>NW_003852539.1:2530466-2543587 GCF_000181295.1 Otolemur garnettii | reverse complement strand
TGGCTGGCGCCTTAGCCGGTTGAGCTATAGGCGCCGAGCCCATTTCTTTGTTAATTAAACAAGATTCACTGTGTTGCCCAGGCTGGAGCACAGTGGCTTTTCATAGGTGCAATCATTGTGCACTATAGCCTCAAACTCATGGGTAGCTCAAGGGATCCTCCTGCCTCAGCCGGCTGAGTAGCTGGGACTACAGGCATGCCTTACCTTTCCCTCTGTCTCCAGTATCGTTAGGTCTGCCAATCAAAAGCTCCTTTTCTCCTAAGCAGTCCGAAGTACCTGGTCTCTCCATAGAAGCCAGAGAAGAGAGGCTATCTTTTATCTTATCATTTATATGAGATGTGTGTGTGTGGATGGTTTCCATATACTGTAGAACCTCTGTAAATTGGCCACCCAAGGGACTGTAACAAACTAGTCAACATACTGAAGTGGTCAACATAAGCAACTGGGCCTACTGTATAAATACATACTGTAGTGCATGTCTGGCCTGTGAAAATTAGGTCAACTTAAGGAGGTGGTCAAGTGAGGTAGTTAATTATGGAGGTTCTACTGTGTATTCAGAACCTATATTTTCAAAGTTTTGCTTTTCATATTTAGGCTCAGTTCACCCGGAATTTATTTTGTATGTAGTATGAGGTGAAAATCTAGTTTAATTTTTCCACGTGGATAATAAGTACAGGAGTGGTTAATGCCACTCTGTCACCTGTCGAGTTTCTTTATGTGTTTGAGTCTGTTTCTGGGCTCTATCTATTCTTTTTTATTCTCTTATTTTTCCATCCCTACTGTAATGCCAAGCTACCTTAATTACTATATTTCAGAATGATATTTACTATCTGGTAGCTCACCCACCTTGTTCTTTAAAATCTTCAGAAAATTTTTAGCTCCTTGGTTTTCTGTATGGATTATATAATCAGTGTAACACATCACACACACACAAATAACTCTGTTGGCATTTTGATTGGAATAGAGCTGAATTTATAGATCAATTTTGGGAAGAGTTAACATTGTTATATTGAGTCAACTACCCACGAATATGATACATTGCTCCATTTATTGATATCTTGTAATTTTTTAGTAGTATTTCAGGATTTTCTACGTAAATAACTTATAGATACTGAATATCTTTTGTTAGATTCAGCCTGTATAATCTTATATTTTGTTGTTGTTATAGGTGATATTTTTTTCTTTTTTCCATCCCTAGTCATGAATAGGTCTGTTTTTTTAAAATTATGTTTTCTGTTTGTTGCTCATGTGTAATAACAAAATTGATTTTAAATATTGATTTTTATAGGCAGCTGTCTTGTTTCATTTTGTTAGTAATTCCAATAATTGTACATTTTCTTGGGTTTTCTCTTCTTAAATTTATAATAATGAAAATAATAATAATAAAAGCTGTCATAACCAGGTGCAGTGGCATGTGCCTATAGTCCCAGCTACTGGAGGGATCAAGGCAGGAGGATTACTTGAGCCCAGGAGATTGCATCTAGCCCAGCAACATAGTAAGATTCTGTCTCTTTAACAAAATTTAAAAATAAAGAATTTACTGTAACTGTTCTTGTCCTGTCTTTGGATGAAATCCTGGAGAGATCCCATAGATGGTCTGATGCCTTTACTATTATTATTAATTTTTTTTGAGACAGAGTCTCCCTATGTCACTCTAGGTAGAGTGCCATGGTATCACAGCTCACAGCAACCTTAAACTCTAGGGCTTAAGTGATTCTCTTGCCTCAACCTCCCGAGTAGCCTAGACTACAGGTGCCTGCTACAGCTCCCGGCTACATTTTTTTGTTGTTGTTGTTGTCATTGTTGTTTCACAGGCCTGGACCAGGTTCAAACCCACCAGCCCTGGTGCCTGTGGCCAGCGCCTTCCCCACTGAGATACGGGCGCCAAGCCCTAATCCCTTTAAATTATAAGAACAGTCTTGATTTTAGTAAAATGTTTATTTAGTTCAGTGCAATAAGAAAAACTCCCAAGTTCACCTGCAGTTAAATCCCCCATTATTCCTCATCGGCTTCCATCACTGGCTTGAACCTACCTCAGGCTTGAATACTGAGCTGGGGAAGGGTAGATGGCTTCCTTTCCTTTTCTGTGTCGTCATCTCTTCCTCCTTCCCTGTTCAGGACCAGAACTGGGCCTGTGGAGCATAGACATCATTAGATAGTATTGCTTTTCTTCATTAGCATTTGGAATTTGGAAGTGGTAATGAACTTTTTGTGCTGGTTGAAATATTAGTAATGAAGCAACAAATTATCAAGTAAGAAAATCAGTTAGACTTTTAAAGGTTAAAACCTAGCATGGTAGCAACATAGCAGAATTTCCTTCTTCCCTCCCTCCCTCCCTTTTATTTCTTCTCTTTCTTTCCTTTCTTTCTGACAGAGTCTCACACTGTCACCTTGGGTAGAGTGCTGTGGCATCATAGCTCACAGCAACCTCAAACTCTTGGGCAATCTACTTGGCTAAGCCTCCTGAGTAACTGAGATTACAGGCATGTGCCCCTCTGCCCAACTAGATTGTCTATTTTTAGAAGAGACAGGGTCTCGATCTTGCACAGGCTGGTCTTAAACTCCTGAGCTCAGATAATCTACCCACTTTGGCTTCTCAAAGTGCTAGGATTATAGGCATGAGCCACCATGCCTGGCCAGCAGAATTTTAAAGGTTAAAACTTAGCAGTAGTAGCAACATAGCAGTCTGGGTTTCTTACAAGTCTCCTTGTGTAAGTAACAGTTCCATGGATATATTAATGAAGACAAAATTGTACACACACAAATATAATTTCCAATAAAAGAGAGTTCTTTGTTCTTAGTTCAATCCTATTGTTTGACTCTCCTGGTGCTGCTGGGGTAGAGAGAGATATCTTTCTATCTTTCTGAGAGTTTTTTCCAAAAGTAGTCATTGATTAAAAAGTACTTAACATTCATAAGACATAGCTTGAAATGTTATGAGTATTACTATTATAGAAAGAGTAGGATTAAATTTTTACTACATATATAAAATGACACTTAACCTATTCACTGTTTTCTTAATTTCATTTCCCATTACCACTCCAGACTACATAGCCGTATTTAAATACAGTCAAAATCTCATGTACTTACTTGTGTTGTTGTCTAACTCGCTGTTCTGTAACCATTATGGCAATTGATTTTTCAAGGCATAATGAGCGTGAATTATTTGCAGTTTTTCCATTTCTTTCAGGCTTGAAGAGTAAAACAGAAACCAATGAGTCAACTGCAAAGAATTCCATTTCGGAGGAACAGTTATATCATGGCATTTTGATGGAAAAGGTCATGAAAGATGATATCATTTATTCCACATTGAGAAAAGTCTCTCAATATGATGATACGTTAGAAATGCACCAGGAATCCTGTGTGAGAGATGTGAGACAAACCATCTTGACCCATAAGAAAAGAGGCCAAAAAACTAACAAATTTGGAGAAAATATCATTATGAGTTCAAATGTTCTAATAGAACAGAGGCATCATAAATGTGATACAACTAGAAAAAGGAACAAATACAAACTAGATTTGACTAATCATCCAACAAGTTATATAAGACCCAAAACCTATGAATGTAATATATGTGAAAAAATCTTCAAACAACCCATTCACCTTACTGAACACATGAGAATTCATACTGGTGAGAAACCTTTCAGATGTAAAGAATGTGGAAGGGCCTTTAGTCAAAGTGCATCTCTTAGTACACACCAGAGAATCCATACTGGGGAGAAACCCTTTGAATGTGAGGAGTGTGGCAAAACCTTCAGACATCGCTCATCGCTTAATCAGCATCATAGAACTCACACTGGGGAGAAACCCTACGTATGTGATAAGTGTCAGAAAGCTTTCAGCCAGAACATTAGCTTGGTTCAACATTTGAGGACTCATTCTGGAGAGAAACCTTTTACTTGCAATGAATGTGGGAAAACCTTTCGGCAGATTAGACACCTTAGTGAACATATAAGAATTCATACTGGGGAGAAGCCTTATGCATGCACTGCATGTTGTAAAACCTTTAGTCATAGGGCATATCTCACACATCACCAGAGAATCCATACTGGGGAAAGACCCTACAAATGTAAAGAATGTGGGAAGGCCTTTAGGCAGAGGATACACCTGAGCAACCATAAAACTGTTCATACAGGAGTGAAGGCATATGAATGTAACCGCTGTGGAAAAGCCTACAGGCATGATTCATCCTTTAAAAAACATCAGAGACATCACACTGGAGAAAAACCTTATGAATGTAATGAATGTGGAAAAGCCTTCAGCTATAATTCATCACTTAGTCGACACCATGAAATACACAGAAGGAATGCCTTCCGAAATAATGTGTAAAAAGGGGTATTTGACATGAGAACAAAAGCCAACTCTAAATCAGTGATTCTATGTTTTAAAATTTCAAGATGCAAGTAAATTTAAGGAATTGATGTAATGATTACAACTCTAAATTTTGCCCATTGTATAAATAAACCTTGATAACTATGTTTACTAACATTTCCATACAAAGTACTTAAGAATAAAATCTGGACTGGGCATGGTGGCTGACGCCTATAATCCTAGCATACTGGGAGATCAAAGCAGGAGGATCATGAACTCAGGAGTTCAAGACCAGTCTGAGCAAGAGCAAGACTCTGTCTCTACAATAAATAGAAAAAAATTAGCTGGGCATGGTAATATATGCCTGTAGTCCCAGCTACTTAGGAGGCTGAGGCAGGACGATTGCTTGAACCCAAGAGTTTGAGGTTGCAGTGAGCTATGATGACACCACTACACTCTAGTTGGGGTGATAGAATGAGACTCTTATCTCAAAAATAAAAAAATGAAAATCTTGTCCTTCAAATTAATTGTATTTAGCATTTTATTTACAACAAAATTTTTTCTGATTTCACAATGGGTTAAAAATGCATATTCACTGATACACAGATAAGCATTTGAGAACTACTGTTTAAAATATTACCACCTCGGGCGGCACCTGTGGCTCAGTGGGTAGGGCACTGGTCCCATATACCAAGGGTGGAGGTTTCAAACCCAGCCCTGGCCAAATTGCAACAACAAAAAAAGGCTGGGTGTTGTGGTGGGCGCCAGTAGTCAGCTACTCAGAAGGCTGAGGCAAGAGAATTGCCTAAGCCCAGGAGTTGGAGGTTGCTGTAAGCTGTGTGACACACTACTGAGGGCAATAAAATGAGACTCTGTCTCTACCAAAAAAAAAAAAAAATATATATATATATATCCACCTCTATTTTTCAAATTTACATTTTATTCTTTTAATGGTGAAAGCTTTTTTTTTTCTTCTTTTTCTTCTTTGGGCAAAGTTTTTCATTTTTAGTATAGATGGGGTCTCACTCTTGCTTAGGCTGGTCTCTAACTTCTGAGCTCAAGAGATTCTCCCACTTTGGCCTCCCAGGGTGCTAGGACTACAGGCATGAGCCACCTCACTAAGCCAAATGGTGAAAGCTTTTACATGGTATAGAGCTCAGAAGGCACAAGGAATGGTGTGTAGTGAAAAGGCTCTTTTCCTACATTTCCCACCACCACCAAAGTCTCCTACCCAGAGGCAATATTTTCATTACCCATTTTTTGTGCACCTGTCCAGATTTTTCTATTTACAGCCAAAAGACTACAAATACAGTTTACCTTTCTAAGCAGAAATAGCCACTTATACAAACTTCTGCATGTTATTTTTATTATTTAATATTTACTATGTAAAGTGTCTACTCACTCACTACTTTTTATACCTGCACAATGTTCCATGGTACAAATGTACTTTATTCAGAGCCCTTCTTTTTTTTTTTTTAAGAAGCAGAGTCTCACTTTACCGCCCTCAGTAGAGTGCTGTGCATCCCGGCTCACAGCAACCTCCAACTCCTGGGCTTAGGCGATTCTCTTGCCTCAGCTTTCCAAGTAGCTGGGATTACAGTGCCTGCCACAACATCTGGCTATTTTTTTGTTGCAGTTTGACTGGGACCGGGTTTGAACCCGCCACCCTTGATATGTGGGGCTGGTGCCCTGCCCACTGAACCACAGGTGCTGCCCTAGATCCTCTTTACTATAGATAAATTTAATCTTCAGTCTTTTGTTTGTACAATATTTAATGAATATTCTTACATGTTTTCATTTTACTCTTGCAAGTGAATATGTAGGGTAAGTTCCTAGAACTGGAATTTCTGTGCGGGAGGACATGTGCATTTGTGTGATAGATATTAGCAAATTGACACTGATAGAGGTTGGGCCAATATATTTTCCCACAGGCAAGATATGGAGCTTTAGGTGCCATATCTAAAGCTAAAGCATCTCCTAGACCAAAACCCTGTCAACCATCCAAGCACTATCAGTTTGTCTCAATAACATGGCCCAGAAGTGTCAGGGCAGAAGTACCCCCAGAAATAGCATTTGCCACCCCTGGAGCATGGAGGAACCTACATCTTTTTGAGCAGTAGCCAAGACTACCAGTTTTAGCTGGAGAAGGAGACACTTTTCTACCAATTACTCTAGTCCTTGACTTCCTAGGCTGGAGCTGTCTGATGAAGCTGTCTTACTTTTTTTTTTTTTTTTGAGACAAGGTCTCACTATGTCACCCTTGGTAGAGTGTCATGGCTTCACAGCTCCAGCAACCTCAGACTCTTGGGCTTAAGTGATTCTCTTGCCTCAGCTTCCCAAATAGCTGGGACTACAGGCAGCCACCGCAATGGCTATTTGTTATTGTTGTAGTTGTCGTTGTTTAGCAAGCCTGGGCTGGGTGTATGGGGCTGGCATCATAACCACTGTGCTACAGGTCCAGGCCAGCACATTTAATTTTAGACTAGTTGCCATTTGTGTCAAACAATATTTCCTTGCTTTGGGGAAGATGGTATTTTTGTCTTAGATATTTTTGTTCTTCACAAATTGCATGATTGCTTCTCAAATCTCTTCTGCTTCATCCCACTTAGTGGCATTGCCCCCCCCCCCACAAATGCCATTTGAAGAGTTGTCCACGTGTGAAAGGATTGGGTAGGGGTGTTCCTGGCACTGGCAATTACATCATGGCTAAGGCAAGTTATATTGAATAGGAGGCAAAAACCTTTTTCAGACTCAATCCAGCCATGCCCTCTAGTATCTCACGTGATTGAAAAGCTATTCCTCAACTTCCATATTTCTTTAAAAAAAGGACATTTTCTTACATAACCACAAAATCATTATTACACTCAGGATATCTGTAATTGATTGTTAATATTACCTAACACACAAGTCTCTTTAAAATGTCCAGAGTGACACAAACAAAAAACATCCTTTGTAGTTTTCTCAATTTTATGCTTGTCTATTTTTATTTAAAAATATTTACCTATTCTGAAGTCCAAAAGATAATTTCCTATATTGTATTCAAAAAGCTTTACAGTTTAGAATTTCACAGTTGGATCTTCTTCAACCCACCTAGAACTGTTTTTTGTGATGAAGGGAGATAGAGGTTCCTTTTCTTATATTTTTAAATAAGGATACCACTATTATCATAGAACCTACATTGAAAAGACCATCTTTTCTGGCTTGGCGCCCATAGCACAGTGGTTATGGCGCCAGCCATATACACTGAAGGTGGTGGGTTAGAACCCGGCCCAGGCCAGCTAAACAACAGCAAGAAAAATAGCTGGGCTGGGCAGTGCCTGTGGTTCAATGAGTAGGGCGCCAGCCCCATATACTGAGGGTGGTGGGTCCAAACCCGGCCTCCGCCAAACTGCAACAAAAAATAGCCAGTCGTCGTGGCGGGCACCTGTAGTCCCAGCTATTCGGGAGGCTGAGGCAAGAGAATCGCCCAAGCCCAGGAGTTGGAGGGTGCTGTGAGCTGTGATGCCATGGCATTCTACTGAAGGTGACAAAGTGAGACTCTGTCTCTAAACAAAAAAAGATAAAAAATACCCAGGTGTTGTGGTGGGTGCTTGTAGTCCCAGCTACTTGGGAGGCTGAGGCAAGAGAATCGCTTAAGCCCAAGAGTTGGAGGTTGCTGTGAGCTGTAACGCCACGGCACTCTATTGAGGGTGACATAGTGAGACTCTGTCTGGAGAAAAAAAAAAGACAAGACCATCTTTTCTTCATTGAAGTGTGATACCACATTTTCTCATATATCAAATTTCCACAATGTGTTAAAAACTAAGGGAAAGCAAGGAAATGTCACAAATGTCAGGCTAGTGGTTGCCTTAGGAATGTATTTGAGCTCTAATGATGACATGTCTGTTCAACGTTCTGTAATTATTATACTTATAGTATACCCTCAGCGAGTGAAATAGAGATAGCCCACACAGAGTCCAAATTAAGCAAAGGTCCTTTTTTGATGGCCCTTGGAGAGCGAGCTCACTCCTTAGTCTCCACCCCTAGAAGCAGGTGTGGAAACCTTTTATTTTTTTTTTATTAAGTCAATTGTACATAGATCATAAATACATTTATGCCATTATGGGATTCAATGTGTTGATTATTTGTACAAATTGGAGTGCTTACATCCTACTAATCAACATAACCTTCACCTCATTTACCCAATTACAGCATTAAGACATTTGTCTTCTCCACCTGATAGAGCCAACTTGTACTTGCAATATGCCCCATAGGTGTGGTCCCCCTACTAACCCTCCCTCTATCGACTTACCCCCACTCCCTTCCCTTCCTTCCATCATCCTAGGCTATAGTTGTGTTTCATTTTTCATATGTAAGTGTGAGTAATTATAAATTGGTTTCACAGCAGTACTGAGTACATTAGTTTTTTAAAAGGTACTTTTGTTAATGGGGAGACCTCAATGCAAGCCGAATGGTAAGAGCCAACACCTGGTAAGGGGAGTGCTTTACAAAGGGAGCTGGGGTTTTGCAATTATTACTAAATTCTTTCATCTGAGTTTCCTGTCATAAAGGGGGAGTGTTGAAAGCCCTTAGCAAGATGGAGTTAGGGCATAACAATCATACTTGTTTTATTCTTAAGAACATAGTTGTGTTACATTTCCCAGCAAAAGGTTAGTTAAAAGTAAGCAAACAGAAAAAAAGCATATTGATGACGAGGGAGCCAGCATCTTTGAAAAGTGAGCTCGTGGTTGTTCTCCCCGCTGGAAAAGCTGGTGCGAGGTGCTAAGATGGAGACAGAATCCAACACTTAACCGGCAGAGGCCAGGTGCACGGCGAAAGCGACCTGCCCAGACATTCTCAGAAGGGCCCGGCAGTATCCGGGAGATTCCGCCAGAAAGGGAATTTATAGGTCAGAGCTCCGCCCAGAATTAAACGACGGTGCAGACGGCGGCGCCCAACAGCCTAACTGTGAGCTCCCAGAAGTTACTCTTGCCTTTGCAGTACCGTATTCCGCCCCGCAGCTTCGACGGAGCCACAGCCTGGAGACAACAGGTGGAGCTGCTGAGGCCTCCGGGAAGGGGCGGTCCTGGGCAACCGCTGGGCAGTCTGGGACTGGGCTCTGGGCAACTCTTTTTGTGGGCTGAGAGGCCGCAGTAGCTCAGCGCTCTGCCCGGCTTCCTCGGGGTGGTCAGGAGAAGCGTCTGGGAACAGCTCCGAGGCAGCGGAGGAATCAGGTGGAGACGGGTTGGGAGGGGTGTCTGAGGTTAAGGGAAGGGCAGCGGAAGGGGCGGCCGCCTGCATTCCGTCTGCGCTGTGGGTGTGTCTGGCTCCCTGGGTGGGAGCGGCTTCTGGGAAGAGGTTCGGTTGGTCTCTCACGAAGACCAGATTCCCGTTTTGGACCTTCGCCCTCTGAAGATCCTGTGGTTGTGATACCAGAAAAGAGGCACCCCAGCCAGCTCAGCGGAGCAGGGCCTGGGGGGCCTGCCACTTCTGTCTTGGTGGCAGCAGCCGGCAAAGAAACCGGCAGGTTGGGGCAAGTAGGGGAGCTTTCTTCCCCCTGAGGCTCCAGTAGAGCAGTGCTAGAGGACCTGTCAATCAAGGGAAAACTAGTGCCCATCCCTGATTGGTCCATTTTCAATCCTGCTCCTGATTGGTCCATTTTATAGGCCAATCACAGCTAAGCTATTACACCTCTATAAGACCCTGAGCAGAGAGCCTGGGGGCAGATCGTCCAGACCTTCCAGGAAGATACAGCAGAAGAATAAGACTTCAGCAGACCATTGACACTGTCCAGAAGAAGAAGCGAAAGCTGTGGCACTTCTAGTGCTGATTCTGCTGTGCAAAGAGGCTTGGCTCTTTGTAGGAGTTGTAACACTTGAGCTGTAGCTGTAACACCTCCGCTGCTGATCCTGCCTTACAAAGAGGCTTGGCCCTTTGCTGATCTCTGTCCTGCAAAGAGGCTTGGTCCTTTGTAAGAGCTGTAGCTGTAATACTTCCACTGCTGATCCTGCCCTGCAAAGAGGCTTGGTCCTTTGTAAGAGCTGTAGCACATCTATCCTGCTCTACAAAGAGGCTTGGCTCTTTGTAAGAGTTCTTTTCATAAGAGTTGTAACACTTGTATCCTGCCCTGCAAGGAGGTTTGGTTCTTTGAGCTGTAAATAAAACTTCACTGTTCATTCTATGGTCCGTTGACTCATTCTGACTCATTCATTGAATCGTTGAGACCAAGAGCCTGGAAATCCAGTGTTAAAAATCCGGTATCAGTTGGTTAGGACTCTTCTGGAGGCCAACGAGATTTTGTTCTCATTCCTGGCTCCTCCTGGACATTGTAGGAAGTGCTCAGTAGGGCATGCGAGGCACTCCAGGGAGAAAGTGGTTTGGGACTATACTAAGGTGACCAGACCTTACCAACAATTTGTCCCGTGTCCCACAGTGTTTTTAAAAAGTCCCGATTTTTGGAAAGAATGCAGGACAAGCTAGGGAAGGGCGGGAGAATGTGAAGGCAATATATGGTTTTCGGCTGTTGAAAAGGTTAATGTAACTCCATTTGGGAATGAAGAGGTTAATGTAACTTCATTTGGAAATGAAAAGGCTAATGTAAACTCCCTACTCCCCTCCTGGGCAGGGTCGCCCAGGTGGAATAGGTTATCAGAAGGGTTCTGGCTCCCTCTCTCGCTTCTAGGCAGGGGCAGTTAGCTCAGAAGGAGCCAAACTGTCTGGAACAAACAAGTAGCCCCTCCCCCTCCCTAACCATATACAGCTCAGCCAGTCACTCCCCCGCCCCCAATGGTATCCTGCTTTACCAGTGTTAAAATCTGGTCACCTTAGACTATAGGGAAGGTCCCCGCTGAAGGCAGATTCCCTTCAAGTCCACAAGTCCAGCCAGCATCTAACAAATCAGTATGTTGAGAGTGAAGGCGGGGTTAGCGCTGCAGGCAGCAGGACCACAAAGAGGCAGAGCCTCTGAGCTGAGGTCTCCTGGCCTAACTTCTAGCCTGAGGATGGAGCTGGAAGAGGGAATCAGTCTCGGATCTCTTGGGGACCCTGGCTATTTTTGACTCCTTTACTTGCAGGGAACAGGGATTGGATCAAAAAACTATATCCAGAGTACAGAGAAAATGAAGAAATCACGGCGAGTTTACCTTAGGAGAGAGGTGCGTGTTAGTGATACCGGATTTTTAACACTGGATTTCCAGGCTCTTGGTCTCGACAATTCGATGAATGAATTGACGGACCATAGAATGAACAGTGAGGTTTTATTTACAGCTCAAAGAACCAAACCTCCTTGCAGGGCAGGATGCAAGTGTTACAACTCCTACAAAGAGCCAAGCCTCTTTGTAGAGCAGGATAGATGTGCTACAGCTCTTACAAAGGACCAAGCCTCTTTGCAGGGCAGAGATCAGCAAAGGGCCAAGGATCAGCAGCGGAAGTGTTACAGTTACAGCTCTTACAAAGGACCAAGCCTTTCTCCCTCTCTGAGTAGAAACTCTAACTGCTGTTAGGGAAAAGGACAAGGACTCAATCTAACTGCTTCCTGCTGAATTGGGGCGATGATGGAAGGGGCAGTTAGAGTTTCTCCGGAGGGAAGAGTGACACTAGGATCTGTGACTGGAACCATCTTTTTGTGGGTGGTGTGGTTTGGTGAGATTTCTGAAAAATAGATAGTTAATTAGTAAAAGGGCAAGGTAAGACCATGTTAGGTTAGAGGCATTACAGTAGTGATGTTATTGTTTTCTAAATAATAACTTTAAGCTTTCCTTAGGCTCACAAGAATAGGTGGGTTGTGGTTGGTTTTCTTCAGAGTCTTTTTCTGTAGAAGGGGGAGGGTGCCAGGCTTTCACTCGTGAATGATGTATCCAAAAATCTATGCCCATAACTTTAACAGCTGTAGAGGAAGACAAGATAACAGGAAAGGGCCCTTCCCAAATTGGGGTTAGGGAAGGTGAGTTAGAGGGAAGAGTTTTGATCAAGACTAGATCCCGGGAGAGAAAAGTTCCTTTAGAGTTGAATGTGAAAATGTAGTTGGCAGGTTTTTAAGGATTTGTTGAAATTTAGCTAAAGAAGTAATATGCTTTACCAATTCTGTAGTTTCTAAATCTAGTAATAAATCATTAGTCAAAAAGGGTCTTCCATATACCAATTCAAATGAGCTACAACCAAACTTTTGAGGCAAATTCCTTATTCTAAGGAGGACAATGGAAAGTAACTTAGTCCAAGGGAGATGAGTTTCTTGAGTTAGCTTTTGTAACTGTCCTTTGATTATGTCATTCATTTTTTCTACTTTTCCAGAGGACTGGGGTCTCCAAGAACAGTGTAGGTGATATTGAATGCCTAGTGCCTTAGATATTCCCTGCATCACTGTTGCTTTGAAGACTGGCCCATTATCACTTTGTAAACTTCGGGGGAGTCCAAACCTGGGGATAATCTCATGTACTAATACTTTTACAACTTCCTGGGCTTTTTCTGTTCTACAAGGGAATGCTTCAACCCAATTGGTAAAAGTATCTACAAATAGTAATAGATATCGTATGCCATGTACTTTAGGGAGGTGAGTGAAATCTATTTGCCAATCTTCACCTGGGTATCTACCATGGTTCTGTATACCTGGGGGAGCTAGATGATAATTTAAAGGAGTGTTTTTCTGACATACCTCACAAGTCCTTGTTATCTGTTTCATAACTTTGAATAAGTTTTTACCCATAAAGAGAGTTTTAGCCATTTGATAGGTACTTTCAATACCAAAATGAAAGGACTGGTGTAAAGTTTTAAGTATTTTCCATTGGCTTGCAGCAGGTAATAGCAAAAGTCCACTTTTATTTTGTAACCAGCCT
>NW_003852539.1:2527672-2528995 GCF_000181295.1 Otolemur garnettii | reverse complement strand
GTTTCAGGGATATGAGACAATAAGGTATATGGATTGGGAACTACAGGATGGAGAGGAATGACTGCTTCGTTTATAATACGGAGATCTTGGACTAGCCTCCAAGTTCCATTTGGTTTTGGCACTCCTAGAATAGGAGTATTACATGGACTACTGCAAGGTATTAATAAGTTCTGTTGCTTTAGATTCTGTATTATGGGTGTAAGCCCATTTTTAACGTCTGCTTTTAACGGATACTGTTTTTGATTGGGATAAATGGTGGGATCTTTTAACATAATTTGGACTGGTTGAGCATATTTTGCTCTTCCCACCTGTCCTTCAGTAGCCCATACTTCAGGGTTAGTTTCTACCTCTAATAGGGGAAGACATAATATAGGTTCCTGTCCCATATTCATATAGATGGTTGTTCCTGCCTTGGTTAATCTGTCTCTTCCCAAAAGGGGGGCAGGACTTTCAGGCATGATTAGGAAGGCATGAGAGAACAGCCAGTTATCCCAATTGCAACTCAAAGGCTGACAGAAAAATTTGGTAATCGGCTTTCCAGACACCCCCTGTATAGTTACAGATTTGGGGGATAAAAGACCAGGATTAGAGAGAAGTACAGAAAAGTTTGCTCCAGTGTCCAAGAGAAATTCTGTCTCCTGGCCCTCCACTACAAGGCAAACCCGGGGCTCACAAGGGGTGATGACACAAGCCGGAGCCATAAGAATCTGCCCCAGGCATCCTCAGTCCAGTTTGGGTGCGGATGGGACCACTGTCCCGGGAGGCCTTCGCCTCTGGGGGCAGTTCACCCTCCAGTGGTTACCCTCGCAGTCTGGACAGGGGCCAGGTGGCTTACCCAGCCAGTGGTGCTGCTGGGGGCAGTCTCTTCTGAAGTGGCCAGTCTGACCACATTGATAGCACTTGTTCACTCCTCCAGCCTTCCTCTGAAATGTGCCCGTGTGTTGGAGGGCCATTACTAGAGCTGCCGTTCTTTTTTGATCCCTTCTCTCTTTTCCCTCCTCCTTCTCTTGATCTCGGTTATAAAAGACCATAGTGGCCGTTTTAAGATCCTCCAGGTTATGATCTGGGCCTAGAGCCAATTTCTGGAGTTTCCTTTGAATGTTTGGGGCCGTTTGAGTGATAAATTTGTCTTTTAAAATGATTTGGCCCTCTACGGAATCAGGTGTTAATTGGGTGTGTTTTCTCATTGCCTCCCTAAGCCACTCAAGAAAGACTGAGGGATTCTCATTTTGCTCTTGGTAAATAGTAGATAACTTGGAATAATTTACAGGCTTTTTCTTAGACCTGCGCAAACCTTCTAAAATACACGTTAGGAAATGTTTA
>NW_003852539.1:2511175-2527513 GCF_000181295.1 Otolemur garnettii | reverse complement strand
TCAAGAGACATACCACCATCCACATTAGACATAAACCATAAATCACCCCACTTCCTTGCCTCATCTAGAACTTCATTCTTTTCATTAAACGTTAGCGTCTGATCAAGCAGTAACATTATGTCCCTCCAAGTGAGGTCAAAGCTTTGTCCTAACCCCTGGAAAACATCTATGTATTTGTCAGGGTCATCAGAAAATTTTCCTAAATCGACTTTGATTTGTTTTAAGTCTGTTAAAGAGAATGGTGTGTATATTCGTGCCGTTCCCTTCTCACCCCTAACGGTTTCAACTAAGGGACACAAAGAAGGATATGGTTGCTTTCTGGGGGCCCCTGCAGGACCAGGAAAACCTTTTGGAACAACCTTCCTTGCAGTGTCTTCTGGACACACGGAAGGAGATGTGGGAGTAGGAGATAGTGTGTTTGACCTAGGTGGTAATGGTGTCTCCCTTAAGAATTCTTGACAGGCCTCACACAATTGTGGGGGTCTGTTCCTGAGGGTAAAGAACACTTGCACATAGGGTACCTCAGACCACTTTTCTTCTTGCTTACAAAATGCATCTAATTGGGAAATGATGTCATAATTAAGAGTACCTCCTGGGGGCCATTTTTCACCAGTGGAGAGTTGATATTGAGGCCAGGCCTGGGTGCAGAAGGAAATCAAACATTCCTTTTTCAGCACCTGGGGATCAAACATGTCCCAGTGCTCCAGAATACAGCCCAATGGGGTGTTCTCTCGACGAGAGAAGAATATGTTACCCATCTGTGGGAAAGAACAAATGCCCATTGTTTGAATCAATCCAACCCCCTATTCTTGAGTCACCCAAGGCATCCCCTGACCAACCCAAGAACCCTTCTGCCAAACTAAAGGAAGCGTCCCTCCAATTTTGGGGGAAGAAACCCTGAGGAGTGTGTGGTCTCCACAGCCCTACGCTTGTCTGGAATTAGCCACTCTTACCAGTGTAGTGCTTTACCCGCTGTGTCTCCTGTGCTCATCGCATGCCGGCAGCATACCGAGAAATCAGGTCTGGGGAGCCTGATCCCCCCTTATACATGTATTCTGCTTCCCTCAAACTGCCCCATCCCCCCGCTAGCCTCAGAGTATCAATCAAAGTGGGGATAAGGCCCATCCTGGAGAAAAATGGTTGTGCGATGTTACACATTTAACACTATAAAATCTGTGCAAGTTCTTTACTAAACTCCCTGTAACAAAAAGGAAAATAGGCTTTCTAGCCTGAGCAGGGCTTGGTGTTGTGTTACAAATCAGGGCTGATTTGAGAGACACTTTTGAAACTTTGTATCACAATTAGTTGTACTTAGCAGAAGTCCTAGAGAAAACTAGAGTTACTTTAAGTTTCTTCACACTAGAGGAAATCAAATATTTGGGGTCATAAGCAATAGTCAAAGTTCAGGGTCACTCCCACCTTGGGGAGACATTCTGAGCTTCCCTTCACAGGCATCTGGTTGCCCAGACAAACTGTGCAAGGGAGTCATTTCGCCCTTGGTTTGGGGCATAGGCTTTTTCTAACAAGGTCAGTTTTTTCTTCGACACATATAAATCTAAGTTTTGTCCTGCAATGCAAAGTGATAAAAAGGATCTTTGAAACACTTAAAACATGTGAAAAACACCATAATTAACCAGTAACAAACCTGACTATATACATAAGGCAATCCCTTATCAACATAAAGTATGTAAACTACAAGGAGAGAGAGAAGCTACAGAGATCTATAGAACTACTAGGAAAGAGATAACTAGGAAACATTTGGGACCATTGAAAAGGAGAGAAGATAGTGAGAGCTGGGAGAGCACAAGTTTTCAGAGGCTCTCCCAAGTCCTGGGGTCAGAACCATTGCTGGGGACCCCAGGGCCTCTGGGTGTTACCTCATTACTTGGCCCTTGACCAGGGAAAAGGAATAAACAGAGGACAGGATCAGGTTCCCTTTACCTTCTTTCTGATACCAAGAAGAATCAGAAAGCTCACTTCCCTTGCCCATGACCTGGAAGTCAGCTTCTACATGAAGCATATTCACAGGCTGGTGGGCAACCTCCAGTAGGATAAGGATAGAGAAAAACAGGACAGAGGAAAGTGGTCCCATTGCTTACCACAGATGTTTTCTGTCCTGGAACCTCATCTGGTCTCCTGGCTGGCTTGCCAAATCTGATACCGGATTTTTAACACTGGATTTCCAGGCTCTTGGTCTCGACGATTCGATGAATGAATTGACGATTCGATGAATGAATTGACGGACCATAGAATGAACAGTGAGGTTTTATTTACAGCTCAAAGAACCAAACCTCCTTGCAGGGCAGGATGCAAGTGTTACAACTCCTACAAAGAGCCAATCCTCTTTGTAGAGCAGGATAGATGTGCTACAGCTTTTACAAAGGACCAAGCCTCTTTGCAGGGCAGAGATCAGCAAAGGGCCAAGCCTCTTTGTAAGGCAGGATCAGCAGCAGAAGTGTTACAGCTACAGCTCTTACAAAGGACCAAGCTTCTTTGCAGGGCAGAGATCAGCAAAGGGCCAAGCCTCTTTGTAGGGCAGGATCAGCAGCGGAAGTGTTACAGCTACAGCTCTTACAGAGGACCAAGCCTCTTTGCAGGGCAGAGATCAGCAAAGGGTCAAGCCTCTTTGTAGAGCAGGATCAGCAGTAGAAGTGCCACAGCTCTCGCTTCTTCTTCTGGACAGTCTGTGATAGTCTGCTAAAGTCTTGTTCTTCTGCTCTATCTTCCTCCAAGGTCTGCTACGCTCTGCCGCCAGGCTCTCTGCTCAGAGTCTTATATAGGTGTAATAGCTTAGCTGTGATTGGCCTATAAAATGGACCAATCAGGAGCAGGATTGAAAATGGACCAATCAGGGATGGGCACCAGTTTTCCCTTGATTGACAGGTCCTCCAGCACTGCTCTATTGCAGCCTCTGGGGGAAGATAGCTCCCCTGCTTTCCCCAACCTGCCAGTTTTTTTGCTGGCTGCTGCCACCAAGACAGAAGTGGCAGGTCCCCCAGGCCCTGCTCGGCTGAGCTGGCTGGGGTGCCACTTTTCCGGTATCATTAGGATCTGAGGCAGGCACAGTCTGGACAGTGTGGATCAGAGGAGAAAACACCACAACATAAGGGAATGGTCAGGTAAGAAAGAACTACTATCTGCTCAGCACCTGTGGCTCAAGTGGCTAAGGCACCAGCCACATACACCTGAGCTGGCAGATTTGAATCCAGCCTGGGCCCACCAAACAACAATGGCTGCAACCAAAAAATAAAGCTGGGTGTTGTGGCAGGTGCCTGTAGTCCCAGCTAGTTAGGAGGCAGAGGCAGGGGAATCGCTTGAGCCCAGGAGTTGGAGGTTCCTGTAAGCTGTGATGCACGGCACTCTATCTAGGGCCACAGCTTGAGGCTCTGTCTCAAAACAACAACAATTAAAAAAGAAAAACCCTGCTATCCCTGGTTCGACCATAGCAAAGATCCAAGTTGCTAATCTAGGTTCTTTGATGCAGACTTAGTATTTCAGATCCGCTTTCTCTGCCCCTAGCCTTCTCATTTCAGTATTCTGGCCTTCCCTGTGAGGAGGAAGATCAACTGAGTCCCAGGTGAGTAGGAGTTTCCACTCTTCTAAAAGTCTAGTTTGTCTCATCTCTTACATAGGAAGGAGGAGTCCCACAATTATTGAGCGCTAATATGTGTACTGTGTTTATCACTCATAGTTTAGTAGCTGAGTAGGGTTAGAAGGAATACCCTCATTTTAAGATATGTCAGTAGGTAGCTTCAGGAAAATTAAAACTTTGTCCAAGATTACTCAAAAGGCAAGGAGCAGGATCAGGTTCAGAATCCAGATCTGTAAGAGTCCCCCCGCCCAGACTCTTTGACACTATGCTGGTGCTTCCCAAATATCTCATTCATTTAACATCCAACAATTTTTGCCATACCTATGTACTACCCATATTGTTATTCTCATAATTTTTTTACTTACATTTTTAAAAAAATCAAATTTGTCCTAAGAAATATCTATGAAATTAGACATTTCATGGATATTCCAGTAGTTTCATAGTTATTCTAAAGTGTATCTTAATGATGTTGGTCCATGTACCATGTAAAATTATCTCATGTCTTGAAGATAAACTACATTGTAGGATACAATGTGCTACATTATACTCTCTCTGGATTTTTTTTTTTCTGCATAGGAAAGTCCCAACCACACATCTGAATGTAAATTGTCCATCCCTAGTATATTGTTTTCTTTTAGATGAATAATTCCAAAGAGAATGTCCCCTCTGATTCTTCTCCATAGAAGTTTTCACTTACCTGTTTAGGACTAACCCAGTCTCAATTTTGTATGTAAAAATAATAGAAGGTATGTACCTTTCAGGAACTTACTTTCTCATTCATGTTAATGAATGCACACGAAATAGTCTAAATCAGTGCTGTTCAGTAGAACTTTCTGTAATCAGCAAAATGTTCTATATCTGTGCCTTATACTGTACCCACTATATGTAGCTAAAAACAATGGCTAGTGCAACTGAGAAAATGGGTTTTATTTTATTTATTTTTATTTTTTTTTAGAGACAAGAGTCTCACTTTGTCACCCTCAGTATAGTGCTATGGTGTCACAGCTCACAGCAACCTCCAGCTCTTGGGCTTAGGTGATTCTCTTGCCTCAGCTTCTGAGTAGTTGGGACTATAGGTGCCTGCCACAATGCCTGGCTATTGTTTTGTTGCAGTTTGGCTGGGGCCAGGTTTGAACCCACCACCCTTGGTATATGGGGCCAGTGCCCTACTCACTGAGCCACAGGCACCACCCAAGAAAATGAATTTTAAATTTTATTTTTATTTTTATTTTTTTTTGAGACAGAGCCTCAAGTTGTCCCCCTGGGTAGAGTGCCGTGGCATCAAAGCTCACAGCAACCTCCAACTCCTGGGCTCAAGCGAGTCTCCTGCCTCAGCCTCTGAAGTAGCTGGGACCACATGTGCCCGCCACAACGCCTAGCTATTTTTTGGGTGCAGCCATCATTGTTGTTTGGTGGGCCTGGCTGGATTTGAACCCGCCATCTTAGGTGTATGTGGCTGGCGCCTTAGCCATTGAGCCACAGGTGCCGAGCCTTAAATTTTATTTTAATCAAATTTAGGTAGCCACATATGACTACCATATTGGACAGCCAGGTCCAGATATTTGAAATAAAATATTTTTAAGGTTAATTCATTTGACCTTAGTGCCCCTCTTCCCTGTCACAAAAACCTCAGAGCACACATTTTGTTGGAGGGTAAAGATTCTCTCAAATTTTCAGACACTTTATAATAAAGTGCAAATAAAATTACTAATTTTGAAATTATCATTTAAAGCATATTTACAGTTTAAGACACTTGTGCAGATGTGTGACTTCTTTTTTTTTTTGAGACACAGTCTCACTATCTCACCCTCAGTCGAGTGCTATGTTGTCACGGCTCACAGCACCCTCAAACTCTTAGGCTTAAGTGTTTCTCTTGCCTCAGCCTCCCAAGTAGCTGGGACTACAGATGCCCGCCACAACATCCAGCTATTTTTTGGTAGTATTTGTCTTTGTTGTTTGGCAGGCCAGGGCTGGGATCAAACCTTCCAGCTCTGGTGTATGTGGCTGGTGCCCTAGTTGTTGAGCTACAGGCACCAAGCTGGTTTCTGTGTTTTAATATTTTTTGCCCCAGGACCAACATTTAAAGTTTTTTTAAGTATGTTATACAACAATAACTTACTCTGTAAGTGAAAGTCTTACCACTGTATTTGTTTGTTCATTGCATATAACTTTTTTTCTGGCTATCTATGTTTTCTTTTATTAGTGACATGTAGACTGTTTAAAAATTATTTAAACACAACCATAACATTAAAGACAGTTTCCAGGGCTTCATTTCTTAAGATTTGACATGGGAGTTTATGCACTTATCATATTCACTGATTATTAGAATAGCAAGAAAGAGACAGTTCATAGTTACCTCTGTCAGCTTAAATTCTGTGTTAAATTATTTTTCTGACACTCAACATCGAATATACTTGCGTGGTCATACCTTATTTTGCTTTCTCTCTACGCAAGCTTAGATATGTGAGGCTTGGAGGAAGGCTTAAAAAGAATACCTTCACAAGATAATTTGCCTAGTTTCTTAAGATTAAAAATACTTAAGAGACAAAACAATCAAACATAATGTGTAGTCTTTTTTCCAGGTTTAAAGAAAAGGAGAAAGCTATCCAGGACTTTTTAAAGACAGATGGGGAAATTTGAATATGGACTGAAGTAGTAGGAAATTATTAATTTTGTTAAATGTGGTAATAATGTAATTATGGGCTCAGCACCCATAGCGCAGTGGTTATGGTGCCAGCCACATACATTGAAGGTGGTGCGTTTGAACCCAGCCTGGGCCAGCTAAACAACTGCAACAAAAAATAGCCGGGCATTGTGGCAGGCGCCTGTAGTCCCAGCAACTTGGGAGGCGGAGGCAAGAGAATTACTTGCGCCCAAGAGTTTGAGGTTCTTGTGAGCTGTGACGCCGTGGCACTCTACTGAGGGCACCATAATGAGACTCTATCTCAAAAAAAAAAGTAATTATGAAGGAAAATGTCATTTGGAAATGTGTGCTGAAACATTTAGATTTGAAATGTTATAATATCTGTAATTTACTCTAAAATAGTTAGGCCAAAAAAATGTATACAGAGGGGGCAAATAAAGCAAATTATTGACAATTGTTTATTTCCATGGTGTGTATATGGCTGTTCATTGTTCTATTCTTCCAACTTTTATGCATATTTGAAATTTTTTTATAGTAAAAAGTTAAAAGTAAAAAAGAGTACAGCACCCATCCTGTGGTAGAGTAGTGAGATACCAGATGTAAACACTTGGCTCAGTGCCTAGAACACAGTAACTGCACAATAATTTTTCACTATTATTTATAGCAATAAATTTGTGCTTTTATAAAGTACTTATAGACAAATATTTTCCATTATAAGCTAATTTCTTGTGGAGAGAGAAAATAAGCCTAGTGGAAAACAGCAATTTAGTGTAAATACCAATTTCTGTGTTAAAAGGATAATTTATAAAGTCAGTAAAGGTAAATTAAAACCCACAAGTGCTTTTTTTCTTGCCATTTCCTTAATATATCTGAAGTATAAGAAGCTACTGATTTCTATGTGTCACTGTGAATATTCTTTCCTATTATTTCATGCATCATTTTGTGTTTGAGTAGGTTTATTTGTATTTAGCTGTAGTTAATCTTGGAATTTTGCCATACTATGTTCCTGAGAACTACATTTTAAAAGTCATCATAGGCCAGGTGTTGGTGGCTCACACTGTAATCCTAGCACTTTGGGAGGCTGAGGCAGGAGGATCGCTTAAGCTCAGGAGTTCAAGACAAGCCTAAATTTGAGTGAGACTCCATCTCTACAAAAAATAGAAAAATTAGGCTGGTTCTGGCGAAACTGCAACAAAAGAAATAGCCAGGCGTTGCGGCAGGCACCTGTAGTCCCAGCTACTTGGGAGGCTGAGGCAAGAGAATCACCTAAGCCCAAGAGCTGGAGGTTGCTGTAAGCTGTGATGCCATAGCACTCTACTGGGAGCAACAAAGTGAGACTCTGTCTTTTAAAAAAAGAAAAGAAAAATTAGCTGGTGTGGTGGTGCATGCCTGTAGTCCCAGCTACTGGGGCGACTGAGGCAGAAAGATTGCTTGAGCCCAGGAGTTTGAGGTTGCAGTGAGCTGTGATCATGCCACTGCAGTCTAGCCATGGCAATAGAGCAATATCCTGTCTCAAATTAAAAAAAAAGTTATCATAGAGCTGATTTTTCTTAAGGTATAGTCCATGTTTGAGATTTACTTTCCTGGTCAATGACTACATGTCAAAGAAATCATAGAAATGGCCTATGATAAACTATAAAACATTGTTCACACTCCACAGAGAAGGGCACTTACTTAGAATAATGAAATAATGTTTGAAGTCAGTAAAATTTTGAAAAGGCAAACCTCAAATCTCCTTTTAAATGTGAAGAAATTGAGGCCAAGCAAGGTGATTAGTTAAAAGCACGTACCGTATGTTAGTGCAGATCCAGGAATAAAACTGTATTTCCATTTTAAAAATTCAGGCAGGCATATGGATGATACAGGGAACTCTATTGTAAAATGTACATGTACTGCAACTCTGTGGCCTCATTGGTCATAATTAAATTGGTGTCTTTAAAGATCATTAGTAATTTATCATGATTTTAAAAAAATCTTACTGGAATTTAAGTGCTTTTGAGTAGTTTCTTACTTGGACAATGTTTCTTTAACTTGTTACACAGGGCCCTCCTTGTCTAATCTAGAGCTGTACCATGGCAGAGACTGGGGAAGAGGAGACAGTATCAGCAGAAGCCTCAGGCTTCTCAGACTTGAGTGACGTTTTTGCCTTTCTAGACCTGGATGATGCCCAAGAGTCCAGTGCTTCACTTAGCAAGCCTGGCCCTTCTGAACCTCCTGGGAAGGATGATAAGCCCATAAGCTCATAAAAGTGGAAAAGAGGATTGACTATCTCATCACCCATGGAGAGATTCCACCTAAAATATTTATATGTCACTGATTTGTCTACTCAGAACTGGTGTGAACTGCAAACAGTATATGGAAAGGAACAGCTGGCACCTGTTTTGGACACTAGAGAACTAGAACTTCGTGATCTTGTGAATATCCCCTCTACCGTTGAAGCAGATAATTGGGCAATTACGTTTCTGAACATAATATCAGTGATTCCTACCCTGCAGTCAGAAAGGCACATCAGAAAACTTCCAGTGTTTGGGGAAGTGGAGGGCGTGCTTCTTGTTGGAGTGATTGATGAGCTGCACTATACAGCAAAAGGGGAACTGGAGCTGGTTGAATTCAAGACATGCAGGCACCCTGTACTCCCTCTAGAAGCTCAGAAAAAGAAAGACTATTTTCAAGTCAGCCTATACAAATGTATCTTTGATGCCATGGTACAAGGGAAAGTGACCCCTGCTAGCATAATCCACCACACAAAATTGTGTCCAGAAAGGGCACTGGGCCCTTCAGTGCTAAAGCATGCCCAGCAGGAAGGCTTCTCTGTGAAGTCTTTTGGTGACCTTATGGAACTGGTCTTCTTGTCTCTAACATTGTCACATCTCCCAGTTATTGATATCCTGAAGGTTGAGTATATCCACCAAGAGACTGCCACTCTCCTAGCTATAGAGATGATAGCCTTTGATGAGAAGGAGGTGAGAGGCAAGGTACAGCATTAAATGACTTACTGGATGGGACATCAAGATCCTCAAGGGGTTGAGGTGGAGGAGGCTTGGAAGTGCTGGACATGCAACTATGCAGGCATTTGTGAGTGGAGGAAGGGTAGTAGAATGCTTAGCTCTTATGCTGGAGTCCAAAATCAAAAAACTCAGAGATAAGGTATGCTTTCAGAAATAAATGTTGATTGTTCCTGTTCCTGATACACCTAAGTAAAAGAGGACCAGTCTCTGAGCTTGGCTATAATATATGAATTTTTTTTTAAATTTCCACAACCTTTAACCATATTCATATCCAGGACGAAGGCTCCAGGATGAGTGAGAAGGATACCATGGAGCCTTGTCATGGATTGTCAAGAAGATAGATGCTCATGATGAGTAGAGCAAAGGCATGCTTCTGCAAACATTGCTTTCCTAGGAAAATCCTTCAGTTTCTGATGTCTTTAGTCTTCCTCAATCAAGGATTTCTACAGTTTACATAATAAAATAAAATGAAACTGCCCAGTGTAGTTGAACTGACATTTTTATCATAATCTCAGTCCCTCAAGGATGACCTCTGTACGTAGTTGTATGTTATTCCCATCCTTCAAATACATACATGAACATTTTTCTTTTCTGTTTTTTTTTTTTGAGACAGAACATCACTATGTTGCCTTCAGTAGAGTGCTGTGGTGTCACAGCTCACAGCAACCTCGAACTCTTGGGCTCAAGCGATTCTTTTGCCTCAGCCTCCCAAGTAGATGAGACTACAGGTGCCTGCCACAATGCCTGGCTATTTTTGGTTGCAGTTGTTGCTTAGCAGGCCTGAACCGGGTTCAAACCATCAACCCGGGTGTATGTGGTGGGCACCTTAGCCACTGAGCTATAGGTGCCAAGTTGGAAAAGGTGTTTTTTAAAGATTAAAAAAAGTGTAAAGGGCAGCACCTGTGGCTCAGTGGGTAGGGCACCAGCTTTATATACCGAGGGTGGGAGATTTGAACCCGGCCCTGGCCAGACTGAAACACAAATAGCTGGGCATTGTGTTGGGTGGCTATAGTCCCAGCTACTTAGCACTCTGCTGAGGGTGACAAAGTGAAACTGTCTCTAAAAATAAAAGTATAAAGTTCCAAAGAGAGAAGACGCTTAAGATTGGTATCAGGAATGACAGAGGCAACATTACTACTACAGATATTTTAAAAATAAGGGATTATTCTGAAAAACTATATGACAATAAATTCCACAGCTTAGATGAAACAGGCAAATTTCTTGAATGATACAAACTACCAAACCTCTCAAGAAGAAACTTAAATATTGAATACTTAGATTTAATTTTTAAAAAACTCACTTTTTAGTGGAAGACTTTCCTACAAGGAAAACTTCAGGTCTAGATGATTTCAGTCTTCCAGAAGAGGGATGCAAAAATTTTAAACGACATTTTAGAAAATAGACTCCAACAATAAAAAGGACAGTACATCATGACCAAGTGAAATTTATCCCAATACAAGATTGGCTTAACATTTAACAATCAAGTCAATGCAATTCACTGTATTATCATACCAAAAATGAAAATCCACATGATAATCTCAATCAATGCAAAAAAGTGAACCATTCATTTTTATTTGTTTTTATTAAAGCATAACTGTGTACATTGATGCATTTATGGGGTTCAGTGTACTGATTTGATACACAATGTGAAATGTTTACATTGAAGTGATTAACACATCCATCACAGTAATAACTTTTTGCAGTTTTTGGCTGAGGCCGGGTTTAAACCCACCACCTCCAGTATATGGGGCCAGCGCCCTACCCTTTGAGCCACAGGCGCCACCCAGTTATATTCTTTTCTTAATAGTTTTGACATGTACCATTGCATCATGCATGTTAGGTGAGGTTCCCCCAAATACCCTCTCCCACCATCCCCCTCTACTCCCCTCTCCTCTTCCCTTCTACTTTCTGGAGTATAGTTATGATTTACCATTTTTATGAATATGTAGGTGATTATATATTGATTTCATGGTAGTATTGAGTATGTTGGATACTTTTTTCCTCATTCTTGAGATAATTTACCAAGAAGAATATGTTCCAGCTCTATTTAGGTAAACATAAAAGGTGTGACATCTCCATCTTTTTTATGGCTATATAGTGTTCCACGATGTACATATACCACTATTTGTTAATCCATTCATGGGTCAATGGGCACTTGGGCTGTTTCCATGTCTTGGCAATTATGAATTGGGCTGCTATAAACATTCTGGGGCAAATGTCTTTGTTGTAAAATGATGTTTGATCATCTGGGTATATACCTAGTAGAGGAATTGTAGGATCAAATCGTAGGTCTATGTTTCCTTTTTTTTTTTTTTTATTGCGACAGAGTCTCACTGCTATGGCATCACAGCTCACAGCAACCTCTAACTCCTGGGGTTAGGCGATTCTCTTCCTCAGCCTCCTGAGTAGCTGGGACTACAGGTGCCTGCCTTAACGCCTGGCTATTTTTTGTTGCAATTTGGCTGTGGCCAGGTTTGAACCCACCACCCTCAGTCTATGGGGCCAGTACCCTACCCACTGAGCCACAGGCACCGCCCATATGTTTAGTTCCTTGATTATTCTTCAAACTTCTTTCCAAAAAGGTCATTTTAGCTTGCATTCCCACCAGTACCATTCATTTTTTTGAGTTGGGATCTCACTCTGTCACCAAGGCTGGAGTGCCATGCTGCAATCAGTGTTCTCTGCAGGCTTGAACTCCTGGGCTCAATCTTCCTGACTTAGACACCTGGTACTTAGCTAGTACTACAAGTGGGCACAACTATCCCCACACCATCCATTTTTTATAAAAAATACCAGCACTAGGCACAGAGACTCATGCCTGTAATTCCAGGTTTGGGGATAATACAATCAAAGTACTGAAAGGAAATAACTCCCAGCCAAACATATTATATCTCAAAAACCTATCCTTCGGACATGGCAGAGAAATAAAAGTTTTCCCAAACAAGCATACCTAAGGGAATTTATCACTACTAGACTAGTCTTACGAGAAATATATCTGGAAGAGAGAAGATGGCAATCATTATGAAAGCAAGCAAAACTATAAACCTCACTAGTATAGCCAATGTGCAAAGGAGAAAAGGAAAGCAAATTTTGTAATTACCAATGACTAGTCAAATGCAAAAATAATAAGAAAGGAGGGAACAAATTATATACAAAACAAATATAAAACAACAGGAGTACATCTTCACCTATTAATAATAGCTTTTCTTTTTTTCTTTTTTTTTTTTTTTGAGACAGAGCCTCAAGCTATCCCCCTGGGTAGAGTGCCGTGGCATAGCTCACAGCAACCTCCAACTCCTGGGCTCAAGCGAGTCTCCTGCCTCTGCCTCCCAAGTTGCTGGGACCACGGGTGCCCGCCACAACGCCTGGCTATTTTTTTTTTCGGTTGCAGCCATCATTGTTGTTTGGCGGGCCCGGGCTGGATTTGAACCCGCCACCTTAGGTGTATGTGGCTGGCGCCTTAGCCACTTGAGCCACAGGTGCTGAGCCATAGCTTTTCTTTTGTTGGAGACAGAGTCTCACTCTTTTGCCCAGGGTAGAGTGCTGTGGCGTCATAGCTCAAACCAACCTCAAGCTCTTGGGCTTGAGCAATCCTCTTGCCTCAGCCTTTCAAGTAGCTGGGACTATAGGCCTGCACCACCACACCTCACTAGTTCTTCTATCTTTGGTAGAGATGGGGGTATTGCTCTTGCTCAGGCTGGTCTGGAACAAGCTCAAGCAATCCACCTGTGTTTGCTGGCCTCCCAGAGTGCTAGGATTAAAAACGTGAGCCACTGCACCTGGCCTATCAATAATGTAATGTAAATGGAACAAATTCCCTCACTTAAGAGATATACACTATCTGGATTTTTAGAAAGATCAAACTATATGCTGTCTACAAGTAACTGACCTCACTTATAAAGAGAAACCTAGATTAAAAGTGAATAAATGGACAAAGATATTCCACACAGATGGAAATCAAAAGCAAGCAGGAATAGCTATTCTTATATCAGACAAAATAGACTTCAGGTCAAAAGCTGTGTAAAGACACAAAGAAGGACATGAATAAAAAGGGGATTAATTCAGCAAGAGAATATAATAATTGTAAATATATATACACCAACAGCAGGGCACCCAGATACATAAGCAAATATTATATTATTAGACCTAAAAGAGATAGATCCCAAATGCAATAATAGTTGGAAATTTCTAACACCCTTCTCTCAGCATTAGACAGATAATCTAGACAGAATTAATAAAGAAATATTTGATTTTATGGTTTGGCACCTGTGGCTCAAGCAGCTAAGGCACCAGCCACATACACCTAGCTGGTGGGTTCGAATCCAGCCTGAGCCTGCCAAACAACAATGACAGCTGCAACTAAAAAATAGCCGGGCGTTGTGGTGGGCACCTGTGGTCCCAGCTACTTGGGAGGCGGAGGCAGGAGAATCACTTGAGCCCAGGAGTTGGAGGTTGCTATAAGCTGTGATGCCACAACACTCTACCCAGGGGGACAGCTTGAGGTTCTGTCTCAAAAAAAAAAAAAAAAGAAAGAAAGAAAAGAAAGAAATATTTGATTTTAACTCCATTATAGACCAAATGGACCCAACAGGCATTTACAGAACACTTCACCCAAATCGCTTCTCAGCCTTTTGGCTAAGATCAAGTGCAGAACACTTCACCCAACAGTTGCAGAATACACATTGTTTTCAATAGTGCATGGAACATGTCCAAGATTGAGTATATGTTAGTACACAAAGCAAGTCTCAAAAATTCTTTGAAAATCTAAATCAGGCCAGGTGTGGAGGTTTACATCTGCAATCCCAACACTTTGAGAGGCCAAGGCAGGAGATCCACCTGAGCCCAGGAGTTCAAGACTATCCTGAGCAACATAGCAAGACCTTGTTTCTACAAACAAACAAACAACAATAACAAAATTAGCTTGTGTGGTGCTGCAGTTTCACCTACTTAGGAGGCTGAAGCAGGAGGATCACTTGAGCCCAAGAGTTCGAGGCTGCAGTAAGCTATGTTCACACCACTACACTCCACCTACGTGACAGAGTGAGGCATCGATAAGTAAATAAATAGAAATTATATTACTTATCTTACGGGGGCCATTCAAACAACATGTTCCTGAACAACCAATCAGTGAAAGAAGAAATTAAGAATGAAATATCTGAATTCCTTGAAACAAACGAAAATAGAAACAGAACATGCCAAAACTTACGGGGCTCAGTGAAAGCAGTATAAAGAGCAGTATTAGCACCTATTATAACACCTGCATCAAAAAACTAGCAAGATTTCAAAAAGACAACCTAATGATACATCTTAACTAGAAAAATAAAACAAACCCAAAATTAATATAGAGAAAAAACAATTTTTTTGTTTTTAAAAAGGTAGATTTTTTTTTAAAGTAAAAAGGCTGAAATGCAGTGGCTCATGCCTGTAATCCTAGCACTGTGGGAGGCCGAGGTGGGTTGATTGCCTAAGTTCATGAGTTTGAGACCAACCTGAGCCAAAGTGAGACCTCATCTCTTAAAAAAAAAAAAAACAACTAGACATTGTGTGGGTGCCTGTAGTTCCAGCTACTTGGGAAGCTGAGGCAAGAGGATCATTTGAGCCCAAGGGTTTGAGGTTGCTGTGAGCTATGACGCCAGAGGACCCTATTGAGGGTGTGTTGCATGAATTGATCAGGCCGGAGTCGCAGAGGTAAACTAGCAGTCAGAATGTCTTGGAAGAGAAGGGGACTGCAGCTCTCTCAGGCATGTAGTGACCATAGTTTATTTGTTACTCACTTATATAACCTAACAATGAAGCATTCTGCATGTACACACATAATCTTAAATTTACAATACAATAAAGTTACAAGAAAGTCACGAGCGTTATTTATCTCTTTTTGCGTCAAAGAACAAAGTATTCATCTGTAAAGAACAGATGTAATCTTTAACTTAGCAGCACAATAACCTTATCTTGATTTACTGCTACTCAGGTCTCTTCCAGGAAATTCCTGATCACAGCATGCTCTGTTTTCAGTGCCTGCCTGTTGCATGATGTTTCTTGTGAGTGGTCGGTGACGCAAGGTATAGACCTGCATTTGAAATTGTGTGTATAAAGGGGGCTACTGCTCTTATGGCAAATAGCAAACTTCTTTATTTCCTCCCAGTTTAAATAGCTGGTGCTGCACGTACACACTGTTAATTAATATTCATACCATTACCTCACTAACATATTGTAAAAAAACAGATTAACTTTTCAAGTGATACACATTCTTCTAAGTTATCTATTATACTCAAAATAGTAGCCATGGAGAAGCAGACTGTCAACTCCCTAGCCCACTTCTTGATAGATATGGAAACTGCTGTTGGGGGAAAAGGCTGATTGCCTGCTCTTTGCAGCCTCAGGCCATCTGGAGGCAGTAACTTAGTCTTGCAAAACCACAATTCAGAGGTCCTTGAGACATACTGTGATGCGCCTACATGCCCCAACCTCCTGGCCAGCTCCTGAGCACAGGAATTCTGCCTCCTTTGTGCTAGGTCAAAGGCCATAAGGGAGTTCTGCCTTAGTTCCTCCTGAATTGTGCCAGACAAGATCTGTACAAGCTCACTCTCAGAAATGGCAGAGGCAAAGACATATAGGCTTTTCGCCTATACCTGCCTCCCACTAGGTTGGTTTTTCTAATCTCTCCAGAGCGTCTTCAGAGGAATATCCCTTCCTTCAGACCTTGAGACAGTTTCAATCAAGAACAAAGTTATGGCAACCTTTAATGTGGCTCAGCTATATTTCTCCCTTTTCTTTTATAGACAAATTATGCATAATAATAGAAATTACAGCTGCTTGATGTTCATTCACCTGATGGGTTTGGCAAACTCATCTGTAGACTAGATACAAAATAAAACAAATAGGGCAGCATCTGTGGCTCAAAGGAGTAGGGTGCTGGCCCCATATGCTTGAGGTGGTGGGTTCAAACCCAGCCCCAGCCAAAAACTGCAAAAATAAAATAAAATAATAAAAATAAATAAATAAAATAATAAACACCACAGCAAACAATCCAGCAGAAGTTCCAAATAAAGCATTTAACTTTGGTAAAGGATTTAACTGAGTTATTCCTTCAGATA
>NW_003852539.1:2509411-2510831 GCF_000181295.1 Otolemur garnettii | reverse complement strand
TGTACACTTTCTTTTGTAAACATAAGATATCATTTGTCAAATTCTCATGATTTAATAAATGTTTTTTAACTTTCTCCCGTGGAAATTTGGTAGCATTGTGAGGTACGGGGTCACGCGAAAACTAGTCATATTTCAATCACATTGAAATTTGATTTGTTTTTGCAAACTAGACAATCTCCTAACATTACTACAGATTGTTCTAAGTCTGACAACTAATTATGAATTTCGGTGTCAATTTATCTTTGAGCCATCCAGAGCTGCTCTGAATTGTGGTGCCATTTGGTAACAAACTCCTGTGTCCTAATGCTCTCCATCAGGGCAATTCCTGCAGCGGCAGTGGCAGCAGTATGGCAATTATCCCCAGGATCATGGCTATCAACATTCCAGTGAAGCATCTGGTTCATTTCAGGACCTTCTCTGCTACCATCTGTAGGATAGACAGCACTGAGGACTCTTCCCATGGACAGAAAAGCTTCACCGGCAGCCAAACACCTGTTTTTGGTTTTAAAAGATACAGCTGCTCTTTGGAAACGTCAAACTTAATAGAACTGTTAATACAAGTAAACATTTCTCCACTAGACTCATTCCAATAGATAGGTCCTATTGGAAACCATATGAAAGGCAGTCTCAAGCAAGCTTGAAATGATGCGTTGCATTTCTAGTAAAAGTTAAAGTATACTTCTTTTTTTGTTGGTCATAATATAGTCCTCCAGTCCATGCTTGGAGAGGATGGAGTTCGGCCCCTATTTTCTTTCTTTCTTTTTTTTTTTTTTGAGACAGAGTCTCAAGCTATCTCCCTGGGTAGAGTGCTGTGGCATTGCAGCTCACAGCAACCTCCAACTCCTGGGCTCAAGTGAGTCTCCTGCCTCCGCCTCCCAAGTAGCTGGGACCACAGGTGCCCACCACAGCGCCAGGCTATTTTTTGGTTGTAGCTGTCATTGTTGTTTTGGCCGACCCAGGCTGGATTCGAACCCACCACCTTAGGTGTATGTGGCTGGCGCCTTAGCCACTTGAGCCACAGGCACTGAGTCGGCCCCTATTTTCCACAAGTGATCTTGTTTAGGATATTTCATTAGACTGGGTGAAGGAGGGGAGAAGCTTCCATTACCCCATTTTATATGGCTAGAAGAAGTGGCTGATATGGTTGTAGCATTTGTATGCCATCTTAAAGGTGTCAAAGATTTCTGAGTGTGTGCAAAGCCTCTAGGGCTCCAATCTATGATGTTTCCGTAGGAAGTATTAGCTACTGAAAATGCACTTTTACCTTTACACTTTGTCCAATGCACCCATTCCCTGATGTGACAAAAACTGACTGTGCACTTGACAAAGAGGTGACTCAGGAGGAACAGCAATGCCCTGGAAAGGTGTTATCCAGCAACTGGATAACAAATTCATGCTTTTTTTTTTTTTTTTTTTTTTT
>NW_003852539.1:2490553-2509238 GCF_000181295.1 Otolemur garnettii | reverse complement strand
CAGGCTAGATTCAAACCCGCCAGCTCAGGTGTATGTGGCTGGTGCCTTAGCCACTTGAGCCACAGGCGCCAAGCCACAAATTCATGCTTATCTGAAGAGATATACCACTATATTCATGATCAGTGCTGATCCATGCCTGAAATTTAAAAGTCAGACAATAGGGCTGGCTACCAAAGCAAATAGGAGGCCCACTGACACCAGTACTATCATTAGTAATTATTGTTCCTTCCTCTTCCAGTTTTAAAGGTCTGCAAGTGTCATAGGGTCCAAGGAGTCACGAAGATTCATTCACATAAATTGGAATATTTGGTTCAAAGCAGCTGACTCCTCTCAGTAGAGGTGGATTGGGTATATATGTCCAATATTCATATGATTGAGCACTTACCTGAGTAGTGAGGAGTAAGATCATAGCCAAGAACAAGGTGGGTGTGTTTAAAGGTTGTTTAGCCTGGTGTACCAGATCTTCTACATCATTACAAAACTTCTTTACCTGGCCCCATGTCATCTCCAGGGCATTCAGAGCATGAGGTGTGCAGGATAATGCAGTCTTGGTTTTCTTTCTTCTTGGATTCAGATTCATTCATGTGAATGGCTTGTCCAAGGTCTGTGGATCCATCTCCTGGGGACAGGGTCTTTTCTGCACCATCTCTTAATGTTAGGGCCTTGTCAGGAACCCAAAAAGTTGATGAACCTGTTGAAATATAAGCATATTCTCTGCCCCAATGTAACAGTTGTGCAGGGATCCATTTGTTTGTTGTAGCATCTTTATAGAAAACTAGCTGATTGAGAGGTTCTGTTGTTGTTTTTATCCAATGTTTTTGAGCTGGAGTTTTATTACTGTTATCCATGTTCAAAAAAACTTAAAGTAAATAAAGCAGAATATAGTTTATTTCTGGAGGTATTATTATACTGTTCTCTCCCCTTTTGTTTGAGCAGCATATTTTTTAATGTGTGATTATGTCTTTCAATAATCACTTGACCTGTACTATTACCAGGCAATCCAGTGATGTGTTTGATGTTATGTAGCTGTAAAAAAGCCTGACATTTATTAGAAATGTATGCTGAACCATTGTCTGTTTTGATTGATTGTGGCTTTCCTATAATTGCAAAAGCTTCAAGCAAGTAAGAAATGACCGCATCAGCTTGTTCAGAAGTAAATGCTGATGCCCAGGAAAAATGAGAATATGTGTCTATAGAGTGATGGACATATTTTAGACGGCCAAATTCTAGAACTTGAGTAACATCCATTTGCCAAAGTTGGTTAGTTTGTAAACCTCTTGGATTAACACCAAAGGGTAGAGGTGACAATTACTAGGGGTTGACAATTAGGACAAAAGAGAACAATGGCTCTTGCTGCATGCCACATAATATTATGTCTCATTTTTAGAGATTGAGCATGATTGTGATGTAAAAAATGCTCTAAATTGGCAGTTTGTACTGATCCAATTAAATGGTCAATAGCAGCATTACCTTCAGCAAGATGTCCAGGTAAATTAGAATGAGCTCTTATATGAGTAATATATAAGGGTTACTCGCAAGAGTGAATGAGTTGTTGTAATGTTGAAAATAAAGTGATTAATTCTGATTCACTCCGAGGGAGTGTGACTGTTTTTATATTCTGCACTACATGCACAGAATATAATGAATCTGTTATCACGTTTAGAGTGATGTTATGAAAGTCAGTCAAAAGTAAAATAATAGCAAATAATTCAGCATTTTGAACAAATTGATATGGCGATTGTTGTGCTTTAGAATTATGAGGTTTTAAGTAACCAGAAACACCCATTTTATTAGCATCAGTATAAAATGGAGGAGCATCAACAATTGGTTTTTGTTTAACAACTTGAGGTAAAATCCAAGAAGTGTTCTTCAAAAATTGTAAATGTTTATCTGTGGGGTAATAATTGTCAATTTCACCTAAGAAATCAGCATGTGCTACTTGCCAATCTGTAGAAAAGTTAAATAAGTTATTTATCTGTTGATTAGTCAAAGGAACAATAATTTTATCAGGATCTCATCCTGCTAATTGTCGAAACCTAAAGCGACCTTTTAAAATTACATATGATATTTTTTGAATATATGTTTCCATCTTCTTAGTTGCTTTGTGTGGAAGAAAACACCATTCCACAGAGGCTTCCTTCTCTGCTAAAAGTCCAGTAGGTGAATATTCAGAAGGAAAAATATATAAAATGAAATTTGAAAAATCAGTAATTCTATCAAGCTGAGCTTCTTATATAACGTTCTTCTAACCATTCTAATTCTTTCTCAGCTTCTTTTGTAAGCTGTCTAGGACTGTGTAAAGCAGAGTCATCTTCTAATAATGAGGATAAATGAGGCAGTGTATAAGTATTCCTAATGATGGTATTCCTAATGATGGTCTGACCCAATTTATATTTCCTAATAATTTTTGAAAATCATTACATGTTTTTAATGTGTCTCGTCTTCTTTGGATTTTTTGAGGAATCATATGTTAAGCTGATAATTTATATCCTAAATAATTGCATGATTCTTGTGTCTGAACCTTCTCTGGGGCAATATGAAGACCAAAATTAGCAAGATAGTGACAATCTTTAGAATACATTTTTTATAATTCATCATTTGAAGAATGAGAAAACAAGATATCATCCATGTAATGCAAACAAAGTCCTTTTGGGAACTCTTTGCATACTAAGTCCAAAGGTTGTTGAACAGATAACTGACAAAGAGTGGGGCTATTTAACATGCCTTGAGGCAAAATCTTCCACTGATAATGCTGAGCAGGTTGAGCATTATTGAGGGATGCAATAGTAAATGCAAAGCGCTCAGCATCCTTGGGATTTAAAAGAATGTTTAAAAAGCAGTCCTTAAGATCTACTATGATAACGGGACACTCTTTTGGAATTAATGATGGGTTTGGAATTCCTGGTTGTAAAGAACCCATAGACTGAATAGCTGCATTGACTTTTCTTAAGTCAATTAACATGAGCCATTTGCCAGACTTTTTCTTAATTACAAAGACAGGGGAATTCTATGAATTGGTGGAACTTTTAATATGATTTTTATCTAATTGTTATTTAATTAAAATATGAAGCTTTTCCATAGGGTGGGCCCACTGCTCAACCCAGATGGGCTTGCCTTATTTCCAGTATAAAGGCAGGGCAAAGCGCTGTGCAGTGAACCCAAAGGAAAATCCTCTGAAAGAGTGGGGAATCCCAAGCCAGTTTGATCACCAGCTTGTCTTGTTACCTCTGCCTTAAGGGGAGAGGTATTTATTGTAGAATTAAAACCCATGTTAAACATTATGGTTTTTGCTGCTGAAGAAATAGTGGGAATAGATAGCATAGCTCCCCATTGTTGAAGCAAATCTCTTCCCCATAAAGTTAAGGCAATGGGAGCAACATAAGGCTGAAACTGAGTTGGCTGTTTTTCAGGTCCTTAGCTGTTTAAAGTTTGAGCACTTTGTTCAATATCCGTTATTGTTCCAAGCCCTACAAAAGTAGCTTTAACTTTTTTCTTGGGCCAAGTCTTTGGCCACATATAAAAAGCAATAATAGAAACATCAGCTCCAGGATCTACAAGTCCATTGAGGACAGTACAATCAGGAAAAGTTACAACACACTGAGGGTGATTGTCACTTATGAAGGCGTGTCAAAAAACCTGTTTTCCTGTACTACCAAATCCATCTTCTCTTTTTATAGGAGCTGCTTTACCTTTGTGGTATGGGAGAATTAACAACTGAGCTACATGCTGTCCAGCTTCTAAAGTGATAGTTTTAGTAGCAGAGGCTATTATTTGAATTTCACCCTCAAAATCAGCATCAACTATTCCAACATGAATCCTTGTAATGTTGAACTGCTATGCCCTAATAACAAACCTACTGTATTTCATGGAATAGGGCCATAAACAACAGTATGCAATTTTACAGGCAAAGTATCTGCTGTAATAGTTATTGTTTCATTGATTGGCAGATCTAAGGCTGCACTGTTGTGTGTGGCATGAAATAAATTCTGCACTGAGAGCCTCAATTGTTTTGAATCTGAGCATGGGCTTAACCGTTGCTCACTGGAAACTGTTGAACTAGAGAGCCCATATTTGTTCCTGAGCCCCAGGACAGGCCCATAGGGGAGTTTCCCTGATTCTGTAATGGAGGAAGGACATTTCTGTCTTTATCTTTAATTGATTTACATTCATTAGTCCAATGTTTTCCCTTTTTACATCTATGGCATAAGCCTGAGGGGCCTGAAGATTTTGTAGGCATATTAGTTTTGCCTTTTCTACAATCTTTAAAAACATGGCCCAATTTTCCACAATTGTAAATTTAGTAGAAGTAACCAACCCTTTCAAGGCTGCAGCCAGTAAGTTAGGCTGGAATGTCTCTGATCCAACACCTCTATATGCTCTAATGTAATGACCTAAAGTAACATTTCCCTGCATTTTTACACTTGCTAATGTTTTTTCGCAATCAACATTAGCATTCTCATAAGCCAATGAAAGCAAGAGCATGTTCTGAGCTTCAAGGCCATTAACAGATCGTTGTACAGCAGATTGCAGATGGGCCAAAAATTCAGTATATGGCTCATTGGGGCCTTGAAGGATTTTGGTGAAAAATTGTTGTATTTCACCCTTTTCATCCAACCTTAGCCATGCCATGGTACAAATTGCCCATATTTGCACTAGCAAATCATCAGTGTAATTACACTGTGCTTGGAGATCTGAATGCCTTCCCATACCAGTCAATTGGTCAAAACTAAAGGAGGGTGGGTTTAAAGCCGGGTTACGGCAAGCCTGTTTATGGGCTTCTTCTCTCCACCAGGATTTAAACTGTAAATATCTGACCTGGCAACAGAGTAGTCTGTGCCAGAGGGTCCTAATCAATAGGAATCAATAAATTATCCCTACAATAAGTCTTTAATACCCCTTGCACATATACAGAGCATTGGGTCCATAAGCATCAACTGCATCCTTTAAAAGTTTTAAAAATTTCATGTGAGGGCAGCACCTGTGGCTCAGTAAGTGGGGCGCCGGCCCCATATACCAAGGGTGGTGTGTTCAAACCTGGCCATGCCCAAACTGCAACAACAACAACAACAACAAAAAATAAGTCAGGCATTGTGGAGGGCGCCTGTGGTCCCAGATATTTGGGAGGCTGAGGGAAGAGAATTGCCTGGGCCCAAGAACTAGAGACTGCTGTGAGCTGTGACACTACAGCACTCTACCCAGGGTGAAAAAGTGAGACTCTGTCTCTGAAAAAAAAAAAAAGAATTTCATGTGAACCTGGATATGAGATACTTCAACATCACCATCAACATTAGTTGACCTCAGAATAGGAAAAGTAAAAGTTGTAGGTGTGATTGTAGATGGTAGATTTAAGACAGACTGATGGTGTGTAACCTCCTCATGTAAGATATTATACACGTCAGACCCAATAGGAAATTTGACTACCGTTCTCACAAGAGTATTAGGGTGAGTTAAATGATACTGCTGTAAGGCTAGAGGAAGCGGTGGAGCAGAAGGAGTGGGTGCATTAGGCACAGCAGCAACAGTCGGTTGTAGGGACAAAGCTGGAAATGCACCAACCTTTCCCTGTGTTTAAGGTGCTGACTGCTGAGAATTTAAAATTTGACAGCAACAGTCTAAAAGATGTTGAATCTCAGATAATTTGTGATCCGACCCATGGGCTTTGGGTTTCAGAGGAATCACTGGGAGGAAGGATTTCATTATATGTAGGTGCCTCAGCTGCAGCAGGAGTCAGAGCTGAGTCCAGAAAAGGGGGAGACTTAGGTTTTTGCTCAGTGTCTGAACTTGACTATAATACTCTAGAGCCACAGTAACTACATTATAAGCCGTCCAAACCTCAGAGTCCATACAGTTCCATCTTTGATGAGCCCTGCATAGTGCCCTTCCCACATCCTTCCAAACCTTCAAGTTCAACTGATTTTTTCTATCTGGAGTAAACCAATAACAGTGCTTAGCAACCACCCGAAATAGACGCTGTAAAGTCTCAGTTTTCATGGAGGAACCTGTGCTCCGTAATAAAGTTTACAAGAGTTAGATGTATTGTTCCTCCATTGACAGGATATTTCCCATGACCCTCCTCTTATTCACGGGCGTCTCATGTACTCACTGCACAGAGCAATGCCGCCCGGTTCTAACTGTGCCTAGCCTTACCTTAAATAGTTTTCCCAAAGGTGATGACCCATCCTGTCGACTGTGCCAAATTGTTGCATGAACTGATCCACCAGAGTCGCAGAGGTAAACTAGCAGTCAGAATGTCTTGGAAGAGAAGGGGACTGCATCTCTCTCAGGCATGCAGCGACCGTAGTTTGTTACTCACTTATATACCCTAACAATGAAGCATTCTGCATGTACACACATAATCTTAAATTTATAATACAATAAAGTTGCAAGAAAGTCATGAGCCTTATTTATCTCTTTTTGCTTCAAAGAACAAAGTATTCATCTGTAAAGAACAGATGTAATCTTTAACTTAGCAGCACAATAACCTTATCTTGATTTACTGCTACTCAGGTCTCTTCCAGGAAATTCCTGACCACAGCATGCTCTGTTTTCAGTGCCTGCCTCCCACTAGATTAGTTCTTCTAATCTCTCCAGAGGGTCTTCAAAGGAATATCCCTTCCTGAAGACCTTGAGACAGTTTCAATCAAGAACAAAGTTATGGCAGCCTTTAATGTGGCTCAGCTACAAGGGTGACAAAGTGAGACTTTGTCTCAAAAATAAAATAAAAATAAAAAGAGTAAAAATACAAACGATCAATGAAACAAAATGTTGTTTTTTAAAAGATGAACAAAATTAACAAATCATTAGCCAGACTAAGACACAAAAGAAAACCCAAATAAGTAAAATCAGAAGTAAAAAGGAGATGTCACAACAAATACCAAAGAAATGCAAAGGATCATTAGAGACTACTCCAAACAACTCTATGCCAATAGATTTGAAAGCCTAGAGGAAGCAGATAAATTCCTGAATATATACCAAGATTGAACCAAGAAGAAATAGAAAGCTGGAACAGATCAATAACATGTAACCAGATGGAATTAGAAATAAAATGTCTCCTAAACAAAGCAAAGTCCAAGACTAGATGGTTTCACTGCTATATTCTACCCAAACCTTTCAAGAATTGATACCAGTTCTCAAACTATTCCAGAAAACCCAAACAGTGGGAGCTCTTCCTAAGTCATTCTGTGTGGCCAGCAAAACCCTGATAGCAAAACAAGATAAGGGTACAACAAAAAAGAAAACTGCAGGCCAATATCCCTTGTTAATATGATACAAAAATCCTCAATGAAATGCTAGCAAACTGAATCCAATAATATATCAAAAAGGTAATATACCATGACCAAATAAGATTTATCCCTGGAATGCAAGGATAATTCAACCTATGCAAATCAATAAACATGGTACATCACATCAACAGAATGACAAAACCAGAGAATCATCTCAAATGATGCAGAAAAATCACTGGATAAAATTCAACATCCCTTCATGATAAGAACAAATTCATTAAGTTTGGTACAGAAGGAAAGTGTCTCAATACCATAAATTCCATATGTGACAAACTCGCAGCTAATATCACACTGAATAGGTAAAAGCTAAAATATTTTTCCACTAAGAACTGGGACAAGGCAAGGATGCCCACTTTTACCACTCTTATCCAACATAGTACTGGATGTTCTAGCAGATCAATTAGGCAAAAGAAAGGAAGGTCATCCAAATTAGAAAAGAAGAAGTCAAATTGTCCCTGTTTATAGATGATATGATCTTATATATGGAACCTGAAGATTCTACCAAAAATCTTTTTGTCTTTTAGAGATAGGATCCCACTCTGTTACCCAGGATGAAGTGCAGTGGCCCAATCATAGCTCATTATAACCTGAAACTCCCTGGGTTCAAACAATTCTCCTGTGCCATCATACCCAGCTGCCCAATCTGGTTTGAACTCCTGACTCAAGTGATCCTTCCATCTTAGCCTCCTGAAGTTCTGGAATTACAGGCATGAGCCATATGCCCTGCCCTGAAAAAAATTTTTAGAACCAATAAACAAAATCAGCACAGTTGCAAGATACAGAGTCAACATATAAAAATCAGTAGTGCTTCTATACACAAACAATGAACAGCTAGCTAAAAAGCAATCAAGGAGAGGCCAGGCATGGTGGCTCACACCTGTAATCCTAGTGCTCTGGGAGGCTGGGGTGGGTAGATTTCCTGAGCTCACAATTTGAAGACCAACCTGAGCAAAAGCAAGACCTCATCTCTAAAAAAATATAGCCAGTCGTTGTGGTGGGCACCTGTAGTCCCAGCTACTTGGGAGGCTGAGGCAAGAGAATCACTTGAGCCCTAGAGTTTGAAGTTGTTGTGAGCTGTGACATCAAAGTGAGACTCTGTCTCAAAAAAAAAAAAAAAAAAAAAGGAGAGCCACGCCTGTGGCTCAAGGAGTAGGATGCTAGTCCCATATGCCAGGGGCAGTAGGTTCAAGCCCAGTCCCAGCCAAAAACTGCAAAAAAAAAAAAAGAAAGAAAGGAAAAAAAAGAAAGTAAGAAAGAAAAAAGAAATCAAGGAGATTTTCTTGAGTGCAGGGAATTTGAAGTTATAGTGAGCTATGATTGAGGCACTATGCTTCAGCGTGGGTGAAGTTTGTTATATATGGTCTTTATTGTATTGAGGCACTTTCCTTCTATACCTAATTATTGAAAATTCCAAGACTGGATGGTTTCACTGTTGAATTCTACCCAAACCTTTAAAGAAGAATTGATACCAGTTCTTCGCAAACTATTTCAAAAAACTCAAGCAGTGGGAGCTCTTCCTAACTCATTCTATGAGGCCAGCATAACCCTGATAGTACTTATTTTCTCTTCTCAAACCTTCAATACTTTCTCCCCATCTTCACTTTCAGCTTCCTAATTCACTGAGAAAATAGAAGCATTCAGATTTAGCCTTGCAAAATTACCCTCTCCCTAAGTTATTTTTTTGCTCCTTTAGACTTTACCAGTCAAGCCTAAAAACTAGACTTAAGTAGCCTCTTCACAGGACTCACCATCTATTACCAACAGCTGATTCTTGAATCAGACCATGCAAAGACCCTGTGACTTCAAACCCCATACAACTTGACCTGGATTCCACAATCCACTATAAAAGCCCTTGCCCTTAGTTGGTCAGAGAGATGGATTTGAGACTATTTCTCCCATTCTCCTCACACTTTTGCATTAAAATTTTCTTCCTGGGTGGAACCTGTGGCTCAGTGGGTAGGGCACTGGTCCCATATACCAAGGATTATGGGTTCGAACCTGGCCCTGGCCAAACTACAACAAAAAATAGCTGGGCATTGTAGTGGGTGCCTGTAGTCCCAGCTACTTGGGAGGCTGAGGCAAAAGAATCACCTAAGCCCAGGAGTTGGAGTTTGCTGTGAGCTGTGATGCCACAGCACTCTACCAAGGGCAATAAAGTGAGACTCTGTCTCTAAAAAAAAAAAAAAAATCTTCTTGCTTGGTGATCTTCCTTGTCTAACTAATGGCCTCTTTGTGCAATGAGTGACAGGACTTAGGCTTAACCTCTTTGTGGGTTTGGTAACAAGAAGAGGGGATCTTCATTCTCTTACCACCATATTTGTCTGCTTATCTGCATGTGCAGTTACACTACATATACTCTGCCTTCTCTTTTATTTCAGTGGATGAATTGTCCATATTCTTATTACTGCTCCCTATGATTATGTACTGGATTCTATCCTTTCTTCCCTCAAGGACTGATAGGCTGGGAGGGAAAAAAGCTCAGTTGGTACTAAGAAAGCCTAAGTTTATTTTATATTAGAGAGAGGGAAGGGGGAAGAGATGAGAAAGAAGAGAGCAGAGAGTGCGAGAGAGGAAGATTGGGGTGAGTGGAAGAGAGAGAAGAGAGAAAAAGACATGAAGAAAAGGTTGGACATTTCAAAGAAAGGAAAAAACCTACCCCGCGGTCCACTGGGTTGCTGAATTTAGGGGGGACAAAAGTAATGTGAATGTTGTGTCTGTTTTTCCTCCTACAAGGTTGAAGACAGACATTTTTCTAGATGTTCCCAATCCTGAGGCCTAATTGTTCATATTCCGTTGTTCCTCCAAGATACTCAGGAGGAATCACTTGAGACTTAAAGTAACAAAGTTTGAAAGACAAAGGAGCTGGGGAAATGTAAAGAGAAAGAGTTTACAATGGTTTGTGAAAACAGAAATCCACTAGGGTTGGGGCAGGGGGCTGCTGGCAAGAGAAAGCAGGCAGAGAGACAGATTTTAATCCTTAATTAAAAACTATGAGTTACGGGGCGGAGTGGCTCACGCCTGTAATCCCAGCACTTGGGAGGCCGAGGCAGGTGGATTACCTGAGCTCACAGGTTTGAGACCAGCCTGAGCCAGAGCGAGACCCCCGTCTCTAAAAATAGCCGGGAGTTGTGGTGGGCCCTGTAAGGGCCAAAACTAACTTTATTTTAACTACTTCCTAAACTGCCCATACCCAGAGCTTCAGGCTGCACCTGCATCTCAAGGACATTGTGTTTACTCCCTACGCTATACTTAGAGAAGCTGCATAACAGAGAAGAGTAACCCCCTCTCCTTTTCTTTGTCTTCGCTCCACTGTGCACACGTCCGGTAACTTGCCCCCTTGTACAACATCTACCCAGACCAATCAGCTTAAGACAAGTACTACCCCTCCCTTCTTTCTTTCTGTACCCCTTAAAACACCCTTCCATTTTAGAATCAGGGCTCTTCTGCTCTTCTGCTGCGACAGGAAGAGTAGAAGGCCCTGACTCGAGTCTGATAATAAAACCACCTCTTGCATCGTAGCAGTCTCAGAGTAATTTATGGGGGACCTTGTAACTTGGGCACAACAGGCGCCTATCATCCCAGCTCCATGGGAGGCTGAGGCAAGAGAATCGCTTGAGCCCAGGAGTTTGAGGTTGCTTGAGCTGTGAAGTCGCCGCACTCTACATAGGGCTACAAAGTGAGACTATCTAAAAAAAAAAAAACAACAACAACTATGAGTTAATAATTTTTTCTTATTATTTCACTATGAACACGACCATCCTTACAGAAACACTACGTAGCTGATTTTGACTTTCCAGTACTTAAAAATTCTGATGGCTATCCTTTCAAATGAAAATGATTTTATATATCCTTCTCATACATGAGCGTCAGCCCCAGAGATACCAACTCCAGAACCGCCCATAAAAGAGGAAAAAGTGTAGACGCCTTCCGGAAAGGAGCCTTGTGGGAAACGTGGTCTTTGCCGGAAGACCTGCACCCGGTAGGAGACCGGGCACTCCAGGTACTTCCACACATGCGCAGTAGACGGAAGCCGGTATTTTTGCTTTCAGACCTGTGGCTGGTGAAGTCCAGGGAGTTGCTGCTTCTTTAGTCTCCGGACTAGGCTGTAACCTGATTCTAGGCTTGCAGCCAGTGCTGAGAATGAGGCCGTGACAAGGTGGCAGGTATGGCTTTTCCAGACTCGGGGGACGTACGAGAAAGGCAGGGAGAAAGGCAGGAATGACTATGGATTTGTTTACCCCACCAAAGAAAAATCTTACATCCTCTAGTGCGGTGACTTTAGGTTTGGGGATGTGGATCCTTTTCTAACTCTTGGGTCTTCGGAGAAGGCAAGAATAGGACTCCCAACTCTAGCTCTGGGTAGGTTCTCAGAACCCCTGTGGGGCTCCATTTGCATTCCTCTCTTGTAGGTAAAGGGCACTGTGTAGGAGTCTGTGCATCTAACTGTACCTTTCCTGGTTCTGAGAGCACAGATGGCCCTACTAGAGCCTGCGATAGGAAATTTTAAGACACTTAAAGGGATCCAAGAAGAAAGTATTTTTAGAGAAAATGCTATGCATTTTTAAGGTATTCTCACCTCAATCATCTGCAATAAATGCTATCGCTATTTTGCATATGAATTGATTGAAGCTGAAAGAGGTGGAGTTACTTGCCCACAGGCACACAGCTTAGTATGTGGGAGAGCTGAGACTCTATCCCAGATACGTTTTCTTCAAATTTCTTTTTTCCCCACGTCACACTCCTTCATAAAACAGTGTTGGATTTATTCTTCTTTTAAAGTAAAAGCTACATAAATTTCAATTGGTGGTGATTACTTAGGGTCTCTTGGTGTATCTGCAGATCTCCAGTGAAGCTGGAGTAAATGAAGCTGTGAGTCTCTCTTGCCCATTTTAGCCTTTCTGGGGCCCTGGCAGTGCTGGTTAGAATTTCAAAACGCCCAGACTAAGCTCATAGGAGATGATGAGTTTTGAGAGAGACAGAAACAGATTTGGAGTCTAAACTAAAGGCTCCAGCTTTAAAAAATAAAAATGTCCCTGAACCCAGCCCTTTCAAGAGAGCCCAATCTAATTTGAGATCTTTTATGCCACCTGCAGAACAGAAACCAGAAAATCACAGAAGGAAGAATTTCTGTACCTACTGAATTCCAAAGATCAGGCTTGTGGCTTTTTTACTCATTCATTATTTCCTTAGGATAAATTTCTGGGAGAAAAAAAAAAAATGACTGGTTCAAAAGTTAACACTTTGATGTTAGAGCAGTAAGATAGGAATGCCAACATCCTTTTCTGAGTTCTGTATATTTGCAACAGGATCACAAATAGAGATTTGTCCTTATGGAACATGGACTTTCCTGACTTGCTCGAAATATCATTCTCCCACTAGCTGGCATTTTCTGAGGCAGCAATGTGGTGCTTCTGGCCTGATAGAACAGCATTCTATGTTGCAGTCCTGGTGTCTCAGGTTTTTCTGTTCTCTCCATTTCTACTTTCATAGATCTCTGTCCAAGAGCTGCAGAAAAAAAGATCAATTTGCAGGTAAGGCATCCATCTATCATTTAAATCTCTCTCAAATCCATATGATAAAAGGAATAGTACAGTAAAGGAAAATATAGATGGGATGGAATATTAGAGCCAAAAGAAAATTTAGAAAGTTAGGCTGGGTACAGTGGATCACGCCTGTAATCCTAGCACTTGGGAAGCCAAGGCAGGTGGATTGCCTGAGATCACAGATTTGAAACCAGCCTGACCCAGAGTGAGACCTCATCTCTAAAGATAGCCAGGTGTTGTGGTAGGTGCCTGTAGTCCCAGCTACTTGGGAGGCTGAGGCAAGAGAATCAATCAGCTGAGCCCAAGTGTTTGAGGTTGCTGTGAACTATGACACCATAGCACTCTACTGAGGGCAACAAAGTGAGACTCTGTCTCAAAAAAAAAAAGTTAATAAATTGATATCCAAATTATAGGGAGGGATTGTACAATGTTGGAATAAATTTGAGCTGCAAATGTGTACTTAGTCTTCCTGGAAATCATAGTAAATGGATAGCTAGCCAGTTTAAGTATTGGTATTGTCCATATGGATAAAGGAAAATAATTTTCCAGTAAGATTGTTTTTCTGTATAGGTAATGTTAGAAAAACACTCCCAGCTGGGAATGGTAGCTCATACCTGAAATCCCAGCACTTTGGGAGGCTGACTTTTGAGACCAAGAGTTTGTGACCAACTTCAGCAACATAGTGAGACTCTATGTCTATAAAAAACAAATTATCCAAGCCTGATGGGATATACCTGTGTCCCAGATACTCAGGGGGCACAAGCTGGAGGATTACTTGAGCCCAAGAGTTTGAGGTCACCTTCAACTGTGAGCCTGCTACTGTACTATAGACCTTGTTTCAAAAAAGAAAAAAGCACAGTAATAGCCTGTGATAAATATACCAGGTTTCCTATGACTTTCTTAGAGTGTTCCAGAGTAAGCAGAGAATATAGTGTTAACCAGCTCTAAATGAACTCAGTTTATAAGCCTTTATAATGGCCATATGGATCCATAAGTAAACCTTGTACCTTTTCCAGAGTCTCCAGCTATCTTGTCTCTTTCTTTATTGTTTTTTGCGATAATGTCTTACTCAGTTCCCTAAGCTGGAGTGCAGTGGCATCGTTATAGCTTACTGCCACCTCAAACTCCTTGGCTTAAGAGATCTTTCTACCTCAGCCTCCAGAGTAGTTGGGATTACAGGCTAATTTTTAAATTTTTTTGTAGAGACAGGGTCTTATTATGTTGCTTAGGCTGATCTCAAACTCCTGGCCTCAAGCAATCCTCCTACCTCAGCCTTCTGAAGTGCTACTATTATAGGCATGAGCCATCACACTTGGCCATAGATTTCCCTATGTTGATTTTATATCTAGTCAACTTACAGAACTCTTATTAGGTTCAAGAGTTTTTTGGTTCAGTTCCTGTAGTTCAAGCCGCTAGGGCGCCAGCCACATACACTGGAGCTGGCGGGTTTGAATCCAGCCCAGGCTTGCCAAACAACAATGACAACTATAACCAAAAAATAGCCAGGCATTGTGGCGGGCGCCTATAGTCCTAGCTACTTGGGAGGCTGAGGCAAGAGACTCGCTTAAGCCCAAAAGCTTAAGGTTGCTATGAGCTGTGACACCATGGCACTCTACCCAGGGCAATAGCTTGAGACTCTGTCTCAAAAAAAAAAGAGTTTTTTAGTTATTTATTAGATTTTCTGGGTAGATAATGATATATTCTTCAAATGGAGCTTTGTCCCTTCCTGCCCAATATTTATATCTCCCTCCATGTTTTTCTTGTCTTAACTGCAATGGCCAGGACTTCTAGTAATTACAATTTTGAATGTACAGACATCCCTTGGTATCCAAGGGGAACTGGTTCCAGGACCCCTACAGATACCCAAATCTGTGCAAACTTAAGTCCTGAAGTTGGCGCTGTGGAATCCAAGGATACAAAAAGTTGGCCCTCCATATTTTTTTTTTTTTTTGCCATTTTTGGCCGGGGCTGGGTTTGAACCCACCACCTCCGGGCATATGGGGCCAGTGCCCTACTCCTTTGAGCCACAGGTGCCGCCTGGCCCTCCATATTCTTGGATTTGCATCCTGAGAATACTATGTTTTTGATCTGCATTTGGTTGCAAAGGTAAAATCTGCAAGTGGAAGGCCTACTGTTTTTACTAAAAAAAATCTGAGGATAAGTGGACTTGTGTAGTTCTAACCCATGTTGTCTAAAGTCAACTGTAATTGCTTTGTCCCAATTTACTTTTTGGTGTTTTATGGTTGTTTGTTTGTTGGGTTGTTTGTCCCAGTTTTAATGGAAATGTTCCCAGTGTTTTACCATTTCCTCGTGTACTATTATCATATATGGGGGGGGGCTGTTATTTGTTTTATCTATGTACTCCTAGGATAAATCCTCAATGCTGTCCTTGCAGCTGAAGTAAATGAATGGGTATGACAATATTCCAATAGCATTTTATTTACAAAAACAGAGGGTGTTGGGGCCGTGAGGGCGTGACTCCGGCCCGACCCAGGGCCTTGTCAGAGCCAGAACACTAGGTTTCCGACCCAGCCCACTCAACTTTCTGGATGTGTGCTGCTGCGCCAGCTTACTTGGGGTAGGTCTCGTTCAGGCCTCAGGTACTGAACCACCTTAGAAGTCACAGGAGTGAGCATCTCAGCAGCAGTCTTAGTAGGGAAGCACCTCTCAGGCGTCCTCCTCCAAGCGAGAAGCTGAGCCAAAGGAGGAACCCCTGCTAACTTCTCCCGAAGCTATTTATAGAAGTAATCCCATGACCACCTAGCCACAGGTGCGGAGACTGCTAACTAATGATATACATACTTTCGTGCTGTCATGTGTCTCGCTAACAAGAGCCGATGATGTTAAATCCTTTCCCCAGTCTGTCATTGCCAGAGGTGTCACAGGTGCCTCCTACAAGAAGGCCAGTCCATGGGCTGTAGTTTCCTGATCCCTTCTTTATATGGTTTTAACTATCTCTTTTGTGCTAGATATGCAACTGCATGCCTTTAAATTCAGGGCTTTTACTATCCATTAAACATGATTTTAGCTCTACATTTGAGAGGGTATGTTTTATCACGTAAAAAATCCAGTGTTTTGGCTCGGTGCCTGTGTCTCAAGCGGCTAAGGCGTCAGCCACATACACCAGAGCTGACGGGTTCCAGTCCAGCCCAGCCTGCCAGACAACAATAAAGGCTGCAACCAAAAAATAGTGGGCATTGTGGTGGGTTACTATAGTCCCAGCTACTTGGGAGGCAGAGGCAAGAGAATTCCTTGAGCACAGGAGTTTGAGGTTCCTGTGATGCCATGGCACTCTACCCAGGGCGACAGCTTGAGGTTCTGGCTTAAAAAAAAATCCAGGTGATCTTGTTTTATTTTACTTTGTGCATCTGGCATGTAAACTTTATAGTCTGTATAACCTCTTATTGTACTTTACTTTGTACAGTCTAATGGAGTATAAGATCTCTGAGAACAGTAATATCTTTATTCCTTCTAAAATCACTAATACAAGATTGGTAGGTTCTCATTAAATATGAATAAATGAAGAATATATATGTGATATAGTTAAATAGCTTCATTGAAATACAATTCACAGGGCAGCACCTGTGGCTCAGTGAGTAGGGAGCCAGCCCTATATACTGAGGGTGGTAGGTTCAAACCCAGCCCTGGCCAAACTGCAGCAACAACAACAACAAAAAATAGCTGGGTGTGGTGGCAGGTGCCTGTAGTCCCAGCTACTCTGGAGGCTGAGGCAAGAGAATCACCTAAGCCCAGGAGCTAGCTGGAGGTTGCTGTGAGCTGTGATGCCATGGTACTCTACCGAGGGCAACAGAGTGAGACTCTGTCTCTTAAAAAAAAAAAAAAAAGAGAAATACAATTCACATATTACAAAAAGTAAGTCAGTTAAAGTGTATATAATTCAGTGGCTTTTAGTATATACAGAATTGTACAGCCATCACCACTACCAAATTTTAGAACATTTTCATTTCCCCCCAAACAAACACCCTATCCATTAGCCATCCCTCCCCATTCCTCCCTTCCTGGAACCCTAATCTAGTTCTGTTTCTATGGCTTTTCTATCCTGAACATTTCATAAAAATGGGTCCATACAATAGGTAATCCTTTGTGACTGACTTCTTTCACCCAGTGCAATTTTTTTTTTTTTTGAGACATTGTCTCAAGCTGTCGCCCTGGGTGGAGTGCCATGGCCTCCTAAGTCACTGCACCCTCCAACTCTTGGGCTCAAGTGATCCTCTTGCCTCAGTTTTTTCTATTTTTACTAAAATAGAGTAAATAGAGACATGATCCTGCTTTTGTCCAGGCTTGTCTTGAACTCCTGAGCTTAAGCAATCCACCCGCTTTGGCCTCCCTGGCTGCCAGTGCAATATTTTTAAGATTGATCCATATTGTAGATGAATAGTTTGTTCCTTTTTATTGCCAAATAATATTCCACCATGTGGTTATACTGCATTTTTAAAATTCATTTGTTCACGGACAGCAGATTTTTTTCCTACTTTTTTGGCTACTGTGAATGATTATGCTATGACCATTTGCTTATGGGTTTTTGGGTAGACAAATATTTTGAATTCTCTTGGGTAGAAATTCTACCTAGGAGTAGAATTTCTGAGTCATTGGCCAGGCATGGTGGCTCACACCTGTAATCCTAGGACTCTGGGAGGCTGAGGCAGGTGGATTGCTTGAGCTCAGGAGTTCGTGATCAGCCTGAACAAAAAGCGAGACCCCAGCTCTACTAAAACATAGAAAAACTGAGACAAGAGGATTGCTTGAGCCCAAGAGTTGGAGGTTGTTGTGAGCTATGACACCATGGCACTCTACCCAGGGTGACAGCTTGAGACTCTGTCTCAGAAAACAAAACAAAAACAAACAAAAAACAGAAGATAGAATTTCTGACTCATATTATTACTCTTATGTTTAACATTTTGAGGAAGTGCTGAACCATTTTCCATGTTTGCTGCACTGTTTTACAGTCCCACCAGCAGTGTACAAGAGGGTCTGTTTCTCCACAGCTTTGCAAACATTTGTCATTGTCTACATTTGATTTTTAGCTGTCCTTGTGGGTGTGAAGTATTATCTCATTATGGTTTTGATTTGCATTTCACTAAGGACTGATGGTGCTGAGCATCTTTTCTTACATACAAACACACACACAACATATATATCTTCAGAGAAATGTCTGTTCATATCCTTTGTCCATTTTAAAATTGGATTTTCTGTTTATTGTTCAATTGTAGGAGTTCTTTATATATTCTAGGTGCGAGCTTCTTCTCAGATACATGGTTTTCTCCCATTCTGTGGGTTTTCTTCCACCTTCTTGGTGACTGTGGAGCACAAATGTTTTTCATTTTGATGAATTCCAATTTTTCTTTTGCTAGTTCCACTTTTTCTGTCCTATTTAAGAAACTACTGCCTAATCCAAGGTCCCTGTTTTCTTCTAAGAGTTTGATACCATTATTTCTTACATTTAGGTTTCTGATCCATTTTAGTTCATTTTTGTGTTTGATGTGAAGTGAGTAGGGAGTACAGTTTAATTCTTGTTTGTGTAGATACCCATTTGTCTCAGCACCATTTGTGGAAAAGACTTTTTTTTTTAATATAAGCCTGGCTTCCCGACTGCACCAAGCGCGCCTCCAGATACTCCCAGCTCTCGGAGCAGGACTTTCTCGGCACGGGAGCCGGAGCTGCCCATGCCACCGCCCCTCCTCCACGTGGAAAAGACTTTTCTTTCCCCAAATAAATTGTTCTGGCACTAGTTCAATATTTTCCTTTTTTTTTGAGACAGAGCCTCAAGCTGTCCCCCTGGGTAGAGTGCCATGGCATCACAGCTCACAGCAACCTCCAATTCCTGGGCTCAAGCGAGTC
>NW_003852539.1:2489146-2490412 GCF_000181295.1 Otolemur garnettii | reverse complement strand
CCTTAGCCACTTGAGCCATAGGCACTGAGCCTTTTTTTTTTTTTGAGACAGAGTCTCACTTTGTCACCTTCAGTAGAGTGCCATGGTGTCATAGGTTATAGCAACCTCAAATTCTTGGGCACAAATGATTCTCTTTGCCTCAGCCTCCCAAGTAGCTGGGGCTATAGGCACCTGTCACAATGCCCAGCTATTTTTTTTTTAGAGACTAGGTCTTGCTCTGGTTCAGGTTGGTCTCGAACTCCTCTACTCCAGGAGTCCACCCACTTCAGTTTCTCAGAGTGCTGGGATTACAGGTGTGAGCTGCCACACCTGGCAATTCAGTATTTTAAATGTGGTTTTTGTTTTTTGTCCCAAAATATATTGCTGAATCAAGTATGTAGTAGTTATATCTAACTCTGAAGTATTTCTGAATCAAGCATGGAATAGTTACTATATCTAACTGTCTGAATCTAGTCTGTAATAGTTATCTAACTTTCTTTTTTTTTTAGAGACAGAGTCTCACTTTGTCACTCTTGGTAGAGTGCTGTGGTGTCACAGCTCACAGCAACTTTCAGCTCTTGGGCTTAGATGATTCTTTTGTGTCAGCCTCCCGAGTAGCTGGGACTACAGGCACCTGTCACAATGCCCAGCTATTTTTTATTGCAGTTTGGCCGGGGCCGGGTTTGAACCCACCACCCTCATATTATGGGGCCGGTGCCCTACTCACTGAGGCAGAGGTGCCACCTACATATCTAACTTTCTGCAGACTCATCAATGAGCATGACATGATAACAAGGAGCTGCCTTGATTCTCTTGCAGTCTCTTAATCATGATGCTTTAGTTTGAAGATGAACGGGCTTTTGCAGGAATCAGTGACATTCCAGGATGTGGCTGTGGACTTCACCCTGGAGGAGTGGCAGCTGCTTGATTGTGCCAAGAGAACCCTGTATTGGGATGTTATGTTGGAGAACTATAGAAACCTCATTTCAGTGGGTAAGGACAATGGGTGGTAACTTTTTGATATAACCAAGAATGTGGTAATAGTACCCTTCCTTTAAGTCTTGTGAAAACTGTGAACATTCTGAAGCATTAATAAGCTTGGCCCTGAATTTTAGTGCTCAAAATTTTTTACTCCCCTTTAGATAGTTTGTTAATGCTTCTACCTGCCAAAGGGAGAAAGGTCTTTTCTTTTCTTTTTTTTTTTTTTTTGAGACAGAGCCTCAAGCTATCCCCCTGGGTAGAGTGCTATGGCTTCACTGCTCACAGCAACCTCCAACTCCTGGGCTC
>NW_003852539.1:2485724-2489040 GCF_000181295.1 Otolemur garnettii | reverse complement strand
CCAGGCTGGATTCGAACCCGCCACCTTAGGTGTATGTGGCTGGTGCCTTAGCCACTTGAGCCACAGGCACCGAGCCGAAAGGTCTTTTCTGTTCTAAAGCACACTTGTCATCTTTCAAAGGCCCTGGGACTGATGGAGGTTGACCTGAGTTGTGAGGTAATTGTTCACCTAGCACTCCGTCCACACTTCCATGTTCTTCCTACCAACAGGATGTCCAGTTACCAAAACCAAAGTGATCTTCAAAGTGGAGCAAGGACAAGAGCCCTGGAGGGCGGAGAGAGGGAAGCCACACTGGAGCCATCCAGGTGAGTGAGAGAGAATCAGATGGGGGTGTTTGAAATTGAGATCCCAATTAGTCATTGACCTTAGAAATACTTAGAGGAAGCACCTCTTAAAAGCCACACACCTTCGGAAGTGACTGGGTACACTTGACATACATCAGCTCCCCATATGATGCCTTCGCCTCACTCACACAGGTGCTCTTTTCTCTTTGCTCAGCTGTTCTATGGAGGGATGTCCGTCTCCTCTCCACTCTGGCTCCTCACACTGCCTGTTTCATCTAGGTCCTTGTTTTGTTTCTATTCTCTTAATTCCAAAAATCCTCATTTTTCTTCCCTTTTCACCACAATTCCAGATCTTTTTCTGTAGAGCTAGTCCTTAGAATATAGTCACATTGTGTAGATTTGAAGCCATTACTCCACTAATCACTGTCTAACTTTGGGCAAATTCTTCTGTAGCACACTTATCTTTATACAATAAGAATAATATTAGTCCTTACCTCAAGTTTCCTGTGAAGATTATATGAGTTTATACGTGCAAAACATTTCAAATAGTTGACAGATTATAAGTATTAAGTATATGTAGTTTAAAAAAGAAAACTTATATTAACATCATACTCAGGTTTCCTTTTTATTTTGAGACAGAGTCTCACTATGTTGCCCTGGGTAGAGTGCCGTGGCATCACAGCTGGTAGCAACCTCAAACTCTTAGGCTTAAATGATTCTCTTGCCTCAACCTCCCAAGAAGCGGGGACTACAGGTACCCACCACAAAACCACCTATTTTTTTCTTGTAGTTGTCATTGTTGTTTGGCAGAACCATGCCAGGTTTGAACCCACCAGCCCCAGTGTATGTGGCCAGTGCCCTAGCCGCTGAGCTGCAGGCACCGAGTCTCAGGTTTTCTTTTTATAAAAAAACTTATTCCAAGTTCGAGACTAGCCGGAGCAAGAGTAAGACCCTGTCTCTACTAAAAAATAGAAAAACTAGCTGGGAGTTATGGCAGGTGCCTGCAGTCGCAGCTACTCAACAGACTTAGGCAGGAGGACCACTTGAACCCAGGAGTGTGAGGTTGCTGTGAGCTAGGCTGATGATGTGACTCTTTAGCTGGGTGACAGGGAGACTGTTTAAAAAAAAAAACCAAAAAACCCACTTACCTCTCTTCTTCCTCATATAGCCTACCTTGCATCTTTATTCTCACTGATAACTTGGGGTATCTACCTTGTGCATTTTTCTGTTTTACTTGGTAATATTAATATCTTTCTAAAAATTTCCTCTTAACTTTTAGAGGAGAATTTTAAAAAGAATTTAATTTTAATTTTTTTTTTTTTTTTTTTGAGACAGAGCCTCAAGCTGTCACCCTGGGTAGAGTGCTATGGCATCATAGCTCACAGCAACCTCCAACTCCTGGGCTTAAGTGATTCTCTTGCCTCAGCCTCCCAAGTAGCTGGGACTACAGGCACCCACCACAAGGCGCGGCTATTTTTTTGTTGTAGTTGTCATTGATGTTTAGCTGGCCCTGGCCAGGTTGGAACCTGCCACCCTTGGTGCATGTGGTTGGCACAGTAACCACTGTGCTATAGGCGTTATCCCCTGCCATTTTCTTAACTTCTCTTCAGATTAACTCCCCAAAAGCCTCATCACTCTGAAGACTGAAGTTGTTTCATGCTGTCATAGCATCTTTGCCTCACCAACTTTCTGTTCCCATAAATTTACCCTGCCAGGCCTTATTTTCTATTTTTTCATAGTAACTAATTTTTAAAATTCTTCAACTCATACTATTATCTTTACATTAAAGAGCAATGAGTAGCCCACTGCTTTGCAGTCTGAAAGTCACTGCAGTAAGCAATTTGTTTTTTTTCCCCTCTCAACAGATTCTCTTTAAATACTATCGTAACTTATGGCCTGTGGTTACTGGTTTATTCAAAATTTTCAAAAGAAAATTTTCCCTTTCCACAGAGACCATAAAAGAAGTATGTTTCAAATGATTAAAACACAAGTTTAAGTATATTTTAGATTCCCTGGGACTCCCACGCCTGGTGACATAAACCAAATGAATTTTAATTACTGGTACTGTGGTCTGGGTTGTTTGTGATACTATTTTACCAGTTCCATTCTGTTTCTCATTTATCTCATGTTTCTCCAAGATTTATCCAAATTATTCTATTTTTCTTATCACTCTCCTGATAAATATGTTATTCTTTTGTAACTTATATTGTGATATTTAAATGGCTTTTAATGTCCTCTATGGCGTAGTCCCGTTTTACTTTCATCTGTTTTTTACATTCATCTTTTCCCTATTCCATGGGAATTGGGCTCTTTTTTTTTTTTTTGAGACAAAGTCTCAAGCTGTCGCCCTGGGTAGAGTGCTGTGGTGTCATAGCTCATGGCAACCTCCAACTCTTGGGCTTACGCGATTCTCTTGCCTCAGCCTCCCAAGTAACTGGGACTACAGGTGCCCGCCACAATGGCTGGCTATTTTTTGGTTCTAGTTCTCATTGTTGTTTGGCAGGCCTGGGCTGGATTTGAACCTGCCAGCTCCAGTGTGTGTGGCTGGCACCCTAGCTGCTTAAGCTATAGGCAGTGAGCCTATTTTTTTTTAATTAAGACAGAGTCTTACTTTGTCAACCTCACTAGAGTACTGTGGTGTCATAGCTCACAGCAACCTCTAACTCCTGGGCTCAAGCAATTCTCTTGCCTTAGCCTCCCAAGTAGCTGGGACTATAGGTGCCCACAATAAGACCCAGTTGTTTTTTTTGTTGTTGTTGTTGTTTAGCAGACCTGGGCTGGGTTTGAACCCATCAGCCCCTGAAGCATGTGGCCTAACCACTGAGCTATGGGCACCTGGGAATTGGGCTCTTTAATATCCTCTGTACAGTTTTCTTCTCTGCATCAATCCGTTTTTGTTTTCTTTTGTTTTGTTTTTTTGAGATAGTCTTACTGTCGCCCCAGCTAGAGTATAGAGTGCAGTGGTGTCTTCACAGCTCACTGCAGCTTCATTCTCCTAGGCTCAAGCGGTTCTCCTGCTTCAGCTTCCCAAG
>NW_003852539.1:2470490-2485218 GCF_000181295.1 Otolemur garnettii | reverse complement strand
TGGAGGTTGCTGTGAGCTGTAATGCCACGGCACTCTACCCAGGGGGACAGCTTGAGGCGCTGTCTCAAAAAAAAAAAGAAAAAAGAAATTGCTTCTTGCTCTTGTTCAGGCTGGTCTTGAACTCCTGAGCTCAAGGAATCTTCCTGCTTTTGCCTCCCAGAGTTACGATTATAGATGTGAGCCCTGGCGCCTAGACTGCATAAATCTTTTTTGATTCTGGTGTGTTCCACCTCACTAAAATCAGCATGCTATAAGTCTGAGTTCAATATTTTCTCTTTCATGGTAACTTGAGTCTAAGTTAATCTTTACCTTCTTTGAACTCCCAGGCCAGCTCTGCTATGACTCTATCATGAAAACCTGACATAGACTGTGTTGGATTTCACACAAAAAATCTTTGTGGCTTTTAAAGATTATCTTCTCATGACAGTGCCCTGAAGAGAAAGATCTATATTATTTTTTCCTTTATATCAATGCTGAGCCCAAAATGGTATTTGATGAACATCACTAATTTATTATTATAGAGTCAGATATCATAGGAGATACTTTTTATATTACTATTCAACAAGACTTTTCAAATTATTTATTTTTTTACATGCTCACTAGAAAGACATATAAGGCTTTGTTTTAATGTTTCCTTGAGAAGGTTCAAAGAAAGCAAAAAATCCCATTACCATTTTCAATGTGTAAAATGGTAATTGGAACTAACCAAACATGCTCACATTAAAATATCCCAAAATTTGACAAGTGGAGCCTGGCATGGTGGCTCACGCCTGTAATCCTAGCACTTTGGGTGGCCGAGGCAGGTGGATAGCTTGAGCTCACAAGTTTGACACCAGCCTGAGCAAAAGTGAGACCCTGTCTCTACTAAAAATAGAAAAAAACTGAGGCAAGAGGATCACTTGAGTCCAAGAGTTGGAGGTTGCTGTGAGCTGTGACGCCACAACACTCTACCCAGGGCAATAGCTTGAGACTCTGACTCAAAAAAATTGACAACTAGGTATTAAAAGAAAATGGACCTTAAAGAATGTAAACATTGGAGAAGCCTTTTTTTTTTTTTTTTTTTTTGAGATCATGAAACATTGGCTCTAAGTCCTAGATAGAATGAGAGGAGATGGGGCAGACCAAGTTAAGGTGGAGAAGGAACATGAGCAAAAGATCAAATTTAGAAGTCTAGAATCCATGGAAAAGTTAAGAATTTGTTGAGGACTAGTGGAATGCACACTTAACCCTGTGAGCAAATTCATATCTTGCATAGTTTAATGTACCAGGCTGATTACCCTGAATTTTTCAAGTGGTCATTATTGGTAGAAGTAACACAGAATGCTGCTTCTCACTGGTTGAAGTAGAAAGGAAAGAAGAGAGGAACAAAATCCCCACTTTATAAAGAGATGTGGGTAAGAGGAATGTGTACTAATAGCCGTGGCCCACTCACACACAGTCTAGCTTCACAGAAATGATAAGGAAGAGGCTGGGAGTGTCCTATTAATTAATACTCCATAGAGAGGGAAACTCAAGAGTGGGGAATTGCAATTCTCCCCTAGATTTTTTTAAATGGAGCAACAGATTTGGGATTTATAATGTTTTGAGTATAGGAGCAAAAAAAGTGACTTATAGAGCAAAGCAGCATTCTGGAGACTAGTTAGGCAGATAGAAAGAGGTTGTAGAAACAGTTACTTGTCAAATAAAATTGGACAGATAGTTGTTATATATAGAAACCCAGCCAGAGTGAAAAATGATATCAGGTACACAGAATGTATGCCTACTAATAGTGCCCTTGGATAACTTGCTGGACAAATTTGTGTTCCTGAGCTTATAGGGTTAAAAGTGAATCCCAGCTGTCAGCAGAGCTGGAGTACTGTCTGCAAATACACCTCCACTGTGGTTTGTGTGGATTTAGAGAACTGGAGACAGAAGAATGTTCCTAAAGGACAGTGACATAGAGTAGGGTGATTAAAAGGAAAAAGAGATATAAATGAGAGAAATAGGGAAGTATACTAACCAGGGTGATCTAGGAATTACGTAGTGAGGATGCTGCCTATTATCACCTCCTCTAAACCTAGTCTCACATTATTTTCCCTATCTCCCTCATTTCCCATTCCCCTGGTTACTCTGTGCATTAATCAGATCTCCATGATGGACTCTCTTTATCCTGTGAGCTGAGCCTGCACTGCTGTTCAGAAGCCTTTTGTCTCCTTTGTACCCTACTCACTATACCTTGTGCTTGTTCTACTGTCTTTCCACAGATCATATTAAGCCCTCTGTTCTCAATATTCATCTGCTCCCATTTCTTTTTTTTTTTTTTTTTTTTGAGACTGAGTCCCACTATGTTGCCCTTGGTAGACACAGCTCACAGGCTTAACCCTTGGGCTTAACTCCTGGGCTTAATTCTTAACTCTTGGGCTTAAGCGATTCTCTTGCCGCAGCCTCCCAAGTAGCTGTGACTACAAGTGCCCACCACCACAATGCCCAGCCATTTTTTGTTGCAGTTATTGTTATTTTAGCTGGCCCAGGCTGGGTTCAAACCTGCCAACTTTGGTGTATATAGCTGGCGCCATAACCACTGTGCTACAGGCGCCGAGCCAGTAATTTTATTCTTAAAGCTCAAGTGGAGAGGTGAGGTGTGGTGGCTCATGCCTATAATACTAGCACTCTGGGAGGCCCAGGCAGGTGGATTGCCTGAGCTCACAAATTTGAGACCAGCCTGAGTGAAAGCGAGACCCTGTTTCTACTAAAAATAGAAAAACTAGCCAGGGTGTTGTGGAGGCGCCTATAATCCCAGCTACTTGGGAGACTGACACAAGAGGACTTCTTGAACCCAAGAATTTGATGTTGCTATGAGCTATGACATGGTAGCATTCTACCAAGGGCAACAAAGTGAGACTCTGTCTCAAAAAAAATTAGGCATTATGGTGGGTGCTTATAGGCCCAGCTACTGGAGGCTGAGGGAGGAAGATCACCTGAGCCCAAGAATGTGAGGTTATTGTGAGCTGTGACGCTTTAGTACTCTACAGAGGGCAACAAAATGAGACTCTGTCTCAAAAAACAAAACAAAACTGGGTGGCGCCTGTGGCTCAGTGGCCCTGGCCAAACTGCAACAAAAAAAATAGCCAGTGCTGTGGCAGGCTATTTGGGAGGCTGAGGCAAGAGAATTGCCTAAGCCTGGGAGCTGAAGGTTGCTGTGAGCTGTGTGATGCCTTGGCAGTCTACTGAGGGTGATAAAGTGAGACTCTGTCTCTACAAACAAAACAAAACAAAACTGGGAGGCCAAGGTAAGTGGGTTTCTTGAACTCAGGAGTTTGAGAACAACCTTAGCAAGAGCAAGATCCTGTCTCTAAAAATAGCTGGGTATTGTGGTGGGTGCCTGTAATCCCAGCTACTTGGGAGGATAAGGCAAGAGGACCATTTGAGCCCAAGAGTTTGAGGTTGCTGTGAACTATGACACCATGGCACTCTACCAAGGGTGACAAAGTGAGATTCTTGTTTTAAAAAAAAAAAAAACACTCAAGAGGAACAAGACAAATACAGGATTTGTTTCAAAGTAAGAGATTAGATTTTAAAACTAGATGTTTTTGTCTATAATGTGTTGGTGGTAACAAATAACTAGGAATGTTTTATGGTATTCCCTTTTAGAAGCTGACTACCTACTTGTTGATGAACCAGAGAAGCATCAGGAAAGTAAAGATAATTTTTTGACATCAGCTTTTTTCACATTCAATAAAATTCTGACTATGGAGAGAATTCACTGTTATAATGTGAGAACAAGTCTTAATCCTACAAGAAGTAAATCATACGGGAAGAGTTTGCAACCTAATGTAGACTTTCTTAATTATAATGAAAGTTATAGTGAAGAAAACTCTTATGAATGCTGTGAATGTGGAAAGGCCTTCAGAAAGAAGTTTCATTTCATTAGACATGAAAAATATCATACAAGAAAAAAGCCTTTTGAATGCAATGACTGTGGGAAAGCCTATAGCAGGAAGGCAAACCTTGCTACTCATCAGAAGATTCATAATGGAGAGAGACCCTTTGTGTGCAATGATTGTGGGAAAGCTTTTATGCATAAAGCTCAACTTGTGGTCCACCAGAGACTTCACACTGGAGAGAAACCTTATGAATGCAGTCAGTGTGGGAAAACATTCACTTGGAACTCCTCCTTTAATCAGCATGTGAAATCTCATACACTTGAGAACTCATTTGAATGTAAGGAATGTGGGAAAACCTTCAGATATAGTTCATCCCTTCATAAACATTCTAGGTTTCATACAGGAGAGAAACCTTATCAATGTATTGTATGTGGGAAAGCCTTTGGAAACACATCTGTGCTTGTTACACATCAAAGAATCCACACAGGAGAGAAACCTTATGGATGTATTCAATGTGGCAAAGCCTTTGTCAAGAAGTCTCATCTTCTTAGACATCAGATAACACACACAGGAGAGAAGCCCTATGAGTGTAACAGATGTGGGAAAGCATTTTCCCAGAAGTCAAATCTCACTGTACATCAGAAAATTCATATGTAATACTCTATGAATATGAGAAGGCCTTAAATATTATTTAAATATTATTAAATAGCAGAGAATTCATTGTGAGGAGAAACCCACAACTTGAATGAATTTGGAAGGGTAGAGTCCCATAAACATTCAGTGCCAATTATATTTTAGAATTGATGATAAGCTTTTTACAGAAACAAATCACAGAAAACATGAAATTATAAGTAACAGGTTAGAGTTTGGAAAGTAAACATAAATAATCAAAGAACCAGTAAAACTATACTTCCCATTCCTGGTTTTTACTTTTTATAATAGTACAATTATGCAAGTGAATATAAAATACATGCTTATGCATTTTATTAAATTATACCTATTATGAGTTTCTGCAATAAACATTACCATTTTTTCTTCCAATCCTAACAATAACAGGCATAATTAATCAAGTGAGAAAATGTGGTTTAATATGTACTATGAATTTCAGTAATTCCATCCAATTGCTGGAACTTTAATGAGCATGGCAATGTTGTTGAATGTGCAACTCCTACTTCACAGATACAAAGATTTTTTATAAAAATTCTTAAGTTATTTTCCTTTGTAAAAACAAAAAAATTAACAAGATACTGATTGAAAAGAACAAACTGATCTGTGTTATAAGAAGTATTCAGCTGAGGAAAATAAAGTATTTAAATATGTAAATAAAACATTTGCTCTTCAAACATTCCTGTTTCTTTGGTATATCTACATAAGATGTTAGCTTAAGTGGTATTTAGGCTATTATCTGTATTTGATTTTAATAAAGTAGGATGTCATGATACTTTGTAGAGTTTTAGGGATTTTGCTATTTTCTAAAGAAACCAAAGGGCCAGACATGATGGCTCACACCTATAATCCTAGCACTCTGGGACACCAAGGTGGGAGGATTGATTGAGCTGAGGAGTTCAAGAGTGAGCTGAGCAAGAGTGAGACCCCATGTTTACTAAAAATAGAAAAATTAGCTGGACATTGTGGAGGGCACCTGTAGCCCCAGCTACTCAGGAGGCTGAGGCAGAAGGATTGCTTGAGCCCAGGAGTATGAGGTTGCTGTGAGCTAAGCTGATGTCACAGTGCTCTCTACCTTAGGGCGACAGAGAGAGAGGAGAAAAACCAGGTTACTATGGTATTCAGATCCTGGGAGGAGAGTTTTGAGGAAGGCCATGTAGTCCATAGGGCCAAATAATCTTAAGAAATCAAGTATGGAAAGGATTGAAAATTTTCCATTGGATTTATCAGTAGAGAAGGCATAAATTACCTTAATGAAGATGAATTTCTAAAATTAGAATTGCTGAATAATATTCCCAGGTTGCTCTGCTAAAAAGTACTGGTTTATACTCCTTCCAGCAACAGATGAGGGTATCTTTCCTTGCACCCTCAAGTCTTTTTTTTTTTTTCTTTTTTTGCAGTTTTTGACAGGGTTTGAACAGAGGTTTGAACAGAGGTTTGAACAGGTTTGACAGGGTTTGAACAGAGGTTTGAACCCACCACCTCCAGCATATGGGGCCAGTGCCCTACTCCTTTGAGCCACAGGCACCGCACACACCCTCAAGTCTTAACCTTTGCCCAATGCACTGGGGAAATAATGTCTCGTTATCTTTTTTTCTTCCTTTTGCTTTTGGCATGTTATTGGTATTTGAATGTTTATTTCTTTGATAATTTGTGAGGCAGCATATCTTGTGTTTATTGGCCATTTGTTTTTTCTTCTAGGATTACTCATCCAGGTCATTTTTAATTTGTCTTTTTTTAGCTGGAGTGTGAGGGCCAGCAAGGGCCAGACTAACTCCATTTTGTTGTTTACTCGCCTATGCCTCCATTTTGCAGCTGCATACCAGAAACGTTGAGCAACCACATCTTGCTTCCTCCTCCACCCTTGCACTCGCCCCATGACCGGCACCCTTGCACATCTGCCCCGAGCCATAGCAACCACCCCTAGACCAGTCAGCTTTCCCCAGCACCCTACCCCTCCCTTCTTCCTTTCTGTACCGTTAAAACCTCCCTCCATCTTAGAGTCGGGGCTTCTTTACTCTCCTGCTGCGCCAGGCTCAGGAAGCCCAGGCCTGTAATAAACAACCTCTTGCTTTTGCATTGGACTGGGTCTCCGGGTGATTTGTGGGCATCCTGCGATTCGGGCACAACAGGAGCATTTTATCTTTTTTCTTACTGATTTCTTTTTTACTTTTAAACATACTTCCAGTTTATTAAGGTTAGTGAGCCTCTGCATAGGATATATGTATCTTAAACTTTTTTATTGTTCTTTTAATTATTCTTATGGTTTGAGGCTGAGCTCTGAGGTCCCCGTTATTACCTACCTTTCTCAGTGTTGCCAATCATATTTTAGAAGTGATGATAAACTTTTTACAGAAACAAATCATAGAAAACATTAAATTATAAATAATTTAGGTTTGCCCTTTGTACCACATGTGTTGGTGCTGCTCACTGAAGAGGAATTCCTGTTCCCAGTGTTTTAGGAACCTATTACATTCAAGGATGTGGTCATGGACTTCAGGGAGGAGGAGTGGGATAACTAGACTCTACACAAAGGACCCTGTACAGAGAGGTGATGCTGGAGGTCTATGGCATCCTGGTCTTAGTGGGTGAAGACAACTACTCTGGAGAATTTTGGTTTCCTTCGTTGTTGAAAGTTATGAGCTCTTTGGGTATAGCCCTTTGCTAGGGCTTGCAATTCAGATATGAGATATTTCCAAATTACTACTGAAGATAGAAAAATGTTGCTACCTAAGTAAAAACCTGATTTTCTTTTCCCCATTTGTATTTCTTTCTTTCTTTTCTTTTCTTTTCTTTCTTTTTTTTTCTTTCTTTCTTTCTTTCTTTTTTTTTTTTTTTTGAGATAGAGTCTTACTCTGCGTCCTGAGTGCAGAGTCATCATAGCTCACTACACTGCAACCTCAAACTCATGGCATCAAGTGATACTCCTGCCTCAGTCTTCCTAGCAGCCAGGACTACAGGCACATGCCCCAAAGCCCACCTAATTTTTCTATTTTTAGTAAAGATAAGGTCTCACTCTTGCTCAAGCTGATCTTGAACTCCTGAGCTCAAACAATCCTCTTGCCTCAGCTTCAGCCTTCAAGAGTGCTTGGATTATAGGTATGAGCCACTACATCTGGCCTCTTTTTGTTCTTTTGAGGTAAAATTCATATACCATAAAACAAACAGTTTCAAAATTTACAATTCAATGACATTTAATATATTTACAATGTTGTGCAACTATTACGTCTAGCAAGTTCCAAAACATTTTCATCACCCCAAAAGAAAATTCCATGCCCATTAAGCAGTCACTTCCCATTCCTCCTTCCCTGTAATTATTTTTTGTTAGAAAAATATTAAAACAAAGTATATTGCACATAAAGTAGAAAGTATCTTTCAGACTATTTTCTACTTATATTTATATGTCAACAGGAAGAAAATATGTAACATATATATTTATATTTTTTTGAGACAGTCTCATTATGTCACCTTTGGTAGTGGTGTCACAGCTCACAGCAACCTCAAACTGTGGATTTGAGGCTGGTGGGTTTGAACCCAGCCCGGGCCAGCTAAACAGCAATGACAACTGCAACAAAAAAATAGCCAGGCATTGTGGTGGGCACCTATAGTCCCAGCTACTTGACAGGCTCAGCCAAGAGAATTGCTTAAGCCCAAGGGTTTGAGGTTACTGTGAGCTGTGATGCCACCGCACTCTACCAAGGGCAACATAGTGAGACTGTTTCAAAAATAAATAAATAATAAGAAAATTTAAAAATTCTATATATATATATTTTTAAAAAAAAGAATTCCCATACTCCACATTCTTACTAGCTCCTAATCTTTTTTTTGTTTTGTTTTGTTTTGAGACAGAGTCTCACTGTATCACCTTTGGTAGAGTGCCATGGCGTCACAGCTCATAGCAACCTCAAACTCTTGGGCTTAAGTGATTCTCTTGCCTAAGCTGTCCAAGTAGCTGGGACTACTGATGCATGCCACAATGCCTGGCTGTTTTCTTGTTGCAGTTGTCATTATTTAGGTGGCTCAAGTCAGGCTCAAACCTGCCATGTTTGGTGCATGTGGCTGGCACCATAAACCACTGTGCTATGGGCACCAAGCCAAGTTCCTAATCTTTTTATTCTCTATCTGAAGAGTGGGGTGTACTATCAATTGATGTTCCCTCCTCTCCCCTCTCCCCTCTCCCTGCTCTTCTTCAAGTCTTCTCTTCCTCCCCCCAAAGTGGAAATTCCACTCTTCAAGTTGACTATGCCCAAACCCTTGGAATCATCTCAGACTCCTTCTTTTCACCCCCAAATCAATCCATCAGCAAATCTGTCAGTTTCAAAATATATTGAGATTCCAACCCCTTCTCACCTGCACTGTTGTTACCCTAATCTAACCCACTGTGCTTCTCCATCTGCCTTCCTCTCTTCGCCTTCTCTGTTTCTCTCATTATTGAATATCCGCCTATTCGGTTTTTCTTCGTCCCACATCCCAGACTATTTTCCATGTGGCATCACTGTAGTTATTTAAAACACTAAGTCAAATCATAACCTCCTCATATCAGTGCCCTTCAAGTGTGAATGGTTAAACAAACTGTACATCCATGCCTTGGAATTCAGTGTAGCATAACAAAGAACAAACTACTGATTCACACAACAACTTTGGATAGATTGGAAGGGAATTATGCTAAGTGAGAAAAGCAATCTCAGAAAATTATATACATGTAAGTTCATTTATATAACATTCTTGAAATGACAAAATTATTTCTGCAGAACAGATTAGTGGTTACCAAGGATGATGGATGAGGGAACTTGGAGAACGAAATGGGTCTGGTGATAAAACGGTAGCACAAGGGACGCTGGCAGTAGAGCAGTTCTATATTTTGTTACACAATCCACACAGATAATAAAATTGCATATAGTTACATATGCATACTCACAAATGGGTACCTGTAAAACCAGTGAAATAAATTTATTTACTTATGGAGACCAAGTTTCACTCTATTGCCTTGGCTAGAGTGCAGTGCCTTCAGTCTAGCTCACAGCCACCTCAAACCCTTGGGCTCAAGTGATCCTCCTGTCAGCCTCTTGAGTAGCTGAAACTGCTGTCACATGCCACCATGCCCGGCTAATTTTTCTATTTTTGGTAAAGCCAGAGTCTCACTCTTGCTCAGGCTGGTCTTGAACTCCTGACCTCCTGCCTTGGTCTCCCAGACTGCTAGGATTACACTCAAGGGCCACTACACCCCACCTGATATTTATTTTTTTAATTTCCATTTTATTTGTATATATTCATAGATTACAAGTGAAATTTTGCTACATTGATGTATTGTACTGTGATGAAGTCAGGACCTTCTGTGCCTCCATCACTGGAGCAACACACATTTTACCCACCAAATAACCTCCTTCTCACACTGCCCCCATACCTCAAAGTCTGAAAACTAGTGAAATTTAAATAAGGTCTTAATTGGTGACCTAATAGTCTTAAATGTAAACAAAATTATAGAAGTTGGATCCAAAAATACACTTTTCTATAGAAATTACAGATGATTGAAAGTAAAAGACAGAATGGAATTTCATTAAATGTATTTCATTAAAAAGGGGGTATTATATAATACTGAAAAGAAATGACCTAATAAAGCCCTGGAAAGACATAAAGTACCTGAAATGCACATTACTAAGTGAAAGAAACCAATCTGAAAGGCTGCATACTGTATGTTTTTAGCTTTATGACATTCTGGAAAAGGTAAAACTACAAACAGCAGTGGTTGCCAGGGTTTAGGGAGGAGGGAGGATGAATAGGAAGAGCACAGAGGATTATGTTACTAAAATAGTGGATACATGTCATATGTTTGTCAAAGCTCACACATAGACTGTACAACACCAGGAATGAACTCTAATGTAAATGATGAGATCTGAGTAACAAAACATCATTGTGGTTTCATTGATGGGAACAAATGTACCAATCTGGTGCAAGATGTTGATATTGGGGGAGGTTGTGCCTATGTGTGGGGAGGAGGGATATGGGAACTCTTTGTACTTCCTGCTCAATTTTACTGTGAACCTAAAGTTGCTCTAAAAAATAGAGTCTATTTAAAAACACACATACTGCGGCGAAGACAAAAATCCAAAGTAAAGGAAAAGGGTAAATATAACTTCTTTTTAAAAATCACTCAAATCAGCCTGGCATAGTGGCTCACGCTTGTAATCCTAGCACTCTGGGAGTCCAAGGCGGGTGGATTGCCTGAGCTCAAGAGTTTGAGACCATCCTAAGCAGAGACCCCATTCTCTACTAAAAATAGAAAAACTAGCCAGGTCTTGTGGCGAGTGCCCGTAGTCCTAGCTACTTGGGAGGCTGAGGTGGGAAGATTGCTTGAGCCCTGGAGTTTGAGGTGCTAGGTTGCCATAACTCTCTGTCCAGGGCACAGGGTGAGACTCTGTCTTAGGAAAAAAAAAATTACTCAAACCCACAAAGTGAGAAAACATGTAAGATTTGATATAATACTTCCATTACTATTTCTGATACATAATATATACACATATATATTTATACAAAGTGGGATTATACATATAATGCCTACTTTTATAATCTGCACTTTTCACTTAATATATTGTGCACATCTTTTTATCTTTTCTCATTCACCAGTCTCTTTCAGAAGGCCCTGCTGGAGCCCAAAATTTTATATACATTTCAGGACGTCCATCAGTTCCCAGAAGCCTACCCATAAGCTCCTCTCCCTTTTAATAGGTGCATAGTATTCCATTGTATGGGAAAAACCTTGATTTATCTAAAGATTTATGAATTCATTTAAATATTTATATGCAGCACTGTTTCAGACACTGGGAATACAACAGTGAATAAAACAAAACTCCATTCAGCATGGCATTTGCATTTAGGGGAAAGAGAGACAATAAGGAAACCACAGTGTGGTGCTGGTGATAATGAACGTGCTGAAGCATGGTCCAGGAAGGAGAGGGTGAAGTAGGGTGGAGTGTTGTTTTGTAGAGTAGTCAGGGTAGGCCTCTTTGATAAGGTGATATTTGGTAGGAATCTGAAGGAAATGAGGGAGTACATATTCTGGATATCTGGGGAAAGACTATTCCACAAACAACCCACCATGGTAGGACATATGCCTTCTTTCCACTTAGTTCATTGTTAAACAATGCTCCAATCTACATTATTATAGATTTGTCTGCAAATTTGCCTGCAATATTTTTATTTGTCTGATTATTTTCTTAAGACGATTTTCTAGAAGTAGAAAATTATGTCAAAGGGTATGTACACCTTAAGACTTTTAACAACCTCCATCTATCTGCTAGCCATTGTTCAAAGTACTTCACTAGAATTAATTGATTTATTCTTCACAGCAACTCTGTGAGATAAATGGATGTTAATATCATCCCCCATCATGCCTGTTTTATAGAGCAGGAGACAGAAGCACAACTATCTGTTTTTTCTATTCATTCTGTAACATGACTATATTTTAATTTAATTTTTATTTTTTTTTGAGACAGAGCCTCAAGCTGTTGCCTTTGTTAGAGTGCCATGGCATCATAGCTCACAGCAACCTCAAACTCTTGGGCTTAAGTGATTAACTTGCCTCATCCTCTCAAGTAGCTGGGACTGCAGGTGCTTGCCACAATCCCCAGCTATTTTTTTTAATTGTCGTTGATTCATTGAGGGTACAAGAAACCAGGTTACACTGATTGCATTTGTTAGGTAGAGTCCCTCTTACAATCATGTCTTGCCCCCAAAAGTTGTGGCACACACCAAGACCAGCTATTTTTGTTGTTGTTGTTGCAGTTGTCACTGTTGTTTTTGCTGGCCTGGGCCAGGTTGGAACCCTCCAGCCTCAGTACATGTGGCCGGCACCCTATCCACTGAGCTACAGGCACCGCCATGATTATATTTTTTAGTCTTTGATTCATCATGGAAATGATTCTACATCAGCATATCTGGTTCTGCCTCATCCTGTTTTTTTAATCTTATCTTTTTGTAAAAGCTAGACTATATGCCATTGTACATAGCCCCACACTTCATTTAGCTAGTCTCATCCTTTACATTTAGGCTATTCCAGTTTGGCAGCATTATTATTGGCTACAATTAACATTCTTTTATTTTTTTCCAATAGATTTAGGGATATAAGTGATTTTTGGTTACATAGATAAATTGTATAGTGGTGATGTCTGAGTTTTTGCTTTTATTTTTAGTTTTTTGAGACAGAGTCTCACTCAATTGCTCTGGGTCGAGTACCCTGGCATCCTAGCTCATATCAACCCCAAATTCCTGGGTTCAAACAATCCTCCTGCATCAGCCTCCTAGGTAGGTGAGACTACAGGTGCCCGCCACAATGCCCAGCTAGTTTTTCTATTTTTATTTTTATGTTTTATTGAGACAGAGTTTCACTTTGTCGCCCTCGGTACAGTGCCATGGCATCACAGTAACTCAAACTCTTGGGCTCAAACTCTTTCCTCAGCTTGTCTGGTAGCTGGAACTACAGGTGCCCACCACAACGTCTGGCTATTTTTTTAGAGATGGGGTCTTGCTCTTGTTCAGGTTGGTGTAGAACTTGTGAGCTCAAGCAATCCATCTGCCTTGGCCTCCCAAAGGGCTCAGCCAAGTTTTTCTATTTTTAGGAGAGTCGTGGTCTTGCTGTTGCTCAGGCTGGTCTCATAGTCCTGAGCTCAGGCATTCTACCTGCCTTAGCCTCCCAGAGTGCTGTGATTATAGGCATGAGCCACAGCACCAGATCCATGTCTGAGTTTTCACGTACCAGTCACTCAAATAGTGTACACTGCATCTAATTAGTACTTTTTCTTCCTAACTGCTTCCTATCTCCTCCCCTTCTGAGTCTCCAATGACCACTGTAGCACTCTATATGCCCCTGCATACCATGGCTTAGCTCCCACCTGTAAGTGAGAACATGCAGTATTTGGTTTTCCATTCCTGTTACTTCACTTACAATAATGGCCTCCAGTTCCATCCAAGATGGGGCAAAAGACATTATTTCATTCATTTTTATAGCTAAGTAGTATTCCATGGTATACATACACCATGTGTTCTTTATCTACTCCTTGGTTGATGGACACTTAGAGTGGATTCTGTACCCTTGTGATTGTGAATGTATTGTGATAAACATACAATTGTAAGTGCCTTTTGCGGGGGGGGCACCCCCCAAGCTGTCACCCTGGGTAGAGTGCTGTGGCATCACAGCTCACAGCAACCTCAAACTCTTGGGTTTAAGAGATTCTCTTACCTCAGCCTCCCAAGTAGTTGGGACTATAGCTGCCCACCACAGTGCCTGGCTATTTTTTGGTTGTTGTTGTCATTGTTGTTTGGCAGACCAAGGCTGGATTCAAACCCGCCAGCTCCAGTGTAGCTCCTGTAGCTGCTTGAGCGACAGGTGCTGAGCCAAGTGCCTTTTTTTTTTTAATCGGTCATGCTCTGTCACCCCAGCTAGAATGCAGTGATATCATTATAGCTCACAGCAACATCAAACTCCTTGGCTCAAGTGATCCTTCTGCCTGTGTCTCCTCAGTAGCTAGAACTACAGGTGTGTGCTGCCATACCCACCTAATTTTTCTCCTTTTTGTAGGGATGGGGGTCTTGCTCTTGCTCAGGCTAGCCTGAAATTCCTGAGCTCAAACGATCCTCCTGCTTCAACTTCCCAGGTGCTAGGATTATAGGCATGAGCCACCACACCCGGCCCTACAGATGCCTTTTTGACATTATAATATCTTCCTATCCTTTGAGTAGGTACCCAATAATAGAATTGCTGGTTCAAATTACACATCTACTTTTCTTTCTTTGAGAGATCTCCACACTGTTTTCCATAGAAGTTGTATTAACTTACATTCCTACCAACAGTGTATAAGCATTCCCTTTTCACAGTAATCATGCCAACATCTATTGTTTTTTGACTTTTTTTTTTTTGAGACAGAGTCTCACTTGGTCACCCTTGGTAGAGAGCTGTGGCATCTTAGCTCACAGCAACCTCAAACTCTTGGGTTCAAGCAATTCTTTTGCCTCAGCCTCCCAGGTGGCTGGTACTACAGGTGCCTGCCACAATGCTCAGCTATTTTTTTTTTTTTTTGAGACAGAGCCTCAAGCTGTTCCCTTGGGTAAAGTGCAGTGGCATCACAGCTCACAGCAATCTCCAACTCCTGGGCTCAAGCGATTCTCTTGCCTCAGCCTCCCAAGTAGCTGGGATTACAGGTGCC
>NW_003852539.1:2458111-2470367 GCF_000181295.1 Otolemur garnettii | reverse complement strand
GTCATTGTTGTTTGGCAGGTGTATGTGGCTGGTGCCTTAGCCACTTGAGCTATTACTTAAATAATAGCTATATATTATTTAAAATATATAATATTTAAATATATAATAGCTATATATTATTTAAATTATAGAATATATAATATAATAATATCATATATAATATTTAAATTATATAATAGCTACATACTATTTAAAATATATAATATTTAAAATAACGCTCAGTTATTTTTTAGAGATGGAGTCTTGCTCTTGCTCAGGTTGGTCTTGAACTCTTGAGCTCAGGCAATCCACCTGCCTCAGCCACCCATGTGCTGGGATTACAGGTATGAACCACCTCGCCCGCCTGTTTTTTGACTTTTCATTAATAGCCATTCTGACTGGAGTAAGGTGGTTTTAATTTGCATTTCTTTGATGTTAGTGATGTTGAGTATTTTTCTTTCTTTCTTTTTTTTTTTTTTAGAGACAGAGTCTTACTTTATCACCCTCAGTAGAGTGCTGTGGTGGCATCACACAGCTCACAGCAACCTCTAACTCCTGGGATTAGGTGATTCTCCTGCCTCAGCCTCCCGAGTAGCTGGGACTACTGGTGCCTGCCACACGCCCAGCTATTTTTTTGTTGCAGTTTGTCTGGGTCTGGGTTTGAACCTGCCACCCTCGGTATGTGGGGCCAGTGCTCTACTCACTGAGCCACAGGCACCTCCTCAATGTTGAGCATTTTTCATATGTTTGTTGGCCATTTTTATTGTTTTTTGGAAAAAATATCCATGTATTTTGCCCACTTTTTATTGGAATTATTTGCTCTTTTCTCTTGCTGATTTGAGTTTCTTGTAGATTCTGAAAGTCAGTCCTGTGTCAGATAAATGATATTCATATATCTTGTGAATGTTGTTTTTCTGATTCTGTAGGTTGTCTGCTCTATTGATTGTTTCTTTTGCTGTGCAGAAGCTTTTTCCTTAAAGTCCCATTTATTTATCTATAATTAACATTCCTTTGTACATATCTGTTTAGAGTTTTAAAAAATTTGTACAGTAGTTTTGGATTTGATAATTTCTTTATGATTGTTGTGCTCTTTCTGTTGGTAGGCAATGCCCTTTATCCTGTCCAGTGTGTTTTGCTGGATATTAATATTGTTTATCTACTTTGTGTTTGCATTTGCCTACTACATTTTTGTCTCTTGCAAGGTGAAAGTGACTGGTTTTTATAAGCTAACCTAATATTAGAGTCTCTGTCCAAGACTGTAAGAGGAATTTAGCCTATTCACATATACTGTGATAATTGGAATATTTGGTCTGATTCCTGAAATCTTATTTTATATGTTCTGCTTAATTCCTCCCTTCCTTACTATTTAGGATCTCTAAACAACTTCTTGTTTCTTTTTATCCCTATTACTGTGTTATTTGGAAACTATATTTCTGATTTTTATCCTTCAGTTAGTTACCTCTAAGATTATAACAAGTTTTAAAAGTTAAATTTTTCTGTCAGTGGCAAATGTTAATTGGTATTTATGACTTTCATTTTCCAGAACAAGACAAAGCCATTAGCATGTTTTTTCTTAGCCTAGATATACACACACATCTCAGCTTTCCTACCTGATACTGTGTTACTTTGAAACCATTTATAATTGTTATTAACTTTTTTCATTGTGCTTTTGTTTTCTTAGCATCTAAATTAGACTTAATTTTTGTAAGAGTCCTTGGTTTCCATAATTTCTTATATCCCACATCTGCCTTTTGCTTGTATTTGTTTTTCATTTACAAATACATTTTCTGCAGCTCTGCAGGTTTGAAAAGATTTATTTACCCCATTCTTGAACACTAGCTTTGTTAAGTTACAAAGCTCTAGATTTCAAAATCATTTTCCCTGACAATTTATAGCCATTGCACCTTTGTTTTAAAGCTTCTAATGTTGTTGATTCTAATTTGATTTATTATTATATTTTATTTTATTTTTGTTTAATTATATTTATTTATTTATTTTATTTTTTGAGACAGAGTCCCACTATGTTGCCCTTGGTAGAGTGCTGTAGCATCACAGCTCACAACAATGTCAAACTCTTGGGCTCTAGCTATTCTCTTGCCTCAGCCTCCCAAGTAGCTGGGACTACAGGCACCTGCCACAACGCCCAGTTATTTTTTGTTGCGGTTGTGATTGTTGTTTTAGCTGGCCCGGGCTGGGTTTGAACCCGCCAACTTCAGCGTATGTGGCCAGTGCTGTAACCACTGGGCTATGGGCACTGAGCGTATTTTTATTTTTTGTTTCTTTTCTTCTCTTCTGGAAAAATTTCGAATTTTTTGTTTCTCTTTTTTTCTGTTTCGCCTTGGAGTTTGGAAATTTTACCAAGATATTTTTAAATGTGTGATTTTTTTTTTAATAATCACGTTTGCCAATAATCGAACCTGTTCATCCCTGAATCAAGAAAGTTTTCCCTTGCCATTTCATGAGACTTTGGTTGGGGGCGGGGGAGAAAAGCTACATTTACATCAGTAAATTCATTATTCATTTCCACTTCTTATATTCCACGTCTTCCTTTCCCATGCATTTTCATTTTGACTAATTTTAGGTTTGGCTGAAAAACTTTGTTTTTCTTGTCATCCTGTTACCCTTTTAGGGCAATCATCAGTTTGGGTTAAGGTTCCTGACTCAGAGTCTTTTTCCATCAGAACTCTGGAGACGGAGCGTTGTCATCTCTCTTTTGACGTGGCAGAGAAACCAGGCCAACATTATTATCTTTTCAAGGAAGCAGCCTGGTCTGTTCTCCACGTTTTGTTTGCTTAGAAGATGTCTTCTTGATCCTTGAAGTCAGAAAGTTCATCCAGATAAGCGTATCTGTTAGTTCATCTTTCTCTTAGCACTCCTAACACAGTGCTGGGGGAAGACTTTCAATCTCGAGAATCAAATTCTCTTTCAAATTAAGTACATTTTCATTATTTCTTCTCTGCTTGCTCTTTTCTTCCGGATCTTTGATCTGTATGCAAGATTTAAGTCTCTTCATGCGGACTTAATATTTTTCTCATAATTGCACTGTTTAAATTCCTTTCCTCTGAGTCCTGGTAGAATTCAAGTTGATCTTTTAATTAACTAACACAATTTTCCACATTCTCCAAGCTGATATTCTATTGCTTGCAACCTTCTTTGAGTTTTTAAATTTGACAATCGTATTTTTTGTCTTTGGAAATATTTTCCCATTCTCAAAGTTCCCCCTTTCCACACAGGAAAGAAACTCTACGACTGGTGAGTGTGGTGAACTTCAGTCGGAGCACAGATCTTTGCTATCATCAGCAAATTCCTACAGGAGCGAAGCCGTTCATATGTGATACATGCAGGAAGGCTTCAGTTGTAACACCAATCTTCACCTTCCTCTGGGAGCGCCGGCAGGAGAGAAATCTTTGAAGTGTGAGGAGTGTGGCAGGGGCTTCCATCAGAATTCCAATCTTCACATTCCTCAGAGAGTCCACAGTGGAGAAAAGCTGTATAAATGTAGTAAGTATGGCAAAGGTTTCAGTCAGAGTATAGATCTTCAAGTGCATCAGAAAGTCCATGTGACAGAAACTGTTTAAATATGCTAGTCTTTTTTTTTGTCTGTTTTTTACTTTTTTGAGACAGAGTCTTACTCTGTCACCCTCAGTAGAGTGCTGTAGCATCACAGCTCGCTGCAACCTCAGACCCTTGGGCTCAAGTGATTCTTTTGGCCCAGCCTCCCGAGTAGCTAGGACTATATAGGTGCCTGCTACAATGCCTGGCTAATTTTTGTATTTTTAGTAGAGTCAGGGTCTCATTCTTGTTCATGCTGGTCTTGAACTCCTGAACTCAAACAGTGTACCCTCATGCCTCCCAGAGTACTAGGATTACAGGCGTGAGCCACCTGGCCCTAAATATGCAGCTCTTAAAACACAAATCTTATGCTCATCAGAAAGTTCACATAGGAGAGAAACCATTACCATTAAGTATGAGGAGTGTGGTAAGGACTTGCATCACAGCTCTAATCTTCACGTTCACCAGAGAGTGAAACTGGAGAGGAACTCTATACTCCAATGTGTGTTGATAATGGCTTCAGCCGGAGCACAGATCTTTGAGTTTTCAAATTTACACAGGAGAAAAGAACTTTCATATTCACCAGAGAATCCACACAGGGTAGAAAGCCTGAGAAGTGAGCTCAAGTCTTCAAGTCAGTCCTTCTCCACATAGGAGAGACCCCTGGTACAGGAGGTACATGCTGACCAGAGGGTGGTCTGAGTGGGTAGAGATGGACCCTGCTAATGTCAGGGCCAGCTGGGACCAGAAGTAGGGCAGCTGTTGTGAGGGGCCTTGGAAAGTGACTCCATGCTGCATTATTTCCCAAGCAGACCAATAGGCGGGGCTGTTGTCCCTCTAGTGGAAGGGGAAGGCAGGGCCACATATAAGAGTGGTAATAAGACTGACTCCCTTCAGTAGGCATAAATGAATCACGAGAACAGAGTCTAGGGGCAGGTAGTGAAGAGGGAAGACCTGGGGCAGTGGAGGTTAGGAGGAGTTCAGTGACCCAGTTTCATCACTACATATGGGTAGGGAAGAGGAAAAGTTTGTCAGTGTTTACACTGAATCCTTCTTGTTCTCCTAGGTCCTTCCTATGCAGCCATTTTGGGGGGAAAGAATATTCATAATTAGAGAGGCTGTTGGGCTCTTTCGGAGGACTGAACCAGTTGAGCTGTCTGGGGACCTTTGGCCTAAGTTGAGAAAGAAAGTTGATACCTCCAAGGACTGTAATGCCAACTGGCATGGTGGTGGGGGGCACTCAGATGTGTTTGAATGGAGGCATTAGTAAAATTCTCACAACTCTGCGGTTTTCTGTCTTTGTCTTTGTTTTCCCTCTGTTTTGTCTTTCTTTTATCTTTTCTTTCTGTTTTTAGATTTTTTTTTTTTTTTGACACAGAGTCTCACTCTGTTGCCCTAGGCCAAAGTGCCATGGGGCAATCATAGCTCACAGCCATCTAAACTCTTGGGCTCAAGCTATCCTTCTACCTCAGCCTCCCAAGTAGCAGGAACTATAGGCTCCCATCATGACCCCTGGATAATTTTTCTATTTTTAGTAGTAGAGACTTATGGATAATTTTTCTATTTTTAATAGAGACAGGGACTCCTCCTCATTCAGGCTGGTCTCAAACTCCCAATTCAAGCAATCCTCCTGCCTCGGCCTCCAAGAGTGCTAGGATTACAGGCATGAGCCACCACCCTGTTTTCAGTTTTAAAAAAATATTTTAAGTATAAAGTATTCCAGACATAGAGAAAAGTTCAGAAAATATAACAAACAACTATTTTCTCACCATCGAGATTAAGGAGATGTTAAAACTTCTGCTATATTAGATTCAGGTAATTTTTGTTATTGTTAAGGAACAAAACAACAGCTGCAGTTAAAATCGTGCGACCTCTTTTTCTGTCACCTCTGCTGAGAGGCAACCATTATGCCAAAGTTACTATGTACTATTCCTATGTATGTTTTTGTATTTTTTCTTTTTTACTGTTTGGGATTCATTGAGGGTACAAAGAATTAGGTGACACTAATTGCATTTGTTAGATAGAGTCCCCCCTTTTTTATTTTTATTACCTGTATGTCCATAGTATCTTAAATTTTTACGTTTGTTACAGGCAGTCTCCGAGTTATAAACATCTGACTGATGTACAGTTTGCAGAGACCATTACAGGGAATGGGTAAATGTCCCTGTTCCAGTTTGCTTACAAATTCAACTTAAGAACAAATCAACAGTATTAGCAAGAAGAAAACAAGTGATCCCATCTCAGGATGGGCAAGGGATTTGAAGAGAAATTTCTCTAAAGAAGATCGGCACACGGCTTACGGATATATGAAAAAATGCTCACCATCCCTAATCATCAGAGAAATGCAAATGAAAACTACTTTGAGATATCATCTAACTCCAGTGAGATTAGCTTATATCACAAAATCCCAAAACCAGAGATGCTGGCGTGGATGTGGAGAAAAGGAAACACTCCTACACTGCTGGTGGGAATGTAAACTAATACGTTCCTTTTGGAAAGACATCTGGAGAACCCTTAGAGAACTAAAAATAAACCTGCCGTTCGACCCTGCAATTCCTTTATTAGGTATATTCCCAGATGACCAAAAATCACATAACAACAAAGATATTTGTATCAGAATGTTTATTGCAGCCCAATTCATAATTGCCAGGTCATGGAAGAAGCCCAAGTGCCCATCGATCCACGAATGGATTAACAAACTGTGGTATATGTACACCATGGAATACTATGCAGCCATAAAGAAAGATGGAGACTTTACGTCCTTCATGTTCACATGGATGGAGCTGGAAAATGTTCTTCTGAGCAAAGTATCAGAAGAATGGAGGAAAAAGTATCCCATGTACACACTCCTATTATGAAACTAATTTATACCTTTTATATGTAAGCTATAACCTAATAACAGCCTAAGAATACGGGAAGGGGGGAGGGAGAGGGGAGAGGGGAATGAGTGGAGGGAGGGGGATTGGAGGGATCACTTCTGAGGTTTATCTTACAAGGGTACAAGTGAATCTTTCTAAGAGCAGAATGTGAACCTTCTAAAATAATTAAGAAAATGACACGAAGGCTATGTTAACCAGTTCAATGGAAGTGTTTCGGATTGTGTGTGAAAACCCCACACTGTACCCCAGAAGCGCATTAATGTACATAGTTACCATTCAATAAAAAAAAAAAAAAAGAACAAACCAACAGAAGCTATCTTGTTCATAGCCCCGGGGATCCCTGTATACCATGTTGTGTACTATCTTTCTGTGATTTGCTTTATGAGAATTTGCTGAACATTACATTTTTTATGCTGATGCTTTAAAGCTAGCTCATTGATTTTAACCTCTGTTGTATTCTAAGATATCAGATATTCTTTTCAACAGATTCCTTGTATATCCCTGTGCCAGTAACACACTTTTTGACTATTATTGCTTTATAGAAATTGTTTTGGCTTTAAACACCTTTCTCTTCTTTCAGATACGTTATAGGATCAGCTCCTCAAAATCCTTGAACAAAATCTGTTGGGGTTTGGGGGGTTTTGTTTGTTTCTTCCTTTCTTTGTGTCTTTCCTTTTCTCTCTCACCTTCCATTCCTTCCACTGGATTATGCTTTCTTTATTCTTCCTTAATTTTCTCTATGAGATTAACAGTTACAACATTTTCTCTCTTTGATTTATGTTAATATGAATAATTTACAAAGACTATATTATGCCCCTCATTAACAATCTAGAGAGAACATAACTCTATTTCTCTTTCTCCCACGTTCCATGTTATTGATATATGTGGTCTTAATTTTACTGCGTTTTTAACATGACCCCAAATTTGTCATTATTAATGTTGCAAATACCCAATGAAAACTTGGATTAACCTACATATTTGCCAATTTCTTACCATGGGTTCTTGCTCTGAGTTCAATTTCTTTGGTCTCCCAGAGCAGAGGCAGCACTACATAATAGTGATTAAAAGCACCAACTCTGTAGTCAGACTGCTGGGGTTTGATATCCAGCACTGTTATCTCTAGCTAGGTGACCTTGAGTATATTACCTTAATTTCTTTTTCCTTTTTTAATTTTTATTTAGTTATTTATTTTTGATTTATTATTATTATTGTTATTTTTCATCAGGGCCAGGTTTGAACCCACCACCTCTGGTATATGGAGCTGGCACCCTGCTCCTTGAGCTACAGGTGCCACTCTTTTTTTTTTTTATTTTATTTTATTTTATTTATTTATTTTATTTTTTGTTTTTATTATGTAATTATTTATTTATTTTATTTATTTATTTATTTATTTTTGTAGACAGAGCCTCAAGCTATCTTCCTGGGTAGAGTGCCGTGGCTTCACAGCTCACAACAACCTCCAACTCCTGGGCTCAAGAGAGTCTCCTGCCTCCGCCTCCCAAGTAGCTGGGACCACAGGCACCCGCCACAATGCCCGGCTATTTTTTGGTTGCAGCCGTCATTGTTGTTTGGCGGGTCTGGGCTGGATTTGAACCCACCACCTTAGGTGTATGTGGCTGGCGCCTTAGCCACTTGAGCCACAGGCGCTAAGCCTATTTATTTTTTTTAGAGATAGAGTCTCACTTTGTTGCCCTCAGTAGAGTGCTGTGACGTCATAGCTCACAGCAACCTCCAGCTCTTTTTTTTTAATAATCAATTATTTTTTATTAAATCATAACTTTGTACATTGATGCATTTATGGGGTTCAGGGTACTGCTTCGATATACAGTGTGAAATGTTTACATCAAACCAAGTAACACATCCATCACAATTATACCCATTTCTTAATAGTGTTGAAATGTACCATTGCATCATGCACATTAGGTGAGGTCCCCCGAATATCCTCCCTTCTCCCATATCACCTCTCCCCACCCCTCTCTCTCTTCTTCCCTTCTACTTTATGGATGATAGTTGTGTTTTGCCATTCATATGATTGTATAGGTGGTTATATATTGATTTCATAGTAGCATTGAGTACATTGGATACTTTTTTTTCCATTGAGGGATACTTTACTATGAAGAATATGTTCCAGCTCCATCCAAGTAAACATAAAATATGTGAAGTCTCCGTCTTTTTATGGCTGCATAGTATTCCACGGTGTACATATACATAATTTATTAATCCATTCATAGGTTGATGGGCACTCGGGCTGTTTCCATGTCTTGGCTATTGTGATGGGCTGCAGTAAACATTCTGTTGCAAATGTCTTTGTTGTAGAATAATTTTTGATCATCTAACCTCTAGCTCTTGGGCTTAAGCGATTCTCTTGCCTAAGCCTCCCAAGTAGCTGGGACTACAGGGGCCTGCCACAACGCACGGCTATTTTTTTGTTACAGTTTGGCTAGAGCCAGGTTTGAACCCGCCACCCTTGGTATAGGGGGCTGGTGCCCTACTCACTGAGCCACAGGCGCCGCCCACCTTAATTTCTTTGTGCCTCAGTTTTTCCATTTGTAAAACAGGGATGATTATTACTTCATGAGGTTGCTACGAGGATCAAATGAATTAGTATTTGTCGAATGATTAAAATAGTGCCTGGCACACACTAAGCCTTGTGAGACTGTTTCTTATAATTGAACCCCTCAGTAGCTTTTCAGCAAATAAGAAGAGTAGTAAATTATTTTTTTCTTACTCTTGGATTATAGTGTAGTGGAGGATGAATTCTAAGTTGATCCTTATTTTTCTTTTTTTTTTTTTTTTTTTTTTTTTTTTTTTTTTTTTTTAAAAAAGACCCCCAACTTGTTGCCTTCAGTAGAGTGCTGTGTCATCACAGCTCACAGCAACCTCAAACTCTTGGGCTTAAGCTATTCTCTTGCCACAGCTTCCCAAGTAGCTGGGACCATAGGCACCCGCCACATTGCCTGGCTATTTTCTTTGTTGTAGTTGTCATTGTTCAGCAGGCCTGTGTTGGGTTCAAACCCACCAGCCTCAGTGCATGTGGCCAGCACCGTAACCACTGTGCTACAGGCACCAAGCCTTGACCCTTATTTTTCCTTAGCTGCTCAGCAGTCTTGACTGCTTATTGAAAAGTCTGCTCTTAGCTGAATTATTGTCCCCTTTGACAAATCTGTCTTTTCTTTCTGGCTGCCTTTAAGAGTAGCACTTTAGGCTGGGTGCGGTGGCTCACACCTGTAATCCTAGAACTATGAGAAGCAGAGGTAGGGATCTCTTGAGCTCAGGAGTTCAAGACCAGCCTGTATAAGAATGAGACCTTGTCTCTCCTAAAAATAGAAAAACTAGCTGGGTGTTGTGGTGGCACCTGTAGTCCCCTACTCAGGAGACTGAGACATGAGGATCACCCAAGCCCAAAAGTTTGAGGTTGCCGTGAATTATGATGGCACAGCCCTCTACACAGGGTGACAGAGTGAGGCTCTGTCTTAAAAAAATAAAATAAAATGAAGAGTACCTCTTCATCTTTAAAGAGGTTGTATAAAACTCTCAAAAGCAGAAAAGTGCAGAGCATTTCTCTGAGGAGTCTGATTAAGCATCTAAGGTCCAGGTTTGGCAACTACTGCTTTATACTCTACTAAATGGAACCTGTCCTTCTAAGAAGCTGATTGTTATTCAAAATTTTGGCCACGAATATTAAGATGGATCCTCAAACATCCTGTCAAATTGCTGATGCTTAGCATTTCCTGGGGAGTCATTAAGGGAAGTAAAGGAAAGAAGAGCCTTTCCACTAGTGATGCTGGCCACGCAGTGACGAGGTGAGTTGTTAAGGCCTCTCTCCTCACCCTGCTTTTAGGAGGATGGATATGTTCCACCAGCACTGTTTAAAGATTATAAAAATATTTTGCACTTGTCAGCAATCCCTCACTGAAAAAATGTTTCTGATATTGGAACATTTTGCTCTATTCAGTAAGAAGCTGTTGGTCCCGATAAATAAGCCCCCTGTTTTTACACAGCACCACAGGAATGGGTGAACCAATAAACATCCAAGCACCCACTTCCAGATCCTGTATGACAACTTTAAGGTGGGGCTCTCATCCTTTTTCAAATTCTATCTGACATTCAATAGAATTCAATAAGGAGCAGGTGTCTGCTTCTGAGACAGCCTAGGAAGGGGCAAAGAGAGCACAGGATGGGCGCACTTGTCAAGACCAGGGCTAGTGTGGTGTCCATCTGTTCTGGTAACACTTTTTTTGTTTGTTTTGAGACAGAGTCTAACTCTGTTGCCTGGACTAGAGTACAGTGGTGTTGATACCGGATTTTTAACACTGGATTTCCAGGCTCTTGGTCTCAACAATTTGATGAATGAAATCGATAGACCATTGAACGAACAGTGAGGTTTTATTTATAGCTCAAAGAACCAAACCTCCTTGCAGGGCAGGATACAAGTATTACAACTCTTATGAAAAGAACTCTTACAAACAGCCAAGCCTCTTTGTAGAGCAGGATAGATGTGCTACAGCTCTTACAAAGGGCCAAGCCTCTTCGCAGGGCAGAGATCAGCAAAGGGCCAAGCCTCTTTGTAAGGCAGGACCAGCAGCAGAAGTGTTCCAACTCCTACAAAGAGCCAAGCCTCTTTGTAGAGCAGGATCAGCACTAGAAGTGCCGCAGCTCTCGCTTCTTCCTCTGGACGGGTCTATGATCTGCTCAAGTCTGCCCAAGTCTGCCCCCAGGCTCTCTGCTCAGGGCCTTATATAGGTGTAATAGCTTAGTTGTGATTGGTCCATAAAATGGACCAATCAGGAGCAGGATTGAAAATGGACCAATCAGGGATGGGCACTAGTTTTCCCTTGATTGACAGGTCCTCTAGTGCCGCTCTACTGGAGCCTCTGGGGGAAGAAAGCTCCCTCCCTTGCCCCAACCTGCCAGTTTTTTTGCCGGCTGCTGCCACCAAGACAGAAGTGGCAGGTTCCCCAGGCCCTGCTGGGCTGAGCTGGCTGGGGTGCCACTTTTCCGGTATCAGTGTGATCATAGGTCACTGTAACCTCACACTCCTGGGCTCAAGTGATCCTCCAGCCTCAACCTCCCAGGTAGCTGGGACTACAGGCATGTGCCATCATGCCTGGCTAGTTTTTCTATTTTTAGTAGAGATGGGGTCTCACTCTTTCTCAGGCTGGTCTCAAACTCCTAACCTCAAGTGATCTTCCCACTCAGCCTCCCAGAGTGCTAGGATTACAGGCCTGAGCCACTGCACCAGGCCCTGTTCTGTTAGCAATTTAAGACATTTAGCAGTAATCCCTTGGCTTCCTTTAAACCAGCAAACAATTAAGGGGTTAGAACCCTTCATTAGCTAAGCCATGGTCAAGAGAAGTCTCCTTATCAAAGGTTTTGCCAGCACACTTGCCTGGGACTAAGGGTGTGAAACTTAGATGTGAGGATAGAAGGTCACTATTTTGGGGGGTTTACTGTACCCTTGAAAAATATGTAGTTTTTTTATTTTTGGATTGTTTTTTTGAGACAGAGTCTCACTTTGTTGCCCTTGGTAGAGTGCTATGGCATCACAGCTCACAGCAATCTCCAGCTCTTGGGCTTAGGGGATTCTCTTGCCTCAGCCTCCCAAGTAGCTGGGACTGCAGGCACCTGCCACAATGCCTGGCTATCTAAAAATATGTCTTTATTTTAAGAATCTAGTATTAAGGCTCAGCGCCCATAGCACAGTGGTTACAGTGCCAGCCACATATATCAGGGCTGGTGGGTTTGAACCCAGCTCAGGCCAGCTAAACAACAATGACAACTGCAACAAAAAAATAGCTGGGCATTATGGCGGGCACCTGTAGTCCCAGCTACTTGGGAGGCTGAGG
>NW_003852539.1:2450587-2457512 GCF_000181295.1 Otolemur garnettii | reverse complement strand
CTATCTTTTTTTTTTTTTTTTTTGATACAGAGTTTCAAGCTATCACCCTGGGTAGAGAGCTGTGGCATCACAGCTTACAGCAACCTCAAACTACTGGGCTTAAGCGATTCTCTTGCCTTAGCCTCTCAAGTAGCTGGGACTACAGGTGCCTGCCACAGTGCCTTATTTTTTTTGTTGCAGTTGTCATTGTCGCTTTAGCTGGCCCAGGCTGGGTTTGAACCTGCCAGCTTTGGTGTATGTGGCCGGTGCCCTACCCACTGAGCTATGGGTGCCACCAATACTATCGCTATCTACCTGGATTTAGCATCAGATCCCACAGGTCAACGGCTCAGTCCCACAATGCTGCCCTCCACTTCGGACCTCAGTCAAGGTAGTAGGTTGTTACCTGTACTTCTGGCTAAGTCAGAAGGTCAATCAGGGGTTCTCATGACCCCGTCTTTGGTTCAATTAATTTGTTAGGGTGGCTCACAGAATTCAGGGGAACACTTTATTTACATTTACCTATTTATTTTAAAGGTTATTACAAAGGATACAGATGGCTGGGCATGGTGGCTCATACCCTAAGGCAGGTGGACTTCTTGAGCTCAGGAGTTCGAGACCAGCCTAAGCAAGAGCCAGACCTCATCTCTCCTGAAAATAGAGAAACTAGCCTGGCATATGCCTGTAAGTCCCAGCTACTTGGGAGCCTCAGGCAGGAGAATTGCTCAAACCCATAGCTGTCAGCTGTGGTGTCATGGCACTCTACCTGGGGTGACAGAGTGAGACTCTAAAACAAAACCCCCTAAGGGATACAGATGAGCAGCCGGATGAAAGAGATACATAAGGCACAGGTGGAGAGGCATGGGAGCTCCATGCTCCCCAGTATGTGGGGAGGGCTGCAGTGCTTCCACGCCCTCTCAGTGTGCCGCCCTCTCCTTACCTCCATGTGTTCAACAAGCTCTCTGAACTTTGTCCTTTGGAGTTTTATGTGGGCTTCATCATGTAGGCATGATCCTTGCCCATTGGTGATCAACTGAACCTTCAACCCTTCTCCCCTTCCCAGAGGTCTGGGGATGGGACTGAAAGTTCCAACCTTCACGATTGGTTTCCTGGCAACCAACCCTCTTCCCTTAACTGCTCAGAAGCCCACCAAGAATCACCTCCTTAAACAAAAGATGCTTCTATCACCCTGGAAATCCCGAGGGATTTAGGATCTCTGTGTTGGATGCGCCTGTCATTCAGGAAATTACAAAGGTGTTAGGAGCTCTGTGTCAGGAACTGGGGTCACAGACCATAACCAGAATAAAAGGTTCTCCTAGTGCTCCTGTCCACAAGGGTATTAGGAGCTCTGTTTCTGCAACTGGGGCAGAGTCCAAATATATATTTCTTATTATAACACTGTATCACAGTAAGTTATCTTTCTTCTGATTCCTCCTGCTGACCAGGGCCATCTGGAATACCAAAATATACTTGGCGGATTCACCCAGAAGCAGCTAACGCAATTTCTTTATCAAGCCTTTCTCCCAACTTAAAATTTCCTCTTCAATAGGAAATCATTGTTTTTGTTAGTTCTAAGACCTTAGGTTCATCAACACTGTGTCAAATTAATTAATCCCTAAGTCCTAGAATGGCTTTTGGGTTTCACGTAGTGATTTGTTTCTCTCCTCTTCCACTGTCCCTACTCTCTGAATCCTAGAAATATCACCTTCGAGAGACTGAGATCGTCATCTTTTCTTTGGATCTATTTCTCCTTTTCGCCTTGCCTGCATACTGATTTTCAGAATTGGAAATGAGCAGCATCTCTCAGGCCAGGGTCGTTCTGCTCCTGAACAGTCCTTTAGGGTGCAGCTTCTTTCTTGTGTTTAGTCCAGTGTCTTCCAACCATTTTTACCTCATGGCACATTCGAACCTATAGTTAAACTTCTGAGGCACACTTAAATTGTGTTGATCACAAAAAAGAATATACGTACTGTGCTTTGAACTTCTTTTGAAAATAATTTAATTAATGATCTTTAAGATTTTTTGTGGCACACATAATATCCTCTCATGGTGTACTGGTGTGCTGTGGCACACCCTTGAAAATCACTGGTTTAGACCCTTCACCACCCAGAATTCTGATTCTATTTTTCCTTCACCCAATTATCAAGGAGGACCATGGCTTATTCCAAAGACTCTCAGTAGATACAATAATAAATTATCACTGAATACAGTTTCTGTGGCATAAGTAGATGAAGAAGGTACAGAAAGGTCTTTCTCAGCCTTTCATCCACCTTTTCCACTAATTCAGAATATAAATAATTTTTAGACCTCCATGTACTTGAGATATAGGACCAAGCTTCGATTAATTTAGTCATATTGTTTTAGTTAAATAAATTGCAATCTGGGGCCTAGCAGACACCAGAGCTCCAAGATGGCGTCAGCAGTGTCAGTGAAGGAAAAGAAGTTCATGGATGTCAAACTAGGGGAGCTGCCAAGTTGGATTTTGATGCGGGATTTCACGCCTAACGGCATTGTTGGAGCCTTTCAAAGAGGTTACCACGGTATTACAACAAGTACATCAACGTGAAGAAGAGAGCATCAGAGGGGTTACTATGGTGCTGGCAGCTTACGTGCTTTTCAGCTACTGTCTTTCTTACAAGGAGCTCAAACATGAGCGGCTAGGCAAGTACCACTGAAGAGGGGCCTGTGGGGGGTGCCTTCTGCACTCCTGAACTTGACCTCCTTGGCCCAGCACCTTCTGTGAGGAACTCAATCATAATCGAATCTTTTCACATCCTAGTGAGAATTAACCTCCAAGTAAAAGATGACTGGTAAAAAATAAAATAAATAAACTGCAATCTTTAAAATGAATTTTTGTAATCCTGATTTTTTTTTTTTTGAGACAGAGTCTTACTGTGCTGCTCTCGATAGAGTGCTATGGCGTCTCAGCTCACAGCAACCTCAAACTCTTGGACTCAGGCAATTCTCTCACCTCAGCCTCCCAAGTAGCTGGGACTAGAGGTGCCTGCCACAATGCCCAGCTGTTTTTTGTTGCAGTTGTCCTTGTTGTTTAGCTTGTCTGGCCTGAGTTCAAACCCACGAACTTTGGTGTATATGGCTGGTGCCATAACCACTGTGCTATGGGTGCCCAGCCAATCCTGATGTTTTATTCCAAATGTTGTTAACCTTCCAGCCATAAAGTCCTTGGAGTCCCTTTCCTCACTTCCTCTTAAAATTTCCAGAGCTACACAATAAATACATACAATTTTATCTGTCAATTTAAAAAAGATGTCCAGAGCTTCACTTTCCCATTCAAACTGACTTAAATTCAATTATAAACTGTCCTTAACAGTCTAAACTGGATGGGTATATTTAGTAAGTATTCCTTCATTGAAAGCCATCTACTTATTTAAGAAACATCATTGCTGGGCAATTTGTTATAGAAAGATTGGCCTGCTCACTCCTCCTCCTTATGCTTCTTTGTGTGGACTGGAAATGCCTGTCCTCTGTGGTTTAGCCACCATTGGCCAGGACTATATATGGCATTCAAAGCATTTTGGAACTTTAACAAGAATTGTTATTTTTGAGGACACGAATGAGATAACTGAGAGCAGGATTCCTTTTATTCATCTTCAATGGGTAATTGAACCTTAGATTTGTTTTTTAATTTTTAGAGGTGGAGTGTGGCTATGTTGCCTGTGTTGGAGTACAGTGTGACACTGCAGGCTCAAATTCCTGGGCTCAAGCAGTCCTCCTGCCTCAGCCTCCCAGGTAGCTGCAGTGACGTGCACCTGGCTGGACCTCAGATTTAATAGAAGGCACTCAGCAATAGCAGGATAAAGTATGGATAGCCTAGCAAATTAGGTAGAGGTTTATGACATAATGCAGTGAGTAAGGAAATGCTTAAGGTTTTATACCAGGTATGGAATAAACAAAATTGGGTGTTTCAGGCTAAAATTTGACAAAACCATTAAGATTATTTAGATATTTCAGTCATGGGTAATGGAGCCCTGGCTCAGCAAAGTACAACAGAAAGGGAGAATATGGGAAGATATAAGATCTATTTCCGAAGAAAAACTATAGAAAATGAGGGGGAAACTGGTGCTAGAAAATATAGTATTCATTCAGGCTGGCATTGTAGTTTCTAGGAGAGAATGTTATGAAGATGGAAAGGCTAGTTTTAACCCAGGGGTTCAGAATAGTGCAGAAACAATGAGCAGGAGTTTTAGACAATCAGTCAGACTACCACCCTCTAGGTGGCTATATGTCTTTATAACAGTTACTGAACATCACCTCCTGTCTTTTTTTTTTTTTAAGAGACAGCTTCACTTTGTCATCCTTGATAGAGTGCCATGGCATCACAGCTCACAAGAACCTTTAGCTTTGGGCTTTAGTGATTCTCTTGCCTCAGCCTCCCAAGTAGCTAGGACTACAGGCGCCCGCCACAACTCCCAGCTGTTTTTTTTGTTGCAGTTTGACCGGGGTTGGGTTCTAACCTGCCACCCTCAGTATATGGGGTCGGTGCCCTACTCACTGAGCCACAGGTGCCACCCCACCTCCTATCTTACTAATTCTGGTTCTCTGGTGCCCACACTCCAATAATTCTTCAACCTCATTGGGACCTGGCAGATTCAGACACCCATTACTTTCCCACTATCCATCCCTCTGCTCCTGTCTCCACTTTCCACCTTCCCCAGCATAGATCCCATGGTCCATCATTAGAGATCTTTGCAGACAGCTTCAAGTCTCTCCCTTCAGCATCATCATACTAATCTTGAAAACCTTCAACCCTTGATAAACCCAACTCTGACTTGTGGGGGCCAGTACTCAAGCAGTTCATTGTTGCTGGAGACACAGACTGGCTTCGCTTTTACTACTGAGTCCTCCTGTCTTCACTAAGTGGTGACTGCTTCAGACAGGAAGCCTGCCGTGGGGAAGGAGCTTTATTGCTTTGCTGTTTTCTGTCTTTCTGCTCATCCCTTCCCCTATTCGTTCACCTGCTTGAGATCTGCCAGCCAGAGTCACAGGACAAAGGAGACAGAGGAAAGCAGTGAGTAGGTGAACTGGCACTCTTCAAGTCTGATTTCAACTCTCTGGTTGGGCCTGGTAGATGAGTAAAGCCAGTGCTTTTGTGGTTGCTCTGACAATTATTCCAAGGAGTCCCAGGGCTGACCACTTACATTGTGAACACCTGTTTCATTAAAGATTTCCTGAAGGTGCAACACAGGTCGCATAGTGGTGCCAGCCGAGTCCTTTGTCTTGAAATACTGGTGTTTCTCAAAGGCAGCAAATAGCAAGGCTAAAGCCTGTTCTTTATCAGCCTGTGCTCTCTTGACATCTTCTTTTTCTTCTCATACTTGACATCATACTGATGGTTAGCAACAGGTTTATAACCATTGTGACAACTCACCCAGTTTCTGCAGGGTTCTGGCAAGTTTGAAGATTCCTGTTTTTGCATTCTCTTCCATCTTGTGTCGTTTTCACTTGCAGCCAGTATGCCTTCCTCCCGCTGTACCACTGTCCATTCTGATGAGAGCTCATCTCAGACACTCTCTGTCAACACCACCCTCCAACCCCCTGAAAGAGAAACTGATGCTTCCAGGAGCACTGACTGGGGTAGATTGTCTGTCAAATACCATGAATGTATATAAGCTCCTCATTCAAAGTACTATACGTTGCCATATGGAATGTGCTTCCGTGTGTAATGCACACTCACATTCTTGCCCAAACTTGCAGAAAAAAATCTTTCATTTTAATGTTTTAATTCAAATTGTTATTGGTTTATATTTAGGTACTTGTTTTGTGTTTTCAAAAGGAATTTTAGTGTTTGTTTTTTAACATATTATGGTACTAGAAATTTTATGTAACAATTACAGAACACAAGAACAAATACAAAGTACAAGAAATTTTATGTATTAGTAAAAACTTATGGTATATTTACACATCATAGAAAGCCAAGAGCTCCTTCTCCCTGTCAATATCGGAAGTATCATCTTGTTGACTTGGTGGGGTAACACAATGGTTACAGCACCACATGCTCCCAGGCTGGCGGGTTTGAACCTGGCTCAGGCCTGCTAAACAACAACGACAACTGCAGCAATAACAGTTGGCTGATGTGGCGGGCGCCTATAGTCCCAGCAACTTGGGAGGCTGAGGCAAGAGAATCGCTCAAGCCCAAGAGTTTGAGATTGCTGTGCACTATGACACCACTATGATGCCACTGCACTCTACCAAGGGTGACATAGTAAGACTTTGTCTCAAAAAAAGGGGGGGAGGGGATATCATCTTGATCAATTTCTACATTACTGGTGAATTCTAAAGAGTCACTTTCCTCATCCCAGTAAATTTTATCATCCTCAGTTTCATGTATAACATTGCTGATGCTGCAGTTTTTAAACGATGCCACAACTATTTCTTTTTTTTTCTTGAGAAAATGTCGCCCTCGATAGAGTGTTGTGGTGTCACAGCTCACAGCAACCTCAAACTCCTGGGCTTAAGTGATTCTCTTGCCTCAGCTTCATGAGTAGCTAGGACTATAGGTGCCCGCCACAACACTCGGCTATTTTTAGAGATGGGGATGAGGTCTCACTCTCCACTCAGGCTGGTCGTAAGCTCAGACAATCCATCCGCCTCTGCCTCCCAGGGTGCTAAGATTACAGGTGTGAGCCATTGCACACGGCCTGATGGATGCTTTCTTGATTCTGCCTGTAGGTGTTAAATCATTACCAGATGCCTGCATCCATGGTGTCCACTCTTCCTTCGTTAGGGCCTTACAGGGCTTGTTTACTGATACATCAAGAGGTTGCGGTTGGCTGCTTAGCCCACCAGACATCAGAGCAAGTGTGTTTTCCAGTCCTCTGCAATTGCTTTCGCACTTTGTGTAACATGGGCCTTGAACTGATCAAAAACAAGCAAGCTTTGTTTGGTTTTTTGTTTTTTTTTTTTTTTTTTTTTTTGAGACAGAGCC
>NW_003852539.1:2441555-2450139 GCF_000181295.1 Otolemur garnettii | reverse complement strand
CCGGCTATTTTTTGGTTGCAGCCGTCATTGTTGTTTGGCGGGTCCGGGCTGGGGATTCGAACCCGCCACCTTAGGTGTATGTGGCTGGCACCTTAGCTGGTTGAGCTATAGGCACCGAGCCATCAAACTGGATTTTCATGCCTTCTTCATTCACCCATCCTTTTTCATGCACATGGACGATAACTACACTTGGAAACTTTCTTTCAGAAATGTTTTTCTTTTAAAGATGATCATAGGTGGTAGCTTGGTCCCATCTCACAACAGGCTGGAACAACAGTGAAATGTGTTTTCTCATGTCCACTAGTTTTAACAGCCACAGCCTCTGCTCCTTTGACATCCACAGTTTTGTTGGACAGCACACCAAGTGTGAGTGGGACCTCGTCCATATCCGCAACTGGGGACAGCTCAAAGTTGTAAGTCCTTTAAAGATTGATAACATAACCATGATGTTCCAAAACGTGATTCTCATAGGCTGCTGGAAGTTTGGAGGTAAGTTATTCACATCCTCAGCCTCAAACCTTCACTTTCTTTTGTTGTTAGAGGTAGAGTCATATTTTGTTGCCCTCGGTAGAGTGTCGTGGTGTCACAGCTCACAGCAACCTCCAGCTCTTGGGCCCAGGTGATTCTTTTGCCTCATCCTCCTGAGTTGCTGGGACTACAGGTGCCCGCCACAACACCCGGCTATTTTTGTTGCAGTTGCCACTGCTGTTTTAGCTGGCCAGGGCCGGGTTCAAACCCGTCACCCTAGGTATATGGGGCCAGCACCCTACCCACTGAGCCACAGGCACTGCCCTTGTATGATAAATTCTTATTTATATATATCCTACTGGTTCATTGGTTCTGTTTTTCTGGAGAACCTTGAATAAACAGTCTATTAAGAATTCAAGGATGGGCTTAGTGCCCGTAGCACAGTGGTTACAGTGTCGGCCACATGCACTGAGGCTGGTGGGTTGTAACCTGGCCCGGGACAGCTAAACAACAATGACAACTGCAACAACAAAAAAAATAGCTGGGCATTGTGACAGGCGCCTGTGTAGTCCCAGCTGCTTGGGAGGCTGAAGCAAGAGAATTGTTTAAGCCCAAGAGTTTGAGGTTGCTGTGAGCTGACGCCACAGCACTCTACTGAGGACGACATAGTGAGACTCTGTCTCAAAAAAAAAAAGGAAAAAAAGAATTCATGGATGGTCCTTGTTAGTATAGTGGTGAGTAAGAAAGAAAAAAAAAGAATTCAAGGAAGGGGCACACTCATATATACATACAACATAGTAAGACTCAGTCTAGGATAAACTGATAAAGCCAAATGGGAGGCTTAGTAACGCTATAGGCTTTCTCTTCTTCCTGAATCATAAAAAAGAAAACAAAAATATTTTTACAAATTCACTACATTTCTGGGAACCAAAGCATGACTCTTCTTAGACCAGAAACTATTAGGGTTCCCTGAAAGCCAGAACTAGATTGGCCACCAGGACGTGTCAGTGACAAAAATGTATACATTTTGTATACATTTGTATACATTCAATACAGAAGAATCCCAAACATTCAAGAAATTATAAAATCATGAAAGACGGAAGAAGCCCCAACAGAACAAAGTCAACAATGGTAGGCAGAATAGGACTTTAGAAAAATTACTATTTTTCAGCAGTACCTGTAGCCCAGTGGGTAGGGCACCGGCCACATACACTGAGGCTGGCGAGTTCAAACCCAGCCTGGGCCAGCTAAAGCAACAATGACAATGGCAACAAAAAAAATAGCGGGCACCTGTAGTCCCAGCTACTTGGGAGGCTGAGGCAAGAGAATAGCTTAAGCCCAAGAGTTTGAGGTTGCCGTGAGCTGTGACACCATGGCAATCTAACAAGGGTGACATAGTGAGACTGCCTCAAAAAAAAAAAAATTAAAATTACTATTTTTCTAAAATTTCATTTCCAGAAATGAAAGATGATATAGCACCATGGACATGAAGAGCTTGGAAATTAAAAATAAAATTATCAAGAGCAGCAGGGATGCTGGTGAAGATGAGATCAGTGAGCTGGAAAATTAAGCTAGGGAATTCATTCAGAATGTATCTCTAAAACAAAAGATATAAAAAGCTTCAAAGAAAAGTTAAGAGACAGGTCCAGAAATTTCAATAGCCATCTAACAGGAGTTCCAGAAGGAGAAAAGAGTCTATAGACAGACTACTCAAAGCAATTCTCAAAGGAATTTCCTGGAGCTAATGAAACTCAGATGGAAAGAACTTAGCAAAATGAATGAATGAAAAAAGAGATACTATGAAATTTCAGACTAAACTGTAACTATAATATAGAAATAAAAATATACATTTTCACCCATAGAACCTCCCTAGAACAACTTCTACTATGGAATGTAGAAGAAAATTAATCTTAGAGGGAAAATGTGCATGGCAAAAGCAATGATATATTGGTAATATATTGGTATATTGGTAATTAATTTTTAAAAACATTTTAGAAGAAAGCTTAGAAGAATAAGGAAACTAAAATCCCAGGTGACTTGGGAAGCCATATGTCCCTTAAGATATAGGTACAAGATGTCTCTATATCACTTTTTTTTTTTGAGAGAGAGAGTCTGAAGCTTTTGCCCTGGGTAGAGTGCCGTGGTGTCATAGTTTACAGCAACCTCCAACTCTTGGACTCAAGTGATCCCCTTGCCTCAGTTTTTCTATTTTTAATAGAGACTGGGTCTTGCTCTTGCTAAGACTGACCTCAAGGAATCCACCCATCTTGGCCTGGAGTGCTAGGATTACAGGCGTGAGCCACTGCACCCAGTTCTACATTACTTTTTAGAGGACTGATGCCCAGAAGAGCTCAACCCTCATCAGAATATGACATGAAGGGTAAATAATCCTTTGTGATATGATAAATAATACTGAGATTTCAGGGCTTCAACGTTTGTTACCACGGTATAACCTGTCCGTTCTGGTCAATGTGTCTCTCTGCCTGCATGCCCTGCTTTGGAGGGCCTCAGGACAGGTGCCGGAGTGAGTGGCAAAGAGACAGTGGGGCCAGAATGCTGGGGCTTTGGGGATGAGATGCTCAAGACTCAAAGACCACTCTAGGTTGAAGGGGTGTTTGTAGCTGCTGTCATTACATCCATGACCTTTTATGTTTCCATCTCATTGCTCAGTTTAGTCATTTAATGGAAAGAGCACAGAAACAGGTGCCCATTCTGGTCCTGGTGTTGCTACTCCAAGGTTGTGTGGCCCTGAAAAAGTGCTTACCCTTTCTAGGCCCAATTTCCTCTTCCGTAAAAGTTAGGTAGTGTCACCTGCCTGGTGAACATCTAAAGAGACATATGGTGAGAAAGGTGGGGGAGTATTTAATGCAGTGAATAGAGAGGGGCTCTATGTGACCCCTTCCCCTGCTCCAGAACCTTCTTCCTCTGGTCTCCTGACTCCAGGCCTGGATTTGAGCTCATTTATTGCTTGATGAGGTCAATGTTAGTGTTTTCTTCACATTCAGCCCTTTTCAGGGCACATGCAGTGGGCATCCCCTCAGTAGGGAGCTAAGGGGCTCATTGCAGGTTCTGGCAATGGGCAGACAGAGACAGAAGGTGCTTTCCAATTCTCTTTACAGGGTGATAAGAGCAACCACTTCCATTCCCTCTGTCAAGGTTGGACCTTCTTGGTCAGAGGATTCCCCTCTGCTTCCTCAAGAAGTCTGCACCCTTCACCCACTACTTGGTCATCCTGGATTGTTTCTATGAGCTCTGGATTAGATTCTGTCCAAACTGTGCTCCTAACTGTTGGTGAATTTGGACAGTCCACTGGGCCTTTGTATCTTAATGTGTAAGATGAAGAAAGCTTTACTCAGGAATCTCAAGGGTCTCAAAATGTCTGAACTCAAAATGTCCTAGAATCTTGAACTCTTAATGGTATCTAAGTAATAATGGAATCACGTGAAGAGAGAATGCAGAACACTCAACCCATCAAACAGACCCTCACTTCTCAGCTGAGAGCCATGCAGAAGAAACTGCCCTGCCTCGTTCCTCCTCAACCTTCTCTCCATCCTACTCCTCCCACCTCCCGGGCTCGGCCTCCAGCTCCCTCCCTTCCCTCTGTCCTCCCTCTTGTCCCCAGGACTTCTTTGTCTCTTTGCCCCATGCCAACCTCAGTCTCTAGCCACTCGGCCCAACCTGGCTCTCTTCTGACCTCATGCCCAGACCATCTCCCTCCTCTTGCCAGTTTCCCTCGTCCCCATCTTTCCGCCTGGGTCACCTCCACCCTTACCTGCCCCACTGGTGTCCCCAACACCTGCCTTCCACCCCTCCCTCTCCCTTCCATCCGCCGCCCCTTTCGACTTGCTCCCCTCTTCTCCCACACATCTTCCTTGACGCCAACACCTCCTCAGCCCCCCAGTCCTTCCCCCAGCTGCATGGGCCTGGGGCCCAGATAGGCCTCCCCAGCTCTTGCTAGGACTTGGCCCCACCCAGCCAGCTCCAAGCCTGATGACTCCCATACTCCGTTATGTGGGGACACTGGATGATGATCAGCAGACATACAACCTGGAGGGCACCTCTCTCAGGTAAGGGCCTCTTTCCCAAGACTGGGTTCTCACCATCATGTCTTGGTTATTCTGCTGCCTGAGTTTACTGTACATCTCAATTCCCATTCCTTACATCAAATTTAAACAGAGATCTTATTATCTTTACTTAAGAATCTGCATAGGGAGTAAAGCCTAGGGAAAATGGTGAGTGGATTCTAAATTCTGATTCTGTTAATCTCGGAACTTAAGGGATGGACATGCTGATACACAGACACACACAATCCTGAACTAACAGCTCACAGTTCCCATAACGCTGTGCAGAGATATCATCAGCCAGAAGCGCAAGGCAGCTTTAGCCTGATCATGGTATGAGTGGAATGATCCTGAGTTCTGTTCTCCCTGCCCTTTGATACAATACAAACAACTTGGCTTAGAGCTTTCCATTTACTTTTTTTTTTTACAGTTTTTGGCCAAGGCTAGGTTTGAACCCACCACTTCTGGCATATGGGGCCAGCACCCTACTCCTTTGAGCCACAGGTGCCGCCCTTCTTCTTCTTCTTTTTTTTTTTGGAGATAGTCTCACTGTGTTGCCCTCGGTAGAGTGCCATGAAGTCACAGCTCACAGCAACCTCCAATTCTTGGGCTTAGGCAATTCTCTTGCCTCAGTCTCCTGAGTAGCTGGGACTACAGGTGCCAGTCACAACACCTGGCTATTTTTTTTTTTCAGTTTGGCCAGGGCCAGGTTTGAACCCATCACCCTCATATATGGGGCCAGCGCCATGCTCACTGAGCCACAGGTGCCGCCCCATTTTTTTTTTTTTTTAGACGAGCTCTACTCAAGCTGTCACCCTGGGTAGAGTGCTGTGGCATCACAGCTCACAGCAACCTCCAACTCCTAGGCTCAAGCGAGTCCCCTGCCTCTGCCTCCCAAGTAGCTGGGACCACAGGCACCCACTACAATGCCCAGCTATTTTTTGGTTGCAGTCCTCATTGTTGTTTGGCAGGCCCAGGCTGGATTCAAACCCGCCAGCTCAGGTGTATGTGGCTGGTGCCTTAGCTGCTTGAGCCACAGGGGCGAGCCACTTTTTTTTTTTTTTTTTAAAGACAGAGGCTTACTCTGTTGCCCAGGCTAGAGTGCAGTGGTATCACAGCTCACTGTCAACCTCACTGTCAACCTCCTAGGCTCAAGAAATCATCCTGCCTCAGCCTCCCCAGTAGCTGTGAGTACAGTCAACTGCCACAATGCCTGGCTAGTTTTTCTATTTTTAGTAGAGACGGGGGTCTTGCTCTTACTCAGGCTGGTCTTGAACTCCTGAGCTCCAGGGATCCTTCCCCCTCAGCCTCCCATTGTGCTAGTATAAAAAGTGTGAGCCATCATGCCTGGCCTCAGTTTATTTCTATATCATATTTATGAGTTGAAGTCCATTTAGAACACATTTAATCTTTGAATGAGGAAACCTTTTTTAACACCAGCAGCTAAGGACTGAGTTAACTGTTCACTGCTTACTTTTGTCACTGGCCTGTGCAAGACCCCTCAGTTATTCATTCAAGTTTATGCTCATTTACCACTTGTACTCCCCTCATTAAAAAACTCTCAAAATATTTTGATATGGATATGTGTGTATTCTTGTAAAATATGACTTCTCTGTCATAGGGACATATTTTCCATTGTTTTGTGGGCTGTATTTTAAATTTTTATACATAGTAGTCTCCAGTCTTCCTTTTATTTTTCTGCCTTTTCACCCAGCATTCTAAAGATCTATCTGTGCATTACATATGGCATCATTTTCTAACTTCTGTCCTATATCCTTTGAGTGCCTCCTTCATGTTCCCCTTGTCCATTTCCCCAGTGACCGACACAGGCTGAGGTAGCCTCTAACTCTCCACCATGACAGTTCTAAAATGACCATCCTTACACGTGCCCCCTTTTGGTATGATATGAGAGTTCTCTGGAGCAGGTACCCAACCCAGAGAGCCCTGGATTGATGGCTCGAGCTAGAGGAAAATGCAGGGGACTACCCTCAGAGCGATCGTGCCTGACTTTCTTTCTTTCTTTTTTTTTCTTTGAGACAGAGCCTCAAGCTGTCCCCCTGGGTAGAGTGCCGTGGCATTACAGCTCACAGCAACCTCCAACTCCTGGGCTCAAGCGAGTCTCCTGCCTCCGCCTCCCAAGTAGCTGGGACCACAGGCGCCCTCCACAACGCCCGGCTATTTTTTGGTTTGGTTGCAGCCGTCATTGTTGTTTGGCGGGTCCGGGCTGGGGATTTGAACCCACCACCTTAGGTGTACGTGGCTGGCGCCTTAGCCGGTTGAGCTATAGGCGCCGAGCCAAAATGTCCCCATTTTAAGGGTACAGTTGGATGCATTTTGATCCAATGTATACACCCTTGTGACCACCATCACAATCCAGATATAAAATCTCCAATTCCTTTGTGATTTTTTGCAGTCAATACTTCCACTCACTTCACATCCACAGACAACACTAACTGAGACTTTATTCCTATAGATTAGTCTTTTGTGTTCTAGAATTTCATTTAACAGTTTTTTGTGTCTGATTTATTTACTTTTTCTTTTTAAACTAAGTCTAAACTAAACAGATGATTTCTTCCATTCATTATGCTGTTTTTGCAATACATCTATGTTGTTGGTTACAATCCTCCCTTGGTGTCCACAGTGGATTGATTCCAAGACCCCTGTGGATAGCAAAATCCATAGATGCTCAAGTCCCTGATATAAAATGGCATAGTCTTGTCTTGTCTTTTCTTTTCTTTTCTTTTCTTTCTCTCTTTCTTTCTTTCGAGAAAGAGACTCAAGCTGTCTCCCTCAGTAGAGTGCCATGGCGTCACAGCTCACAGCAACCTCAAACTCTTGGGCTTAAGTGATTCTCTTGCCTCAGCCTCCCAAGTAGCTGGGACTACAGGTGCCTGGCTATTTTTTTTGTTGTTGTGGTTGTCGTTGTTTAGCAGGCCCAGGCTGGGTTTGAACCCGCCACAGACTCAGGGTACGTGGCTAGCGCCCTACCCACTGAGCTAGGGGTGCCACCCAGCATATATTTTCATATAAGCTACCATATCTTCCCATATATTTTAATCATCTTTAGATTACTTATACTACCTAATACAATGTAAAGGCTGTGTAACTGGTGGTTACACTGTATTGTTTTTATTTGTATTATTTTTATTGTGGAATTTTTGTTTTTTCTTTCCAAATATTTTCAGTCCTTGGTTGAATCCCCCAATGTGGAGCCCTTACATCCGGAGAGGCCGACTGTATTATCAGTAATACATTCTCTTTAGTACTGAGTAGTATCCCATTATACTAATATGCCACTGCCCCTGTTGTTAGGTGTGATAGTTATCAATGTATTGCTTCTGCACCCCAAATCCACCCATCCGGACCTGCTCTGGTAGAACTGCAGAGCCCCGTTAAGCATTTCTCCATTGCGATTGCAAGGTGGAACTTAGTCAGTAGATGGCGCTGGAGGGACCTTGCAGGAGGAAGCAGCTTTTCCAGGCGTCAGGGTGCTCTGCTGCTGCCAGAGGCACGCGCCTGGGGACCTGAGTTAGCGTTGTGCTCCAGCTGTGTGTCCCAGCGTGCTGAAGCCTGCAAGCTCACAGCCCCAGCCCTAGCCCTATGCCCTCCCGATGTGGACTCTGCGCGCCCTCGCGCTGTCCTGCTGCTGAGCCGCCCGACGCCCTGACTCCCTCCCTGCACAGCCGCCAGCCTCGGCCCAGTCACCGCTGTCTTGGAGGCTTGTTTCCATTCGTCCGCCAGACACGGACACTGTGACTCCGCGCCTTGCGTCGTTCTGCCAGCAAGCAAGTTGGTTCTTGACTCTGCCCACTCCTGCCAGCCTGCCCTGGGCGCGTTGCCTCCTTCCCTGAAGACTAGACCAGGTCGGGTCTGGGCGACCCAGCACACGTCTTCAAACCATGCTACTACATGTTTCCAATGAGATTCGAACCCCAGCTTTAAGGAGAGGGCCTCCTTCCAATTTGTTGCTTCCTTGGGACTCTCCCTGAGCCTTACAATAGTCTACAACTCTAAAGAGTTATTGTTATACCTGCTAGAGTTAATCTTTTTTTTTT
>NW_003852539.1:2435257-2441306 GCF_000181295.1 Otolemur garnettii | reverse complement strand
GGCGCCGAGCCTAGAGTTAATCTTTTTAAAAAAATTTTATTGTGTATATTTGGGGTGTATAACATGGTGTTAAATAAGATATGTATACATAGAAAAATGGTTGCTATGGTGAAACAGATTCCCATATCCATCATCTCACAGCCCCTCCGACACATCCCTCCCCAGGGCAAGAGCAGCTATAATCTATTCATTTAGCAAAAATCCCAAATACAGAGCACTACTGTTAGCTGTAGTCTTGCGGTTGTATATTAGATCTTTCCATTTGTCCCGCCTATATATTTGCTACTTTGTATCATTTGACCTAAATCGCCTCATTTTCTCTCCACCAACCACAACCCTGTTTTATGCTCTCTGTATGTTTGACCTTTTTTTTTAAAGAAAGGAAAGGAAAAAAGAGAAAGAAACAAAAAGAAAGGTAAGGAAAGGAAAGGAAGGAAGGAAGAAAAGATAATGTATTGAATCTGGAGATCAATTTGGGGAGAACTGATATCTTAACCATATTGTGTCTTTCAATTCATGAACATGGTATAACTCTCCATATGTTTAGATTTTCTTCAATTTCTTTCAGCAATGTTTTGTATTTTTCAGTGGTCTGAAAATATAGGTCTTATATTTTGTTAAATTTATCCCTAAGTTTTCCATGGTTTTAGAGGATATTATAAATAGCATTGCTTTTAAATTACATTTTCTAAAGTTATTTTTAATAGTATGTAGAAATAACCTTGACGTTTATATACTGACCTTGTGTCCTGAGTCCTTGACAGATATATTAACTATGGTCTTTTTTTCTTTAGAATTTTCTATCATGCCATTTGTTAATAAAGGCAATTTCACTTCTTTCATTCTTACCATATACCTTTTATTTGTCTTGCCAGTTGCCTTATGACCAGGACTGACATTACAATGTTTAACAGAAGTAGTAAAAGCAGACACCCTTTTCTTATTCTTTTTATTTTTTTAGCCACCCCCCCCCCATTCTTAATCTTAGGGTAAAGTGTCCAGTTTTCACTGTTAAGTATGAGTGCATCATGCTAGCTCTAAGTTTTTCATAAATGCACCTTTTGAGGTTAAGTAAGTCCTCATCTATTCTTAATTTGTTGAGAGTGTTTTTAAAAAATTATAAACAAGTATTGAATTTGGCCAATATTTTAACGCATTTATTGAGATAATTGTATGGTTTTCTCTGTTTTCTATTTTTCCTATCATTCTTTGTTCCTTTTTTTTTTTTTTTTGCTTTTCCTACCTTTTTAAATATTGTGTATTTTAAATATTGCTCTTTAGCCACACTGATATCTCCTTTATCTCCACTTTATAAGTTTATTAGCTAAATGCTTATTTTTTTTACTGTTTTGTTTATTTTTATTTTTAGTTTGTACTCTATGCATCCCTTTTTCTTTTCTTTTCTTTTTTGTTTCTTCTGGTCTTTGACTCAGGATACCGTATGCATCTTTATTTATTTATTTTTTTTGTTGCAGTTTGGCCAGGGCTGGGTTTGAACCTGCCACCCTTGGTATATGGGGCCAGTGCCCTGCCCACTGAGCTACAGGTGCCATCCTGTATGCATCTTTAATCACAGTCTCCCTTCCAATAATATTATGCCTCTTCAAGTATAATGTAGAAAATTTACATCATATACTTCTATTTATTTTGTCCCATTCTTCAGGCTATTGTTACCATATGGTTTTAATCTACATAAGTTAAACCCCATAATAAATGGTTATTGTTTTGCTTTAAATAGTTATCTCTTAAGAAATTAAACAAGAAGTATTTATATTTACATACATATTTTTAGTGCTTTTACATCCTTTTGTATAGATCTGAATTTCCATTTAATATCATTTTCCTTCAACTGAATAATTTGCTTCAATGCCATATTTTTATTTAATTAATAATTAATTAATTAATTAATTTTTTGAGACAAGAGTCTCACTCTGCAGCCCTGGGTAGAATACCTTGACATCATCATAGCTCACAGCAACCTCAGTCTCTTTGGGCTTAAGAGATCCTCTTGCCTCAGCCTCCTACATAGCTACTACTACAGGCAGCTGCCATAACACCTATTTTCTATTTTTAGTAGAGAGGGGGTTCTTGTTCTTGCTCAGGCTGGTCTCAAACTCCTGAGCTCAAGACATCCTCTCTCCCTGGCCTCCCACAGTGATAAGATTACAGGTGTGAGCCACCATGCCTGGCCATAATACCGTACTTTTTGAAGTGCAAAACTGATAGCAACAAATTATTTCAGCTCAACCTGAGCCCTAAGCAATCACTAATCTACATTTTGTCTTTATAGATTTGCCTTTTATGGACATTTCATATAAATGGAATCATGCAACATATGATTTTTTGTGATTAGCTTCTTTCACTTAGCATAATATCTTCAAGGCCATCTATGTTGTGCCATGTATGTCTTTCCTTTTTATTGCTAAATAATCTTACATTGTGCGAACACACAACACACATTTAGCCATTCATGAATTGATGCACATTTGGGTTCTTCCAGTTTTGGGGTTATAATGAATAATGTTGCTAGGAACATTCCTGTGCAAGTTTTTGTGTCAACATATGTTTTCAATTATCTTTTGCATATTCTTAGGAGAATTTCTGGGTCTTATGCTAACAATGTTTAATCTTTTGAGGAATTGCCAAACTGGTTTCCATGGTAGCTACATCATTTTGCATTTCCAAGAACCTAATTTCTCTACATCCTCCCCACCACTTCTTTTTGATTATGGCCACCCTAGTGAGTATGAAGTAGTATCTCATTATGGATTTGATTTGCATTTCCTTGTTGGCTTATTGGTCATGCATATATCTTCTTTGGTTAAATGTCAGTTCAGATCCTTTGTCCATTTTTAAATTGGATTGTTTGTCTACGATTGATTTGTAAGGGTTCTTTGTAGATGCAATAGGAGAGAATCTACTTCCTTGCTTCTTCCAGCTTCTAGAGACTGTTCACATTCTCTGGCTCATGCTCCTCTTCATCCATCTTCAAAGCCCAGTAACTCTGTACCGCTCTGACCATTCTTCTGCAATCACGTCTCCCTTTGACCACAGCTGGGAAGGATTTTCCACTTTTAAGTACCCATGTGATGAGCCTGGGCCCAGATGATTATCCCAGATAATCCAGGGTAATCTCCCTATCTCAAAAGTCTTTAATATAATCACATCTGCATGTCAGTTAGCACTGTCACAGGTCAGGGGAGTGGCTCACACCTATAATCCTAGCACTCTGGAAGGCCAAGGCAGGAAGATTGCTTGAACTCAGGAGTTGGAGACTAGCCTGAGCAAGAGCCAGACCCTGCCTTTACTAAAAAAATAGAAAAAGCTAGCTGGGCATAGTGGCACGTGCCTATAGTCCCAGCTACTTGGGAGGCTGAAGCAAGAGGATCTCTTGAGTTCAAGAGTTTGAGGTTGCTGTGAGCTATGATGATGCCATGGCAGTCTACCCAGTCTACCCAGGGCAAAAGAGTGAGACTCTGTCTCAAAAAAAAAGAATGAAAGAAAAAAGAAAAAACTATTGTCACAGGTTTGAGATTTGAATGTGGTCATCTTTAGGGAGCCACTATTTTGCCTACCACACCACCACCAATAATGCTTCAGTGAATGTCCTGGTACATGTCCCTTTAGCAACCTATATACAGATCTACTGGTCATAGGGTCTGCATGTAACTAGACCAGGTAGTGTCAGATTGCTCTCTAAAATGGCTGCACCAAACTACATTTTAACCAGAGTCTGAAGTTCCTGTATCTCCATGTCCTTGCCATCATTTGGCATCATTTTGCATTACATTTTTTTTAATTAGCTTTGTATTTTGCCTTTCAATTTTGGATCAATTAAACCAACTAGGGCTTATCTTTATGTCTTGGTTTAGATAGGGATGCTTTCTTCATCCAGATAAAGTGGTTTTCCTAACACTTTTTTTTTTCCAGTTTAATTTGAGGGTACAAAGAATTAGGTTACAATGTGTTTGCATTTGTTAGATATAGTTCCTGTTGTAGTTGTGTCCCCCCCCCCATTGTGTCTATTAAGTGGGAGCACACTAATTCCCCTCCCTCCTTCTCTTTCTGCCCTTTCCCCCCATTTTGAATTAAATTCAGTTTTTCTCTTCTGTGGGCATGTACTAGATAGTCTACTAGCTTCATATTGATATTAAGTACATTGGATACTTGCTTTTCCATTCATGTGATACTTTACTAAGAAGAATGAATTTCGGGCCAGACACAGTGGCTCATGCCTGTAATCTTAGCACTCTGGGAGGCTGAGCTGGGTGGATTACTTGAGCTCACAGGTTTGAGACTAGTCTGAGCCAGAATGAGTCTGAGTCTCATCTCAAAAATAGCCAGGTATCAACGGCAGGCACCTGTAGTCCCAGCTACTTGGGCAACAAAGTGAGACTCTGTCTCAAAAAAAAGAATGTGTTTTGAATTCATCCATATTAATACAAAAGATATAAAGTCACCATCTTTTATGGCTGAATACTATTCCGTGGTATACCACATTCAATATACCACAGTTTATTAATCCATTCCTTGGTTGAGGAGCATTTAGGTTGTTTCCACATCTTGGCAATTATGAATTGAACTGCGATAAACAATCTAGTGCAAATGTCCTTATGACAAAATGATTTTTTTTCTTCTGGGTAGATGTCTACCCAGATTGGAGGATCAAATAGAAGGCCTATTTTGAGTACTTTGAGGATTTTCTATACTTTTTTCCAAAGAGGCTTATTAGTTTGCAGTCCCACCAACAGTGTAAAAGTGCCTAACACATATTTAAACAATCCATTTCCCCCATTGTTCCAAGGTACTCTTATCATGCAACAATTTTCCAGATATATATGTGCCAATCTTTGGATATTCTCTCTCTCTCTCTTTTTTTTTTTTTTTAGACAAAGTCTCACTTTGTTTTCCTCGGTAGAGTGCTATGGTGTCATAGCTCACAGCAACTTCAAACTCTTAGGCTCAAGTAATCCTCTCGCCTCAGCCTCCCAAGTAGCTAGGACACAGGCACCCACCACAACACTGGCTGTTTTTAGAGATGGGGCCTCTTGCTGAGGCTGGTCTCAAACACCTAAGCTCAGGCAATCCACCTGCCTCAGCCTCCCAGAGTGCTAGGATTATAGGCATGAGCCACTGCGCCTGGTCTTCTCTCCTTTTCTTTAAACAATCAATTGATCAATTGATTGATCTAACCATTCATGGACTTGGATCACTGCATGTAATTTTAAAGTAAGTTAAAGTACTAACTGAAATTTTAATTAAGATTACATTGAATTTATAGATCAATTGGGGAGAGAGGTAGTATCTTTATAGTAAACTGTCTCATCCCAAGAGCGGGGAATGTCTTTTCATTTAGTCAGATCAACTTTTTTATTAGAGTTTAAAAGTTCTCTCCATAGATGTCTTCTATATTCTTAAATAATCCCTAGATACTTAATGACTTTTAGTGTTGTGGATAATATTTCATTTATTATTTATTGGTTTTAGCTGTTACAGAAAATGCAATTGATTTTTGAAGAACGATCTTGTATTCAACATTGCTGAGTGTTCTCATTAGTTCTAATATTGATACTACTTTAAAATAGGTTATTGTTAAATTATCTATAGTTTTCTCTCTTCTCTTTCAATCCTTACACCTTTTTTCTCTTTCTGGCATTGTACAGAATTTCCAGAACTATGTAAAATGGTAGCAATAATAATGGACCTCCTTGCACTGACCTTAAAGAGAATGTGTCAAAATATTTCCATTAACATATTATTTGCTGTAAGTATTTTGCTATATGACTTTTATCTTATTAAGAAAGTTACCTTCTGGTGAGGGCGGTGGTTCACACTTGTAATCCTAGTATTCTGGGAGGCACTCTGGGAGGTGGGTTAGATTGCCTGAGCTCACAGGTTTGAGACCAGCCTGAGCAAGAGTGAGACCCCATCTGGGGAGGCTGAAACAAGAGAATCATTTGAGCCCAAGAGTTTGAGATTGCTGTGAGCTATGACATCAGGGCACTCTACCGAGAGCAACAAATGAGACTCTGCCTCAAAAAAAAAAAAA
>NW_003852539.1:2419244-2434923 GCF_000181295.1 Otolemur garnettii | reverse complement strand
AAAAAAAAAAGAAAAGAAAAAAGAAAGCTACCTTCTACCTGTAATCCTAGCACTCTGAGAGGCCAAGGCAAGTGGATTACTTGAGCTCATGAATTCAAGACCAGCCTGAGCAAGAGTGAGAGCCCATCTCTAAAAATAGCTGGGTGTTGTGGTGGGCAGCTATAGTCTCAGCTACTTGGGAGGCTGAGACAAGAGGATCACTTGAGCCCAAGAGTTTGAGGTTACTGTGAGCTATGACACCAACACAGTGTGCCAATGGTGACTTTGTTTTGAAAAAAAAAAAGTTACCTTCTGTTTGCTAAGAATTTTGTTGTGAATAGGATTAAACCTCATAACATGCCTTTTATGCATTTGGATAATTACATAATTTTTCTCCTATAGTCTATTAATGTGGTGAACTAAAATGATGAATTTTTTGGGTGATAATGGACCATCTTTGCGTTCTTTGCCTAAACACGACTTGATTATGACATATTACTTTCTAATACACTGTTGTATTTTATAGTTTATATTCAGAATTTTCACATCAACTAAATTCTATTTCTCTTTTCTTAATATTTACTCTTAGTATATAGAGATTTTAGAATGGATACTTAGGAAGATTGAAGTTACTTAAAATCTGTCCTTCTCAAGAACATTCCCAGGAGCAATTTATGAGCTGTTGTTTATCAATATTTTAGGGGGAGGCATCCTACTCCTCCTCTTTTAGTCATGCTTCTCTTGACTTTTACAGATTAAAACACTACAGTTTTACAATCTCTGTGTGTTATTATTTAGTAATATTTGAAACCAGTCTTCTCAGTTTTCCTTCTTGCATCTCAGCCCTTACATCCAGGATCATTTACCTTAATAACAGAGAATACATAAGATTTACTATGTTTCAGGCACTGTTCTGAGCACTTTCAAACACATTGGGTCAGGTGCAGTGGCTCACACCTATAATCATAGCACTTTGGGAGGCCAAGGAGAGCATTGTTAGAAGCCAGGAGTCTGAAAGAAGCCTGAGACCCTGTCTTACAGAAAAACAGAAAAAAATACTTAGTGGCTCATGCGTGTGGTCCTAGCTACTCAGGAGGCTAAGGCTGGAGAATTGCTCGAGCCCAAGAATTTGAGGTTGCAGTGAGCTATGATGATGCCACTGTACCCTAGCCAGGACAACAGAACAAGACTCTGTCTCAAAAAAAACCAAAACAAAATAAAAGCAACTATATTATTTCATCTTAATCTTCTAGTAACTCTCTGAGGTATGTCCTGTGTTCTGTCTGAAAAACATACTTTAGAATTTCTTTCTTTCAATCTCAGTTTCTATTTTCTGCCCCTTTTGTCTTGTTTTTGTTGTTTTAGGAAAGAATTTTACTGGGCAGGGCATGGTGGTGGCTCACACCTGTAATCCTAGCACTCTGGGAGGCCAAGTGTGGTGATGCACACCTGTAGTCCCAGCTACTCAGGAGGCTGAGGCAGGAGGATTGCTTGAGCCCAGGAGTTAGAGGTTGCTGTGAGCTAGGATGATGCAACTGACTCTAGGTGGGGCAAAAGAGATCCTGTCTTTAAAAAAAGAGAGAGAATTTTGCTGGATAGAAGCATAGAAATTCTTGAATTCATGAGAGCATGTGCCAAAATCCTGGGGAACACCAGAGTTCACATATTTAACGAAAGCCTTCTCTCAAGAGATCGTGCCCACAGGCACTGCAAAGCCAAGGGCCAGAGCCAAGGCAGAAGAGCTCCCCCCGGACGACCTTTGGCATTAAAGCACATGCCACGACAATGCCACACTTCCTTTTTCCTCCTTCTGTACCCCCAAACCCATCCCTAGGAGGACAATGATTCTGCCCCTCCATGAGGAAAGGAGGAAAGGGCTGCTCCAAAGGTCAGTGATTGATGTAGTTCACAATACTAGAGGTCACTGCTATCTTTACTGCTTATACCAGGTATGGCTGAAGTAAGCAAGGCTCCCCCAGCCATAGGCCTGAGCAGAGCTGCTGGACACAAGAGTTCAGAGCAAAGTGAACAGTGGGTCAAAAGCAGTGGCCTTAGCTCCATCTTACCCTGTGGAGTTCATGGGAATAGAAGACTTTGAGGTGGGGGCAGGGAACCTGGGAGACACAGCCAGGAAGCTGCCTGGACCAGTCCGATTTCACAACCCAAAGACATTGCTGTGGCGATGGAGCTCCTCAAACAGAAAGGGCTCAGGTCTTATCTTTCATACCTTTTCCCGAGACGTTCTAGTCTCTCCCAACTCTCAACAAGGCATTCTCCTCCTTGCTCTTTTTAGTCACTGGGATCCCTGTTTTCTCTCTCCTAGAATTAAGAGCTGTCTAAAGAAAACAACACATGAAACCATTTTCAAACTGACTTTAATCATGTTTTGCTGCCCAAATACTGTACATGCAGAAGCCGTGTGAAGGATTTTCTTCTCAAGGGAATTGGCAAGAACGTTGTACAAAACAGCCGGCAGTCCCTCCCAGCTGTCCACCTGCCACCCAGGAACCACAAGAAGTGTGGAAAGATGCTGCACATAGAAAGTGTATAGAGCACAGATATAAAAGGCTAATTGCTTCTTATCTAAACAGTGTGCTTGTCAGTCCCTATCAGCTCGCTCTCTTTGCAGGATGCATTTGGAAATTCTAAAAACAGTGTTCCCGCCTGCTGTGAGCTTACCGCTAAAGGAGTTGGTAGAGCCACCAGGCCCGCTCTCCCTAAGGAAGCAGCCACTGTGCTTTCTGGAATGATGTCTGATAAAAGACGTTTTGGAGGGAGAAGTGGTTTTAAGAAACAAAATACTTTGAAGGGAAAGAAGTTCCCTCTCTCCTCCCATCAGAGAGCGTTTCCTTTAAACTTCTCAGATCTTCAGCTCCCCCACTGATGCCATCCTAGAAGCAGAAATGAGGAACGGTCCCGCCTCCTCTGCTGGTGGGGACATTGACCTAACTCGGGGTGCAGCTGAGGTTGTGACATCACATCAGCACCTTGAAAATTGTCCATTGTAGATAACCCTTAATTTTTTCTCAGCATTACACAAGAATAAAAGAGGGAGGACAAACCATGAAGAGGGAAAAGCAGAGTCTGTGAGGATTCCCAGAGTTCTTGGCAGAAGCAGCATCTGGGCACCGAGCAGATGAAGACCTGTGCCCAGCGTGGGCACCAGGCGCTGGGAGAAACCGGCTTGCGGAACCAGGCACCAGGTGCACAGGCTGGCAACCCTCATCAGCTCCAGATCAGAGACTCTTAGACCCTGGAGGGAACCGCAGAGTAACCAGCTAATGCTCTGATTCTGCAGATGAGGAAGCTGAGGCCCAGGAAAGTGAGAAGTCTTGCACAAAGTCACGGTTTCTGGCAAAACTCTCTAGAACAGCCTTTGATTTCCTGTGGCCAGCTATCCCTGTCCAGGTCATTGGCTAATGGGGCAGATGCTCCATTGCCCCTGAAATTCCCGGGCCTCATTTCCTTCAGCCAAGACTGTCTGGAATCCAGTCCTGTGGACCCTTCTTGGCATCAGTGTGAACTCCTTTGGGAGGCCCAAGGCTCGGTCCTTACTGGCCAAGTTTTCAGCCAGAGCTCTGGAAGGTTTTCCCAAAGCAGAAACACTCATATGTTTCAACAAGCACCTTGCCCCATGCCAGTCTAAGCCCAAGAGAATACAAGTTTCTCTCACTGATGTGGTTTCCCTCACAGGCACAGCAATGCTGGGCCCACAAAAGCCCAAGCTTAGGGTTGGGGGGAGGAGGAGTTACTTTGCTACATGGAAAGATTAAGCCCTTTGTCAGAGAACAAGGTCCCACCCTTGGGCACGCCAACATCTGAGCCACATTCGTGGAGCTCAGCCGGCAGAGTTGGTGCCCGAGGAGGCCAAGTTGCTCTCTTTGGCATCACTGACATTGCTCTGAGATGCTCAGGCACTCTTTCAAAATCACTCTTTCCCAGCCAGACCAGTGCAGCCCCCACCAGGCCTCACCTGATGGTGGGGGGTGCCCCTGCTCTTCAATAATGCTTGTTTTGCCCCAGCCTCTTCTGACCTGAGTGAAAAGCAGACTTGAGGGAGAATGCAGGGGACACGTCCACCTCTTCATCGCCTCCCTGATCACTCAGTGAAAGACAGTCCAGTAGAGGAAGCAGCATTTTCAAGAATCTCTTTATGTGTCAGGATATTGGAGAAGAAAATTCTGAGGAGAGGGAGGGGAGGGCAGGAGGTGGCAGGGAAGCAGGCCTCTTCTTTTCCATCTCCCTGCGGCCACTGCAGACACACTGCTGGCCAACCTCCTGGCCCTGACTGACGGGCCATCTCTCCCGCAGGTGGAGAGCAGCTTATCTACGACAAGGAGCGAAGGCAGCAATTTCTTGCACAGAGTTTGCACAGTGCTAGAAGCAGTCGGAGAAACACAGAAGAGCAGCCTTACTAAAGCCCCGCTGCGTTCTGGGCTGAGGAAGATGGGGAATGTGAGGTATTAGGAGTTCTGGAACCCCAGGGGAAGAGGAGCTCGCATCTCCTGGGCAGCAGGGCCTGCAGTAAGGACCCTGGCTACACGTCAGAGGTCCTGGTAACGCAGGCTGAGATTGTGCTACATTTCATTTCCAAAGAAGTACCTTTGTGGGTCTTTATTGTCTTTAAAAATGGAGGCTTCTGCTCTCCTCAAGGCTGGCAGTAAAGAAGAGGCCAGGCATGCCTCCCCAGTGGGTGTCATGTCCCCCGGGAGGACTGGCTGACCTCAGCGCTCTACCCGGTAGTGATTCCACGAGAGATGAGCTCCATGGATGCTCTTTCCCTGGAGCTCCTAGGTTCTGCCTCAGCCCCACAAAACGCTGGCATTGCCTGGGATTTACTGGCTCCCAGGAGCCTCCTAAGTGTTCCTTTCCTAGTAGAACTGGGTGGCAGAAGAGACAGGATGAGGAGTAGTTTTGGAGATGGTTCTTTCCTGAAGGATCAAACTCCCCTGTCAAACCAAAACCCTGGCTCCATTTACTGGAACCTGCCTCACAGCAGAGCCCACTGCAGGGAAAAGGAGCCTGTGAAGAAAGTGGGGCGGACGGAACAGACTATGAAGACAGATGCTCTGAGTCACCCATCACTGTCCCTGCCCACAGCCCCCCATCACTGAAGGCCACTCCTGTCTCTGCCACATCTGTGATAACCCTCTTGACCATAGGAGCTGGAATGACGAAGAGCCCTATCCTGTAACCTCTTCAGGGTTTCATCCGGCTGAGAGGGCATTTGAAGCCAGGACACTGAACCTGGCAGTGAGTTGGCTCCAGGGTAGGGAGGATTCCAGAGGGATCAGGCTCCTTTCTTCCTCACCCTTCCCTCCTCAGAGGGCAGATACCCCCTCCCCAACCCGATCCAGGGAAGGCCAGGTCACACCTATTCTGGGATAGGCCAGCTCCGCAGTGGCCTCTCAGACAAGCCACTTCACCTAGGATGCAGAGAAACAGCCTCCAATTCAGCTGGTCCCATCACACACATCAGCCTCACACGGCCTCACCCTCTTAGGGGAAAATCCAGGCAGGGATTAGCAATTTATTTGGTATAAAGGGTTAAAAAGAATAATTCCCCAAGGTCAATATGGGGAGGAGTTACCTTCCATTAGAGAGGTGGGATACTGGAGTGGCCCAACTCAAGGGCAGTTTTCACAGCTGGGGATTGTTAGGTAGGTCGGCTAACTTATCAGCACATCAGACCCCTCCTCTGGCCAGAACGTCCCCTGTGCTAACCCTCCCCCAGAGGCAAGAGGCATTGTGGCCTTGAGCTGCCCAGTGGCAGCCACTCTGCTGGCAGCTTTCCGCCTTCCTGGACCCCTAGAGAAAGGAGGGTACAGTGTCAGTAGCCCCCATTTCCTGGGGGTGACTGCATGGTCTGGGTATCATTCCTTGGTGCTACATCAGCAAATGTCAATGAGACCCTGCAGATCACTAACAATCCCATTACTCCAGAGACGTGGAGTATTTTCACACCATCCTGAGAGCAACTGCTCTAGAAGTGAATACATCACCACTAGGAAATAAAAATACCTTTTGTAAGCAAGTTTCCTCCCTGTCCCCACTAGGGTCGAGGAGTACAGCGCCCTTTGCCCCATGGTTGGGAACTCAAGAAAGGCATGCATTACCCAGTCCTAGCCATGAGAATGGGGAGGGCATTTCTGCTGAAAGAGAAAAAAACCCAGCTGCCGCCTCCATGCACATGATGGTTCTCTTCTCTGATGGCACAAGGACAGAGGCCTAGGTGGGAGACAAGCCCAGGAACTAACTCTGTTTACTTCCTTCTTGCCCCTCCCTCTTCTTGTCCTGCAGGCAGGACAGCGCGAGGTGGGGGGGGTGTCTTTGCTTCATCTAGTTTCCTAGTTTTCTTTCTACCTTCCTAGAAGGGAGGTGACAGACTCTGGCTTCAGCCTAGCAGGGAACCCTGCCTGGAAAGGAGGCCCTTTGGGCTGAGATGGCCTATCTTCACAAAGCTGCTGCCTCTATGTCCCCTATCCCCACCTTTGGTTATGAATGGAGGCCAACCACTGGGCTGAGACCTCACCACTGCTGTCAGGGGACACTTCCCGCCTCTGGTACTTGGATCACAGTCATCTTAGCACTTGGGGATGATGTTTGGGGAAGAGGGAGAAAAAGAGCCTTCCTCCACTTTGAACCCAAGAGCCGCTCTACCCATCTCCTGGGCAACCTTTCCCTTTTCACCCTACAGCTGAGGAGGGAGAAGGACAGATCGGGGCATTCCTGAGCCAGACTTCAAGATTCCCAGCAGACATATCTCACAGGGATCCAGTTCAGGCACTGGTCTCCACCAACAGGGCCTGGCTGTCAAATCAAGTCAGGGTTTAAGTGGGTATGAGAAGTTCCAGCCAGACAAGGTGGGAGAGAAAGCAGAGGCAGGTGAGGTGCCTAGGGCAGGCTACTTGCCAGGGGGCAGCAGTGGAACACAAGAGGACAGGGAGGTTGGGGGGAAGTATTGCTTATACAGAGCTGGTGACAGTGGCAGAATAGAATTCAGAGCCAGGCTGCCTGTAGAGCCAGAGGCTGGAGCCCAAGTGAGTCTGAACTCCCAGACACGGACCCTGGTTTGGAAATGAGCAAAACATAGAGCCCCAAATGAACAATTTCATGCAGCTCATCCCCAAATTCAGGTAGGATTCTCAACAGCGGCTCTGAACAAGTCAGCCTTAGCCCTGCTCTTATGAGTCACACCCTTAGGGGAACAGGGCCACCTTCAGGGTCCAGGGAGGACTGTCTGCTTTGGCAGGTAAGGTCCCCTCTGAGGCTGATCTCCTGGCCCCACTGGGAGAGCTGCTTTGGCATGTTGGAGAGGAGGAGGCTTGAAGAGACAAAAGAGACATAGGAGGTGCTGAAGGGGACACCTGGCCGGCCACCCTGGGGACTAGGACCTCCTTGTGCCCTGCTATGGGGAGGAGGTGGTTCCAGCCCCACAGAGAAGAGAGTCTCCAAGCCCAAGCTCCCCTGGTACCATCTGCATTCCCCGGGCCCCGCCAGGGTGCTAGGTGGGCATGCTACATGCTGCAGGACACATTCGGTGGAGGAAGAGCCACCAGAGCGGCGCAGGTGGGGAGGAGGGCATGGGGGTTCCCAGAGGGGCCCCAGCGTGGCCAGCCGCAGTAGATGCTACATTCCTCAGAAAACAGTGGCAGTGCTGGGAGAGGCAAGGGCGGAACAAAAGACAAGACAGAAAACAAAGCAGAGACAAGCAGGAGCAGGCACTGGCGGGGACGCACAGGCTCTGCCCTTGTTCCTGGACAAGGCAGGACCAACCAGTGGCTGCATCCCCCACTTCCACCCTTGGAGATTCCTAGGGTGAGTCACATCTACACAACACTCCTTTGGGTTTCTTTTCAACAGGATACAAAGAGACATGGAGACATTTCAGCCCATGTAGTCACCAGGACTAACTATACCCAGACAGGTGAACAGACAGAATGTGGTCACACACACACACACACACACACACACACACACGCACGCACACGCACACACATACACGACAGTCTCCACTGCCAGCTGGGACACGCCCAGTAGCCAACAGGCATGCAGCAGGACAAGGGGTCCAGAAAGACATGAAGACTATGTACAGGGTAGGGGGGCCAGTGGGCACCCCTTCCCACACCACCGTCCCAGCCTCTCTTCCTGACATCCTTAGGAGCACGATGGACTGGTGGCACTCTCCAGGGAGGACTGGGACAGGCGCCTGGTGAGGGATCCGAGTGTGGAGTCTGCCACTGAAGAGGTGGGGAAGAGTTTGTACCAGCCGGTGACCACAGCACTCAGGTCCAGCTCATCCAGCATGATCTGGGCCATGCCCATGAAGCACTTGTGGTCCATGCGGCCATAGTCTCCCCAGACGATCACCTGCCAGGAAGGGAGGAAAAGAAGGAAGGCCTGATCTATTTCCCCGACTCCAGGACTAGGCAGGAACCTGTAAGTTTCATCTGGGCGCAGACAGGATAAAGAGAGCCAGATCTAAAGACTGATTTAAGGCAACAACTTACTGAGCACTTAAGATGTGCCAGAGTTGATCCCATGGACTTTCTGTAAATTATTTCAACTGTTATAACAAGCCATGTAGTGAGGAGTGCTATGTATTATTATATCTACTGAGAGGAAAGTGCTGCTTAGAAAGGTTAATTGAAGAACCCAAAGAGACATGTAATTATAGCAGAGCTGGGATTAGAACTTGGATGTGTCTGACTCCAGAAACTTCCAGCATTCCAGCCAACAGTTTTCCCCAGGAAGGGGCAGACTGAGAGTCCAGGACCTGAGTCACGGCCCCAGCTCTGCTGCTGGTTCGCTGTGGAGCTTGTGTAAGCCTCTTGCCCTCACCAGGCCTCAGTTTCCACCGTGTTGCTGCAAGGAGGGAATTGGTCAGCCAGGTGGTTTTCACACTTGTGTATTTACTGGTGAATCCTTTTTTAAAGAGACACCCAAGACCATGCCCTGCTGCCCCCGAACCCCAGAGTTCTTTAGTTCTTTAAGTCTGTAAGTCCAAGGGCCACAGAACCACCTCAACCTAGAGGAAGAGCCACCTCAACCTAGAGGAAGAGCCCTACACAAGAAGTCAGACAGCCCAGACAGCCCTGGCTTCTTCTCTGCCACCCATGGGGCCTTAGGCAAGACCACAGCCACCACCACCATGACTTAGTACATACCGAATAGTGTCCAGATGCCAGGCTCTGTGTCAGGCTCTCTACATGTAATCACTCAATCTTCACAACCTACCCCCAGGGACTGTTGAGCTGGAATCTGAGGCCAGAGCCAGACCCAGCACTGTGCTGCATCCTCACATGACCTCAGGTTCTTTACCTATGAAATGGGCATGGTGCTATCTCCAAGAACTGTCAGGAAAGGCTAACAACACAAAGTGTTCAGAAGGCTCTGAATCACCAGACTAGGCTCTGCTAGTCACTAACTGAAACTTCAAGTGAGTCACTTCATCTTTCTGAGACTCTGTTTCCTCATTTGTAAAGTGAAGAGAATCACACTTTCACTGAATCATCTCAAGGTTGAAACAAGGTCTAGCACTCTCAGAGGCCGAGGTGGGTGGATTGCCTGAGCTCAGGAGTTCAGACCAGCCTGAGCAAAAGTGAGACCCTGTCTCTACTAAAAATAGGAAAAACTGGCCGGGTGTGTTGGTGGGCGCCTGTAGTCCCAGCCTCCTTGGGAGGCTGAGGCGAGGGGATCACTTGAGCCTAAGAATTCAAGGTGGCTATGAGCTAGGATGCCATAGCACTCTACCGAGGGTGACAAAGTGAGACTCTGTCTCAAAAAAAAAAAAAAAAAAAGGCTGAAACAAGATCATGTTTAGAAAGCATCTGACACAAAGCCTGGCACTGAGCAGGTGTACAATAAACTCAGCACCAGGGGAAGGAAAAGACACCAGTCAACTGATCCTGGTTCTACCTGGCAGCCATACAACCTGGGGGGCAATTTCCTTACCTCCTGCCCCCAGTGAGGAGTTATGTCCTCCCACAGATGGATTATGAATCAGCTTGAGGGCAATAACTCCTCAGTGGGCTGTGAAAATAAATGGGTAATGCAAACTAACACACCTGGCACAGAGCTTGGCATCAGAGAAATCATAAATGAAAAACTTTAAATGACAACTTCCAGGCTTTGAGAATCTGCCCTGCCTGGTAACTCACCTGTAGCACCTTGCCCTGGGGTCCCTCATCAAAGAGCAGGGCCTGCTGGTACAGGGGATCACAGGTCTTCTTGGCCACCTTTGTCTTCTTTTTGGCTAAGCAGGCTCCATTCTCAAGGAGGTAAACCTTGATATAAGTGGCTGAGGGATGAGAAAAATTAAGTTGGGGAGGGGTCCAGGAGAGACTACTATAGCCTGCTCTATCCCCTAACCTGGAGGTGAACAGGGTGCATAGAATGAGCCAATCAGCAGACGCAGATGGGAAAGACGAATGAAGCACTGACTTCCATCCTTCCCTACCCCTGTTCCATCATTGGTCTTCCAGGCCAGCCATGACTCACTGTCAAGAATACTTATTGAGATCTTATTAGACCCAGAGCCTCCCTGCCAGGATTCTATTCCCCAAATCCCTTACCTGGGAGGGATTTGGAGCCTGGTTTGGGGGTCAGTCCCCGAGCTTCAATCACTTCCACCTCCAGCTGGCCGCTCCGATCCATTATGGCGATGTGCACATCTCCTGCAAGGGAAAAGAAGGTGAATCCAAGCAAAGCCAGACCAGGGCAAGTCAACCAGCTGCTGTGCAGAACACCCGTGGATGCTGCATCATCACTGGAGAGGGAACAAGATGGAGCCAACCACATGTGCCAGAACAGCTCTTGGGAGACCTCTTTACATAGCCTGAGAAATATTCTGATAGGTCCCTTGGGGTGGGGTGGGGGCATGACCCTTAAGAGGCACGATTAGGTAACCACAAATGGCAACCAAACTCCCATCTAAGTCTGGCTAACTGGGAGGCTTCTGTTGTACTGAACAGAATAGCACGTCTGGGGACAGAACTTCCTATGTCAGAAGGAAGGACAAGAAAGGTTGTGGGCTCAGTAGCTCTTCCTAACCTTCCTCTACATATATGTTGAACAAATATTGACAGGCTATCAGGGTAAAGAGATGCTAAGCTACAAGACTGCACAGGACATGAGGTACTTTGTGACATCAAGGGCCTGGTTATACACTAACTGCTGGTGGAGGGAGGGAAGACCAGCAGGCTTCCTGGGTGCATGAGGAGTTACCTGCTTCCACAAGATGGATTATCCAGCTGGGGCAAGATCTGTGCATCATATAGTTACCTGAGTTTTAGGAACTCTTAGCTCTGTTCAACGTGGCCTGACAAAATTGGGAATTATGTAGCAGCCACTTAGATCAAAGTGAAGTTCTTTAAGGGCTGTAGAATCATAAGACTGATCCAGAAAAATTAAATGGGCCAGACTTTGGGTTCAGCCACCCATTTTAGATTCTCTAAACCATCATGAAATTGTTTGTAGCATGCTGGGGTAGTTGGGAATTTACTAGGGGTGGGGAAAAGGGAGAATCTCCAGAATTTATCTCTCCAGCTCACTTACAAGGTGAGCAAATGCAAAGCCAGATTTGGACACCAGAGGGCACAACACGCAAACGTTCTAGGCTGCTATAGCGCATTAGCCTTGTGGAAGTGACTGGCTCCGCTCATTGTTGCCCAGCCCGTGGTTGGGTCTAGGATTAGGATAAAACAGTCTCCCCAGGTCCTTAAGAGACTTAAATCCAGGGCTGGGAATGAGGTAAATCCAATCCAAGGGCCAGATGAGAGTTGACCCTCTCCCTCCGAAGGTGCTGTGGGCCCCTCTGCCAGCAGACAGTGGGCACTTTCAAGGTCAGTGCAGTGGCAAGAATCCTGCCTGGAATGGGAATCCAGTTCCATGGAAAGATTCACAGCAGGGCATTGTCTGTGCTCTGCTTTCTCATTTGCTGTGAGTGTCAAAGGTCGAACACATTCAGATTAGGGCTAAGTGGAGATGTCTGGATCTGGCACTGTCAGGTCAGACTGAGGGGAGGAGGCATCTCTGGGGAAGCATCCTGAGGAGGAGCTGCTTGAAGCCAGAACAGCCAATAACTAAAGGAAGGAGTGAGGGAGGGTCATTGTGCGACCTGGAGAAAGAAGCAGCTAAGAGAACCAAGTGTAGATCTCAGGAAGTACAGTCATTCTCAGTATCCACGGGGGACTGGTTACATGACTCACCTCTCCACTACATACACACGAATACCAAAATCCATGGATGCTCATGTCCCTTGTATTAATGGCACAGTATTTGCATATTTGCATATAACCCATGCACAACCTCCTATATCCTTTTTTTTTGAGACTGGGTCTTGCTATGTTGCCCAGTCTAGCCTCAAACCTCTGGGCTCTAGCAATTCTCCTGCATCAGCCTCCTGATTAGCTGCGACTACAGGTGTGAGCCACCGCACCTGACAACTCCTGTGTACTTTAAATCATCTCTAGGTTGCAGAACAACATGTTGGTAAATGATGGATCACATACATGATGGTGGTCCCAAAAGATTATAATGGAGCATGCTTAGAAGCCTGATATGTGACCCTTGATAATTGGCATCGCAGATCAGGTAGGGGAAGTGACTGATATTTAGCAGTGATGCTGGGACTTTGGGTTTCTAGTTATAACATACAAATTAAAAAATACATACCATCTAGGTTTGTGTAAGTACACTCTCTCTGACGACAATGACAAAATCACATAACGTACTCGTTTTTCATAATGTATTGTCATCCTTATGCGATGCGTGTCTATACTTATATCTAGTATAACGCCTACAAATCACTTCATTTGTGTGGATTCGAGGTAGTGCTTGGCATGCAACAAATTCAAGTTTTGCATTTTGGAAATTTGTAGGATAATCTTCCCCTGGATGTCTCCAACCCAAGGTTGGTTGGGTCCATGAATGAGAAACCCATGGATATGGAGGACTGCACTTCCTAGCTGCAGGGAAGAGAGATGAGGAAATTACTAAAAGGATTGTACTAGTAGGAATAACAAGTCAAACAAAGAGTTCCTAAGGAGTAAATTGAAGTACTTTATTTAGTAAAGCATCTAACAGGAGCCCAATAAAGCGTTGTTAGATTGAAGAACTAATGTGGGCGTTATTATTCCCATTTTATAGACAAGGAAACTGAGGCCCAAAGAGGAGAAGTGACTTGCTTGAGGTCACACAGAGAAAAGTGGTAACAGAATAAACTATGACAGCCAGTGCTGTGACTATTTTTGTTCTGCATTTTGTGCCCAGCCCTTAGCACTGCCAGGCACTGGGTAGGCGGTGGGAAAGTGGGTGAGTGTGTGGTGAAGGGAGGGATGAGCGCACTGTGAGAGCTGCTGCAAGGCACAGGCAGGGAGATGCTGGGACCCTTGTTTCTCTTGATGAGGGAGAGATGGATGAGTGTGCCACTGACTCCTCCTCGCTGGCACAAAAGCCTGAGTGAGAACTGGTTTTTGCTGCTTGCACCATGTCACGCAGGGACCCCATTGACCCACTCGTCATGCCCTCGAGAAGACTCACCCATGGGCGGCGTTGCTAGTGTCTGTCGACCCACAATCTGGGCTGGTCCTAGCCCATCTAGGAAATCACTGAACTGGCTTTCAGCCCCCAGCCGGGTGGTGGGGAAGATGAACCTGCAGGAGGAGGCAGAGGGGCAAGTGAGGGCAGGTATCAGGCAGCCTTGGGCTGGGGGTGTGGCTGACAAGCCACTGGGCTCTGCCCCTGGGGCACTGGGAGCTTCCCTCTGTGCCTCAATTCCCCTTCTTTACAGTGTGGGTACACTACTCTGGCTGGGGGCAAACAGAACTGTTCATTTCTGCACAGTAACAAAAAATAATTTGATGTCACTCGAGAAAAGTGACTAACAGTAGCCTAATGGTGATATTTAATCCTCTGGCCTCAGGGATTTCTTTTTTCTTTTCTTTGGTGTTTTTTTTTTTTTTTTTTTTGAGACAGAGTCTCACTTTGTTTCCCTGGGTAGAAAGTTGTGGTGTCATAGCTCACAGCAACCTCAAACTCTTGGGCTCAATCAATCCTCTTGCCTCAGCCTCCCTTTGTAGCTAGGACTACAGGCGCCTGCCTGCCACAGTGCCCAGCTATTTTTAGAGATGGGCTTTCACTCTTCCTAAGGCTGGTCTGGAGTTCCTGAGCTCAAGCTCACCTGCCTCAGTCTCCTTGAGTGCTAGGATTATAGGCGTGAGTCACTGCACCCAGCACCCCAGGGTTTTCTGAAGTGACTCTTACACTGCAGGGCTTGCTGCACACCTGTGTCCTCCTCAGCAGGGATGTCAATGCCAAGAACCTAGGTCAGGAATTTCAATGCCTGGAATAAGTTCTAAGAACTGAAGTTTGAGTTGATTGTAAGTTTGAAACTCAAGTCAAACTCACGAGGTGAGGCTCCAAACAGCAGCTGAGACCAAAATAACACAATTACAGGGCTGAGATGAATGGCAAACGATGGTGGGGGGGAGGGCTTGGAAATAGTAACAAAAACTGACAGTGACTGAATGCTGGCCAGGTGCCAATAGTGCACTAAATGTTCCATCTGCATTATATCTCTTAATCCTTACAACCACCACTCTGTGTGGTAGGAGCTATTATTCAATTTTACAGATGAAAACGCAGAGGCTCCAAGAGGTAAGAGACTGATCTTCCCAACAGAACAGAGATGATGCCCAATTCACAGGGTTATGATGATTAGGGCAGATGGTGCATGAAAAATTCCAGACCAACAGAAACCACTAATTGGTAGTTATTACCGATGCTGTTTTAGGATCAAGAGGAAAGTGCTACTTTTTCACATCCCCAAGCTTAGATGTACTGGGTGTGGTCAGCAGAGAAAAGACAGATGAGGGAGGGTTGGCCCAGGTCTGCTCCAGAGGCTATAAGGGAACACAGAAAGTTCTAAGATCTCCTAGAACAACCCAAGCTCCTGGCTAGAGAGATAAAAGGCTGCCCAAGAAAGAATTCTCTTCTGGACAGTTTGGCCGTGAGTTCCTCCAGGCCAGTGACAGACAGGGAGGGAAGAGGAGGCTGTGTATACTCCTCAGAGAGCCTGTGTCTCCTCACTCACCAGCAAGGGGCTTCAAGGCTCACCCACTTTTACTGGCCACAGTCAATATCACATTCTTAGGACAATGGGATCTGAGGAGGTTAAGTAAAGAAACTTAAGGAGAGTCTAATTTTAGGAGTTTGGTAAACAGAGTGTAGAGATCATCAACAAAGGTTACAGAGTCAAATGGCCTCAATTCCAATGCCAACTCCATCACCACAAAATAGCTGACCTTGGGGGAGGTACTTCACCCTCCTCCCATCCGGCAGCTTCTCCACTTGCAAAGTGGAGATAATGGCAGTACCCGAATCCCAGTGGCCATTGCTCCTGGTCTGAACACAGCCAGTAGACCCCAGCATAAGGATCATTGATCTAAGGTGCCCAGTGGAGCTCTCCATGTGGTGAGATGTAATAAATGCCAGTCAGTACGGGCATTCGTGGAACCAGGTACAGCAGACAAATGATCCCTGAATCTTAAGTGAAGGAGCCACAGAATCCTGAGTCTGGAAATCACTGGGCCTTGAAGTAGAAGCAAAAGATCTTAGTCACACAGCTATAGTTTTATAGATTTAGAAGAGATCTGGGAGAAAGTTTTAACTCAGAGACTACCAATTTTTTTTTTTTTTT
>NW_003852539.1:2408947-2418856 GCF_000181295.1 Otolemur garnettii | reverse complement strand
GTAGCTGGGACTATAGGCGCCCGCCACAACACCTGGCTATTTTTTTTGTTGCAGTTTGGCCGGGGCTGGGTTTGAACCCACCACCCTCAGTATATGGGACTGGCGTCCTACTCACTGTGCCACAGGCACTGCCCTGACTTTCAAATTTTTGACTGCAACCCACAGGTAAGAAAAAAGATTTAACATCATGACTAGGCCTTCCAATGTATATCTATGTTTTAAAAACTGAAACAAAGATCACAAGGCAATTTGTCCTTACTTTGTAGGATATACCTGAGTTTTCTTTTCTAATGCTGGTTTTGACCCACTAAACCGATTTTACTTCCTGCCTATGAGTCACCTTCCACAGTTTCTAAAACACTGATTTAGTCCAAACTCTTTCCCTAAGCTCCAAGGAAGGCTCCTTGTGAGAACTCCACTCATCTAAGCCACAATGAGGGTTTTAGATTTAAAAGGAATTTAGGATCACACTCTCCTCCAAAGCAGGGCAGTATGTAGGTGGTGGGAGGTAGGAGGCAGGGTCCCTTCCTGAAACATACAGGGGAATTAACTGTTCTGGGTCTCTGGGGTATTCTCACAGGGGTGACTGAAGGCCTGGGGCCCAGACACTGACTGTCTAGGGGATGGGGATGGAGGGAGACAGAGACTGAAAGAACTCAGACATCTCAGCTGGAAACCAAAAGGGAAGACTTTCCCGCCCTGCCCGGGCTGCACGCACGTGCCGTCAGAGCTGTTGCTGTTGGTGCTCCCGTCGGTGGACTCCCGGCTGCCCTGGCGCGTGACCCGACTCCGCATCTCCACAGCAATGCCCGTCTCCGTGCTCCGCCGGATGTTGCTGCGCAGCTTCTTGGTGGCCCCTTCTGCACTCCCTCGCCCCAAGCACAAAGAGGGAACAAGGTCAGATGACAGATGAGGCTTCTCCATAAGCCCTGCCGAAGGCCTCTGATGGGCACATGGCTGAGCTGACCTCAGAGCTGGACTGCAGTCTGACACCTGGCCCTGCTCAGGGCAGTGTCATGAAGCAGACCAAAACGATGGCTGGAGGCAGAGTGAGGACAGTGGCACTGGGATCTCATCCTCATCCTTGCCAGGCTCCCTGATATCCACCGTCCCACCTTATTTCTGCTCTTACCCCAAAGCTCAAGTGCTCCTCGCCCCTCTCTCTTCTGGCAAGTTTGTCTCTGGGATTCCCAGCTGACTTTCCCCTTCTCTCTGGCAGCCTCATGGACCCTCTCACACCCAGAGGCCACATCTCACCTCTCTGATATCTTCAGAGGCCCTATAAACTGCCTGTGTGAAGCCTGGACACTCTCAAACAAACTCACCTTCTCAAGGTGGGGCTGAACATGGAGAGGGATTGAGCGGAGCAGCAGAGGTCAGAAGAGAAGCTGCTCGGCTGACCCCCACTGACCCCGGCTTTGAGAGAAAGGTCTGCAGAGGAACACCTGCCTCTGTGAGGTCAGTGAGAGCCCCCACCCGCCCTGGCTCCTCTTCAGAAGCTCTCCCCCCATCTTCCAGCCCCTCCCCAGCCTTGTCGGGAACATGGGGCACTTTCTCTTTCCCTGCAGCGCGCCAGCCTGCCTGGGTTTCCATGGCAACTCCTCAGCATTGCAGTGTGGTCCCTCTAGATGCTCTCTCCTCCTGGGGGCGGAGGCTTGGGGAGGAAGAGGTTGAGGATTTACAGGGACTTCCCCAGTGAAGCTTAGCTGCCGGGTGCTCGGATAGGGGCCATACCAAAGGAGCCATTTGCTGTTGCTGGTTAGAGGCCAAGCAGATGAGGAGTGGAGCTGCCTGTGGGGACCGGGAGAGGCCAGGGGTGGGACGGGCAGCACAGACCCTGAAAGTAGGGCAGAGGGGGAAGCCGGTTACCCCAGCTGTTTTCTCTCCTATCACATCCAAAAGTGAGTCAGGGGGGCTGTTTGAGACCCCAGCCTGGGAAGAAGAGGGTTTTCTTACTGCTGCTTTGGCCTTTCTTCTAGGAAGTCCCCAGGGGGAGGGCAGACTGAGAGGGCCAGCGTCACCAGTGGATGGGATGGTTGGGGGTGAGGAGGAAGGTCTTCTCTGAAGTTTTCCCAGTTTCTGGGATACTGGAATATGCTAGCACATCCAGGAGGCAATGCGACTCCCAGTACATCTGTCCGTCTGTCTCACACACGTACACAGTCACATCAGCTCATACGTATTTCTTTCACACAGACAGGCAAAGTAGACATACACAGGTGTCAAAAATCACATCTGTGAACATGGTAATCTAATTTCTAAGATCATGTGTATGTCTGTACAACAGTCACACCGTCACAATTGGTCCTAGCAGGTCTTAGTCACATGGACACGTGACATGCTCCAGGGCACACATTCAGGCCAGGAACATGTGATCTTCACACCACGACCCCTGGAGTTCAACCCATCATGTGAACCCACAAATGGTGTGTGACCCACCACACACACAGAGGCTGGGGTAAAATGGTGGGTGTGGGGGGACTCTCCCTGTCCTTGGCTCCTAACTGCCATGTCCTGCCTAACACAGAACACAGATGGGCTGTGGGCACTGCAAGTCACTCCCCTCAGATCTCCACTCCCAACACATATCCTCAGCCAGAGCCTCACCACTTCTCAACCCCGACCATTCTCTTTTAGAGCTTCCAGAAGCTTTGACCCATTTGGGAGCAAATTTGCCTTCTTAGATGAGATAGCAAAGATATCTTAAGATAAAATTTTCCCGACCCTATGTAAGCTGCTGAGTGGGAGAGTCACTCTCACCCCCACCCCTGCCATTTCACAGATGGGGAGCTTGGAGTCCAGGCACCCAGACAGCTGGGACTTGACCCCAGGCTTACAGACTCCCAGGCTACCGTCATGCTACTTCTCACTCCCCATCCAGTCCCTCATATATTTGAGATGTGATTTAGCAGAGTAAGTTCCATGTCTACAGGGGGAAGGGAAAGGTCCTGCAGTCTCAGAGCAAATCCCTCTAATGGCTTCAAATGTGTCTAGCATCAACCCCTATTGGTCTGGGGAATAACTTTCTGTAGTCTGTCTCTCTAAAGAACAAGACCCAGTTGCTTGCAATAATTCTGAGGACCCCAGAGACTGAAAGACTCTAAGAACCATCCCATCTGTCCCACACAGGGAGGGGCAGTCAAAGCCTGCAGCAGCACTCTCCATGGCACCTTCTGGAATGTCCTGGAACTATCTCCTCACCTGACCTGGCTTCACCCGACCTGACCCAGGGCCCAGAAGGGAAGAGCTGCTGTCCCTGGTACTGAAAAGATGAGCTCTGTTTGGGCAGCGGCAGAGACAGCCCAGAATGGCTAGTGGTTAGTGGATGGACCCAGCCTAAATGCCAGGCCAGAACCCACCTGTTTCCTAGGCCCCAAAGCTCTTACCTCACCCTCATCACTGCTCCCACAATTTAGAGAATGTTAAATCTAGAAGGAAGCTGGGAACGAGCATTTTTAGCTCTATTTTATGGAACAGGAAACTGAGGCCCAGTGGGAAAGTGACTTTCCCAAGGTTCCATAGCAACTTACAGAACCAGGGCTGGCCCTCACAAGTGTCAGGGTGAGTTTTTTAAGTCTTCTCCAGGGAAACATGAGTAATAAATTAGAAGGGAGCAGGCAAGAGGCACAGGAACTAGAGAGGAAGTTGGTGCGACAGTCCAGGTTAGATAACAGGGACCCTGATACAGGGCAGAGGCTCTGAAACAAAGAAGGAAGAGCAGGGACCTAGCCAATTCAGGGTACAGATAAACTAGGAGGAAGGAGGTCCTTGGAAAGGATAAACCAGAGCCCCAAAAGCTGGGCCCAGAAGAGGATTTCCTCCGTACTTCACACAGCCCAGCTCTGCAGGGAACTGCCAGCTCCTGCGGGGAGGAAGGGATATCCTTCTAGGGTCCTTCCCAGAACACCTTTAAGGGCCAGTGCCCACGGTGAGTCCACCCTATATATCCCTTTGGCACCAGACTAGCCCACCCAGGAGGGGGCTCCAAGTTGGACACTGGCATCCTCAAGGCCTGGGAGAGAAAAATAAAAACAGGGAGAAGGAATTATAGTTGGAGAGGAGTGTGCTACAGGGAAGGGGAGGGGTGTACAGACAGAGAACTCACTCCATTCTGGCTCTCCTGTGTGACCGTGGGTAATAGTAACAGCATCGACACTTCACTGACTTTCTACTACGTGCCAGGCACGAGGCTGGTGCCTCTGCACACCCAATCTTTTTTAACCCTGGACAATTCTGCAAGGCATGTCTTATTGTCCTCACTCTGCAAACAAAGAGGCAGGCTCAGAGAGGTGAAGTCACTTGCCCGAGTCACCCAACCAGTAAATGACAGGGTGTGGCTCAAGAGAGAACTTGAGGTCATTCTCCGGGAACATGCTTTCTCTCTGGGCTTTGGATGCCTCGTCAATAAAATGAGTACATCGGACTAGAGGATCTCAAGGGACCCTTCCTGCTCTGACATTTAGCAATTAGATGATTCACAGAGACCTTCAGTTAGAGGAGCATCTGGACAATTCCCCTGGCTCCTGGCACCAGGCCTTTGGCTGTGCCGTTATGGACCGTGGAGACCAGGATCCAGAAGCCTGATCATCATTCTTCTCTTGTCAAGGTGAAAAATCTCTAGGTCTGCCCTAATCCCTACCTGCTGACTAAAGTCATGGCAGATCACCAGAATGTCTCCTCATGACTTAAGCCCCTGCTTTGGCCTTGGAAGGCTGCCCTTCCAAATCACTTTGGGCACAAAGAAGGCTTTGGTGCTGAAGCTGAACTACATGGATTACTGGGCTTAATCTCTTAGAGCCACATTTCTGGGGTCCAACACTTCCTCAATCTCCTAATCTTAATCCCTATCTCTGATCCCACCCTTGGTCCTATCCCAGCCCTCCCTGTCCGAACCCAACTCCAGGATCCCCAAGTCCCTGACTCTCTGACTCCCAGCCTAAACTGCATGTTCACAGAGGCCACACCCACCCTAGGACACTGGTGATGCCCACCCTAGGACACTGGTGACCTCTTCCCCATCTAGCCTTTCTTTGTGACAGAAATGATATCACAACTTGACTGCTGGAAAAGACCAGCCTACATGCTCCTGTTGAGGGCTTTGTAACGATCTATTTTAAGGCTTGGAGAAGTCCCCCACCCTCAGCCTCCACTGAGAGTCTTGATGAGCATTCTCCTTGGATCCCCCAGCGCCCCACCCCCTCACCACTCCATACAGCTGCCTGTTTGAAGGTTTCTAGGGAAGTTGTTACTCTGAACAAAATAAGCAGGAAGAGATTTTAAAACAAACCCAGCTGGTGTCTGGGTTGATGCCACAAAGTGAGGAGGTCTTGGTGGGGAGGGCTGGCTCCTCTGTGATGTGGGGTCTACGTGTGGCTATGTCACAGGTGGTCACCCACCCTCTGAACATAACTGGAATTCCCATGTCTGAGAACGCGTGCCACACTGATCAGGCTGTAGCCGTGAAGAAGTATGTGAATGTGGTTTTGTGAGGTACGCCTGTATACATGTGATGTGTTTGTGACCTGGGGCTGTGTGCCTGTACTCAGAGGACGGTGTTCATCTGATTTGCATGACTGGTTTTATTTGTGATCATGTACAAAGCAAATGACTGTATTGTGCTTTCCTGAAAATTATGGGTGGCTTACTTGAGCGACTGAACCCTCTATTAATATGAAGGCACAAGCCACGTATTTCTACGTTTGTCTCTCTTGTGGCTTGGTAACTCCATTTGTCTGGCTATTTGTATTTAGGAGACTCGAGATTATAGGTGAGACTGAATTTTGTGGATGTGTGAGTCTGTAAAATTCTGCTGTCATTTAGCACAGTGCCAGGAACATAAGCCTGTTTCATAAATAATTACTGACTAATGAATAAGTCTGTGTGTGGAGGCAATGGAGTGTAAAAGTTAAGAGGATGAACTGGGAAGCCCATCTGCTAGGGTTTGAATCCAGCCTCCACCATCTACGAGCTGTGTAGTTTGGGGCGACTGACTTTCCTTCTCTGTGCTTCATTCAGTACCTGCCTCAAAGATCTACACAAGGATTAGATGGGTCAATACATACTTGACCTAGAACAGCAGCTGGTCCACAGGAAATGCTATCATTGTGGGTCTGTGAGTGTGGAGTACAGACACACAAGGACAGTCCCTGGGTGGTGCCCACACCCCACCCCCAGCATCCCATGCCCTCTCACCAGGCTGAGGCAGCTGGAGTGTGCTTTTGCTCCACTGAGTCAGGCCCACGATGGCCACCATCTTGGCACCCAGGCTGCTGCGCCTCTTCTTGGCAGTGGAGGTCCCAGTCCCACCCCCAGCTGGCTGGGATCCGCAGATTTCACCGCTAATGCTGGAGCTCCGCACCACCACATTCCTGGAGGCCCCAGATGAGGCTGGACCTGGCTCCCCGTTAAACATGGTCCTGGGGGTGTCAGGACCTCAGGCAACTCTAAGGGCAGGTAGGAGACACAAGGATTTCACATCAGACCTGGGAGACTCTACCACAGATACACCATTTCCTAGCTGTGTGATCCTAGGTAAGTCATTCAGCCTGATGTTGTAAAGTTTAAATAAAACAAACAAATGCACAGGACATGCAGGAAGTTCGGCTCAATAAATAAGACTATCCTTATTTGCACAAGGCTGTGAATAACCTTGCAGGTGACCTGGTTTGGTGGTGAGGACCAAGGCTGTGGAATCAGATGGCCCAGGCTTAAATTCCAAAGGCCTCTCCACACTAGCTGTGTGACCTTGTGAACAAACGTCTTAGAGTTTCAGTGAACACATCAGCAAAACAAGAAATAAAAGCACTCACCTCATAGGACTCTGGTAAGAATTAGATTAGATAGTGCATAAAGTGCCTAGAGCAGTGTCAGACACAGAGTAAATATCCGGTAAGTACTAGTGAGTGTTATTTTCATGACATACAAGAACAGAGAGAACAAAACCGGCTAGCCTGTGCAGACTCTGGTTGGGTCCTCCCGCATGAAAGGGGTGGTAAGAAAAGTACAAAAGTCACCCTTCACTGCCCCACTGAGGGGCAGCCACTATAAAGCATTTTACCTGTTTTTATTTTATGCTTTAAAGTCTCCTTCCTATGCATTTTTTTTTTTTGGTAGAGACGGAGTCTCACTTTATCACCCTTGGTAGAGTGCCGAGGCATCACCCAGCTCACAGCAACCTCCAACTCCTGGGCTTAGGTGATTCTCTTGCCTCAGCCTCCCGAGTAGCTGGGACTACAGGCACCTGCCACAACGCCCAGCAATTTTTTTGTTGCAATTTGGCTGGGGCCACATTTGAACCTACCAACCTCAGTATATGGGGCTGGTGCCCTGCCCACTGAGCCACAGGTGCCGCTCCTTCCTATGCATTTTTAAAAATAATTGGGCCGGGCGCGGTGGCTCATGCCTGTAGTCCTAGCACTGTGGGAGGCCTAGGCAGGTGGATTGCCTGAGCTCAGAGGTTCGAGACCAGCATGAGCCAGAGTGAGCCAGAGTGAGACCCTGTCCCTACCAAAAAAAAAAAAAAAAAGCCAGGCGTTGTGGCAAGCGCCTGTAGTCCCAGCTACTTGGGAGGCAAAGGGCAAGAAAATCAGTAAAGGAAGAAAGAAAAAAAATTAAAAAAATTAAAAAACTTCAAACTAAGATGAGTGAAAGCCAGCTGAAACTGAAAGCAAAATTTTAAAAAATAATAAAAATACTTGAACTGATACTGCAAATACAATTTTATATCCTGATAGTTTTCATTTGACACATCATAAGCATTTCCCAACATCATTAACAGTTTGTATGGGTGTTTCAGTGCCACCGCAATATTGCATCACAACTGACTTAAATATCTCAGGACAGTTACTTCTGAGATCAGGCCCACGTTTCTCTTCCCCCTCTCTTTCCACTCTTTTAAATAAACACTGCAATAAATCCCTTTCTACACTGCTTTTGTCTGCTTATTTCCTTAGGGTCTATTCCTAGAAATGGAGTGACTGGGTCAGAGGGTGCAGATATTGCTGGCAGCTTCCCCAACATCCGTTCCCCCTTCTGCTTCCTGACAGCATGCAGATACCACCCACCCTTTGTTTTAGAGGCAGTTTCTTATTAGTTTAAGGCAATTCGAGAATGCTATTCACCTTGGCAACTCTTATGTGTCCAAGGATAGGAAGATTTGGATTTTATGATTATGAGAGAGGTGGGAGGCCCTCTTCCTATCTCTGTCTCTCTCTCCTTCTGCCCCTTTACCCCAAAGCCCCAACCCTAAGATGAAGCCAATGTTGCTGAAGGCAGCCTGGCACACAGACAGAAAGGCCCTCAGGCCATACCTGGCCTACCAGTTATGTGAGATAATGTATTTTCCATTGCTTAAGCAGTTTAGATCAGAGTTCTCTATTATACCCCAAATCATCCTACCTAATGCCAAAGGCATAAATGTTTTTATTGATTCTTAGAATATATTACCAAATTCCTTTACAAATGCAGACTTTCTGAGCTCAGAAGTTTGAGACCAGCCTGAGTAAGAGCAATATCCCGTCTTTATTAAAAATAGAAAAACTAGCTGGGCATTGTGGCAGGCACCTGTAATTCCAGCTATTTGGGAGGCTAAGGCAAGAGGCTCACTGGAACCCAGAAGTCTGAGGTTGCTGTGAGCTATGATAATGCCATGGCAGCCTACTCAGGGTGACAGAGTAAGACTCCGTCTTAAAAAAAAAAAAACTCAGAAATTTACACTTCCTATTAGCTGCATTCAACAAATATTTGAGCCCCTAACATTCCCAGGCCGATGTTGAGTGCAGAGGATACAGCAGTGAGCTTGTCCAACTTGGTCCTGCCCTCCCAAAGCCTCCAGTCCAGGAGGGAGAGAGACGGTAAAAAACTAATTATATAACTAAATATTTAATGATGATTATGGTAAGTTCTGGGGGAGAGAAGGACAGAGGGCTCTGAGAATCACTCTGGGGAAGGGGAGGCGGCGGGCATCAACGGCTCTGCTTTGAACAGAGGCAGGATCTGCAGCCTCCATAACTGGGCTGCCAAGTTCATCGCTGCAGTCAGTCTCTTCTGCTTGGGCAGAATTCAGGAGAGCCAGCCTCCCCAACTTGCTGTGCACCCACACCTTCCCGGCTCTGTCCTGGCCTGCAGTGCTTTTCCTGTGCCAAAACCCTGAGGCAGTCCAACTTTTCAAAAATGCATAGAAAGAGGAGGGAGAACAGAGGTGGCAGCGGATTGGCACCACTCTGGTGGATAAGGAAGACAATCCCCAGACAACTGAGCTTGGTCACCTGGTCTCCTGGTCATCATGGCTCCTGCCTGCCTGGTGAAGTGGGGCTGACAGAGGGGATGAGTCAAAGCCTTGTTCTGCCTTCTTAGTGGCTGTCTAGGCCCTTCTCACTCACCCTGTGATGTGTGCAGAGTCTCAGATTGTATTTCTCATCTCCCATCAACCTTGTAGCTAATGGAAAGTCCCCCTGGACTTTGGCCTGTGACCATCTCTTCTCTTTAGTTTCCAATTCTAGTGCCAGTTGGTGTGGGTTTTTGGGGTAACTGCACCATCTTTTGGTAGAGGATGGAAGAGCACTTATCTGAGACTGTGGCTCTGCCCACAGGGTAAGTCTTTATAGTATTTCTGTAGTTATCTCCATATTGCAGATAAGAAAACTGAGTCTCTGGCTGGGCGTGGTGGCTCACGCTTGTTATCCTAGCACCTTGGGAGGCTGAGGCGGGTGGATTGCCCTGAGCTCAGAGGTTCGAGACCAGCATGAGCCAGAGTGAGACCCCATCTCTACCAAAAATTCTGGCAGGCACCTGTAATCCTGGCTACTTGGGAGCCTGAGGCTAGAGAATCACTTAAACCCAAGGACCCAGGGGTTGGTGGAGGTTGCTGTGAGCTATGATTCCACAGTACTCTACTGAGGGTCACAAAGT
>NW_003852539.1:2386217-2408815 GCF_000181295.1 Otolemur garnettii | reverse complement strand
AAATAGCCGGGCGTTGTGGCGGGGGCCCGTGGGCCCCGCTACTTTGGGGGGGGGGGGGGGGGGGGCGCCTGGGGCCCGGGGGGGGGGGGGGGGGTGGGAGGCGGAGGCAGGAGACTCGCTTGAGCCCAGGAGTTGGAGGTTGCTGTGAGCTGTAATGCCACAGCACTCTACCCAGGGGGACAGTTTAAGGCTCTGTCTAAAAAAAACAAAAAAACAAAACAAAAAACTGAGTCTCAGAGAAGTAAAGTATTGACCCACTCTATGCAGCTAAGAAGTGGCAAGGCCTAGAAACAAGTCTCTTGTTTCCACAAAGAGACAGACATGCGCAGCAGCCCTGCCCCTGCAATCCAGAGCCCATCCCCCAAGCTTGGGCTCTGCCCTGGGTCTCTGGGCTCTTTGAGAAAATTGAAAGGAAACTATCTACTATGAGGACACCCACTCTGGCCCAGGTTCACACAGCTGGCCTGAGGATCTAAGCAGCAGCATAAACCCCAACCAGACCATACCTGCAGAAGCAAGTGTTTACCTTGTGTAGGCTCCTGAAAGCTTGAGAGCACCACCCCCAAGGGGTGAGAAGGGAAGGGGATAAGGGACAAAACTCCTGACCCTGCCAACCCAGGGGCTCATGTTTCCTCATGAATAATAAATGGAACTGACAAGCAGATGGTGTAGCATCCAGGACTCTGCACCATCCAGAGCTGTTTTCTCATCTTTAACTACCCAGGGATCACCCAGGGGACAAGGAGAAGTGATAAATGCTTGGGACAGGCCAGCCTGTCGGCCCCTCCCCAAGGGGACAGGAGGAGCCACACCCAAAGCACTGAAACCAAGGTCTTAGGGCCTGACCCTCTGGTCCAGCAGTCCTAGGCAGGGCACCCTGGGAAGGTTAGGAATCAGGACATGGGATTAGATGTGAACAGATTCCTGTGTGAACTTCTCTGGGCCTTGGCTTTCCCATCTGCATGTAAAACAAGGGGTTAGATTAGGCAATCTCTAAAAGGCCTTTTGATCGGGAGAACTGAGTCTATGAGTACATTTTGCAGTAGAGGGCTTGGATTTGGGGCTCTGGTTCCTTCTCTGGCAGCAAGCCTAGCTCTGGAAGGACATTCCACAGATATGGGCCACTATAACAACTGATGTCCACTGCATAGCAACCCCAGAGCATCAAACCACAGAGATAGGAGAGAGGAGGTGGTAAAGAGGGGGCAGACTGGTGACGGACCAGCAGGACACAGAATATAGCATGGCACATTAAATGTTAGTGGTTCTAAATAATCGCTAAATGAACTACATCCTTTCCATGAAAGTCACTTCAATAATTCCCCTGACTCTGAGCAGGACTGTCTCTTTCTCACCTCGGATTGTGGCACCTCAAGGAGTGAATCCCCTTACAATCTCCATGGGTCACAGAGATGTCACTCTGAAGTTCTGTCTGCTGACTCCCAGGTACTACTATGGCCGTAGAGAAAATCTGCTCTGATTTATCCTCCAGGGAGAAGGGCTACTGCCTCCAACTCCTGTCAAAATTCCATGTCAGATCATGCCTTCCAAGCTCCCTAGGAATAAGCCTTGTATTTTCTTTTCAGCCCTTTCTGTTTGGCCTCTACCCTGAGGCCTCAGTACCCTAAGGGTTCTTCAAATCCTCTCCTGAATTCTGACAACAGCAGGTCTCAGGGCCCTGCCAGGCCACCCTGGACCTCTGGGTCCTCTTAACCATACCATACGTTTAACTAGATAAAAAGTTTTGTTTTTTTTTTTTTTTTTACAGTTTTTGGCCAGGGCTGGGTTTGAACCCACCACCTCTGGCATATGGTGCTGGCGCCCTACGCCTTTGAGTCCCAGGCGCCGCCCGATAACAAGATTTTTTTGAGAGTCAGAGGCCATCCAAAAGCCTAAGATGAACCTATTCACCCACTTTTTCAATAGGAAAGACTAAGGCTAAGACTAAGACCCTGTGATGGACTGTTAGGCTAGAAGCAATTGCAAATAACTGAGGCTCCTACCACCCACCCTTCCCATTCTCCACCCACAGCAGACATCGCTAATCTCTCTCTTTCTCATCAAGATCAGACTGAACCTCAGAATCCCTCTCAACACAGCTGATGAAAACCAACTCATGAGCTAAAATTGACTTGCCATCTGTATTCCAGCCTGAACCTTTTATTTTGCAGAGTAGGAAACTAAGGCCCATTCAAGAGACACACCAGCACCACAGAGAAAACTGGTAGCAAAAATAGTGGCTCATGCCTATAATCCTAGCACTCTGGGAGGCTGAGGCAGGAGAACTGCTTGAGGTCAAAGGCTTGAGACCAGCCTGAGTAAGAGCGAGACCCATCTCTACTAAAAATAGAAAAAAGTACCCAGGCATGGTGTTGTGTGCCTGTCATACCAGCTACTCAGAAGGTTGAGGCAAGAGGATCACTAAGGCCAGGAGTCTGAGGTTTCAATGAGCTATGATTGATGCCAATCCAGTCCTCTTGGGTGGCAGAGTGAGACTGCCTTAAATAAAATAAAACAAACTAAAACCAGAGCTCCACGCAAGTCCTCTAACTCCCAGGTTCCATATCACATTTCATGCACTCCCTCCCCACCTCTCACCTGGAAGAAAATGCAAACTCACCTGAATTGAAGAATCAGAGCTCAGCAGAGGGCCGTGCCCCTCCCCACAGCACACCCCTAGGGCATTGGTACAAGGCTTCAGTCAACTTCTGCCAAGACAACAATTTTCAAAAAATGAGGTGAAGGCAATGAGGACAGGCTTCCAGCAGGAGGTGATATAATAAGAGGGTCTGGGAGGGAAATGGGGGCTGAGGGGAAGGGATGGGGGAAGGGATGGGGAGACATCTGCCCTCGAGCTTCAAGCAGCTTGTGGAATGAAAAGACAGATTTTGGAAAGAGTCCATCTCTCCAATGTGATCTTGAGCTGTGTGACTTTGAGCAAATCACTTAAACTTTCTGATTCTATTTCTTTTGTTTTTGTTTTGAGACAGTCTCACTATGTTGCCCTCGGTAGAGTGCCGTAGTGTCACAGCTCACAGCAACCTCTAACTCTTGGGCTTAAACGATTCTCTTGCCTCAGTCTCCCAAGTAGCTGGGACTACAGGGACCCGCCCCAAGGCCCCTATTTTTTGTTGCAATTCTCATTGCTGTTTTAGCTGGCCAGGGCTGGGTTCGAACCTGCCACCCTCCATGTATGGGGCTGGCGCCCTACTCACTGAGCCACAGGTGCCGCCCTCTGATTCTATTTCTTCCTTTGCAATACTGTCCAAACTCCTGGGTCCCCTGGTCTGCTTTTAGATACATTAATGCTAAACTGCTGATGCCTCACAATTTTCAAAATTTTTAACATATGAAAGACTTATCCAGGACCAATTGCTCAGGAGCTCCAGACCCTATTCTTCCTCCATCCTTTCCCTAACGGGGTCTGTGTCCCTCCCCAGACTCTGTGAGTGCCTAGCAGTTGGAGGAGGCCCATCTAGCCAGCCATGTGACCCTGAGTAAGTCATTCAGTTTCTCTAAAGCTCCATTTCCTTTTCTATAAAATGATTCTAATCACTACCTGCACCTGCCTGGCTCTCCAGGCCACACTGGGGATTGGATGAGACAAGGAGAAGCAGACAGCAGAGGGAGTAAAAACACTCACTCAAGAGGCCAGGAGTCTCGGCGCCTAGATCTGCTGCACCTTAGCAACCCCCTGAGCCTACTGCTCCTCCTCACTGAAGCGGTCGGACAATGTCTGCTTTAGAATTATTATTAATACACAAAATGCAGGGTGTCCCAAAAGTCACCCCAAAGCCACTATACAAAGGGAAAATGGGAATTTATAGCTCAATGCACCTTTACTTACAAAATATTCATTACAAAATTTTACAAAGAGGTGTCCAATGTGTAAAGAATATTTTATAAAATTCTGTAATAAATTATTTTGCAAGTAAAAGTGGATTTACCTACAAGTTCCCATTTTCCTTGTGTATGGTGACTTTAGGGACAACTATTGGGACACCTCCTATTACAAAACAAGGATTGGTACATGCTAAATGCTCAGTTGGGCAATTATTATTATTATTATTAATGGGGCCTTTGTAAATGATAAAGGATTGCCCAGGTGTTCATTCTTATTGGTCTGGAGTCCACACCAGGTGCAACCACTTCAGGGAACAGCCCAGAGAGTCAAATGGTCATCCCCCTCTGAGCCCTGGGTACTTCAAGGTAAGTGTGGGATCAGGGTATCCCACACTTCTCAGTTGAGGCAGGAGGGGGCCCATGAACTGTGCCACCATCTCAAGCTCCTGACCTCTTGCTGGATGCTGTCTCTGGCATTTGAGACCCCTGACCCAATCCTAACCCAGCTCCAGCACTGCCTGCCGTACCACATGTCCCAATCTGTGCCCTTGTCAGAGGCCAGTGCCTGCACCTGGCAGTGAGGAAGGGGCATCCCCCCGGGCTCAAGCCTTTCCTTTCCCCTGTCAGTGAGAGATGCGGGGGTGGCGACAGGGGGGGTGTATGTGGTGGGGGAGGGGAGCTGCAGCAAGGAGGCACACCCAGCTGGAGTGGGGGACACACTGTGGCAGCTCCTCTCCTGGTTGTGCAGAACTTTGTCTCTCTCAAACCAAGCTGGCACACACATGTACACATACACACCAGGAGAGACACAGGGCACAGAACTTCAAGTGTGAGATCCCACACTATACAGACCCACACAGATGACACACTCTTAAAGACACAATCACATGTACACAGATACGTGCACATACCCTCACCAAGACACTCATCCACACACAGAAACAAACACACAGATAGCCACACACGTTCACAGACCCTGATCTGTGTACACATCTGCACACACTCACACACACCCTGCCCTTGGCTGCAGCCCAGAGGTGTGGGAAGGAAGAGCCCCACGGCTTCCGGGGACAGGGAAGCAGAAAGTGTCTTACCCGGAGTGGTGGGCTCCCTTGGCTGAGGTGCACACACCAGCTCAGAGCAGGCACTGTGTGAGCTTGCACACACATACCCCAGCCCCCAGTTCACCCTCCTGGCCCCCATCTCTGCCAGACTGGACAAAGGAGCTCATCGGTGAGGTTTGTGGTGAGGAGATGAGAGGCTGGCAGGGAGCAGCTGCTGTCACCATGGCTACCAAGCTGACCCACTTCTCCTCCACCCAGCCTGGGCCACCCAGCCCAGGCAAGGCGGCAACAGGCAGCATGGGCGGGGTGGGCCCTTTCCCAACACACGCAGTAAAGGAGTGGCTCTCTGAGGATATGATAGGGGACCCGCTGAGTGCCAGAAGGTCTGGGCCCTGGTTAGAAAGTCAAGACAGACCCCACACAACCTGTGAGGAGAGCAGGATGCTGAGGTATGGCCCCTGTAAGAGCCCCTGGCTTCCCTCAGCATAGGGAGGAGCCACATGGGCCCAGGGTACATTTAAGTCACATGGCAATGCAGGGGATGGGGAAACTCTGAGGACTCAGGATAGCCGAGGCTAAGGCAGACCCAGGTCTGGCCCTGGGTGAGCCCGGTCTCCTGTTCAGAACAAGGTTCCCGAGGCAGGGTAGGGTTCCCTACCCCGCAACTAGAGGCTGCTGGGGGGATGGCCATTTCTCCTTCCCTGCACAGGGTTGCCAAGTGCCTTCACTCAGCCACAGGGTTCCTGAGGACATGGCCGTGTGTCCTCTCTCAGGACCCAGGATGTAGAGGAACAACACAGCCTTTAGAGAGCTCTGTCTTAGAAGGAGACATCTCACAAGAAAGCAGAATAAATCACATCCACTTGATACCCCGCCCTAGGCCCCCTTTCCTTCAGGATTAAGCAGAAGCCCCTTACCAAGGCCCACAAGCCCATGCGACAATGGAAGCAGAGACTGGAGTGATGCATCAACAAGCTAAGGGATGCCAAGGATGGCCACCTGTCACTAGAAGCTAGGGGAGAGGCATGGAACAGATTCTCCCCCCTAGAGCTCAGGAGGAACCATCCCTGCCAACACCTGACTTCAGACTTGTAGCCTCCAGAATTGTGAGAGTGTAAATTTCTATTGTTTTAAGGCCCTCAGTTTGTGGTACTTTGTGACACCAACCCTAGCAAATGAATGCACTGCTGCTCTTAGCTTGTTCAGTGACTGTCTCCCACACCCGCCCCCTGGCCGGGAGCAGCTTAAAAATAGGAACCTTGTTATCTTCTTCACCCTGAATCCTTAGCACCTGGCACAGGTCTGGCATAGAGTAGGGCTCTGTAAATATTTATAGAATGAATGAATGGCAACATTATACATTAAAATAGCAGTACTTACAGCTGGATACTAGACTTGTTAGCCATTTTAATTATCTTCATGTGACATATTCTGTTTCCTAAAATTAGTACTTTAGAAATTGTATTAATATTATAACAAAGAAAAAACAAAACTACGTATTTTCATTTTAAAAATATACATTAAAATAAAAGGTATTTCCACCAATGTGTGTTTTGTGAAGAGAGAAAAAGTTCTGCTATATGTTGATAACTGCTTTTTTTAATTGATTAATTGATTCCTCCTTGTTCCACTAGAGTGCTTTCCAGGTTGGACTTACAGAGCTTATGCTCTGGGGCCTTGTAGGGCATAAATTGTGGATGAGAAATGTCCAGTCAGGGTACACATCCTTATCAGCCATTTCCACCATTCACCCTGTCCCACAGCTTGTGGGATCTGGCCAGATATGGCATCTGTCTGTCACCTGGCAGGGGCTGCCAAAGTTGGCACTTGAGAATGCCACCAGAACTAGCCAAAGGCCACAGCCAAACAGAAGCGAGGTCCTTCCCTTAAGGACCGCACTGTTCAGGGCTTCTCAAACTTAAATGGTGCAGACTCTTGGCAGGGAGTGGTGGCTCACATCTATAATCCTAGCACTCTGGGAAGCTGAGGTGGGTGGACTGCTTGGCTCAGGAGTTTGAGACCAGCTTGAGAAAGAGCAAGACCCCATCTCTAAAAATAGCTCCTCAGGAGGCTGAGGCAAGAGGAATGCTCAAACCTAAGAGTTTGAAGTTGCTGTGAGCTATGATGCCATGGCAGTCTACTAGGGGCTACAAGTGAGACTCTTTCTTGAAAAGAAAAGAAAGAAGAAAAAGAAACGCAGGCTCTGACTCTAGGTCACAGGTAGAGCCTGAGATTCTGCATTTCTAACAAGGTGATGCCCATGCTGGTGGTCCGTGGATCACCCAAGGCACTGAGAGATAAATGTAAAATACTCTGGTTTGTTCTGCAGAAGGAGTGAACACTTCATGATGGGGGAGACCAGAGAAGGTGTCACATGGAAGTGCACTACAGAGCACCTCAAAAGATAAGCGGGGTTTGGAGAGGCAGAGGTGGCTTTACAGGAAACCGGTGGAAACTACTGGGAAGATCTGGGGAGAAAGTATCATGTTCAGAGGCTGGTGAACAAGGCAATGCAGCTGGAGCAGGGGGTAAGGATAACTGGAAGAGAGGGCTGGAGACGCAGGCTGCGAGCAGCCAGTGAAGGGATCAGAAGCTTGGCTTCCATCCTGTACAAGTGAAAGCTGACATGATTTAGATGTAATATTTTACAGAGATCAATCTGACACGGACTCCAGAATCGGAAGAAAGTCTGACAGCAGGAAGAGCAGCCAGGAGGCTGCTGAATCCAGGCAGGTAAGAAGGGCTGCACAGCTTTAGCTGGTGCAGGTGTGAAGAGGAAAGGGGTGGCCAGGAGTCACAGGAGGGTTGGGGACGGCCTAGAGTTAGTAAAGGGACAAAGTAGGGGAGAGGGAAAAAATGGACTCCGAGGTGATGTACAGGAAGGATGGGGGCTGAGAGGTGCCATCAGCAGAGCTTGAGGTCTGAGAGGAAAAACCTGGCTTAAGGAGAAGATGAATCCCCATTTTAGTTATGATGAGTCAGAGATAACACCATAGCTCCCACATGGAGGTGTCGGGCAGGTAAGCAGATCCCTAGAGCTTAGGAGAGGGGAGCAATATGAGTGGGCAGGATTTAGGTGTGCTCGCCAGAGGGGAAAATAGGGTGTGGAAAGGAAGAATGCCCGGGAGAGAGCAAGAGTAGTGGCTGAGAGGTAATGCCCTCAGTAGTTAGGAGGAGGAGGAAAATGGGATCCACTGAAGGAGGGAGAGGTGGTGGTTAAAAGTTGGAGGGGAACTCAGAGAAGATGTCACAAGCTTACCAACTTGGCAACCTGGAAGCTCTATAATACCCTCATATGGGGACCAAGGAGAGGCCTGCCCAGCCCAGGATGTAGACAGGAGGTGAGGTGAACACCTGCCCTAGGGGACAGAGGAAGCCCAGTCCTGAAAAAGAGCACAGCTTGAATGAAAAGCAGAATTTGGGATAGACGAGTAGGCTGGATCCCCTGGGGAGGGTCTGGGCTGCAGCAGGAGCCCAAGGGCCCCAGGGCTTCCAAAGACTTATTCCAACTCAGCCCTAGCACAGGAAGGGCAATCCCCACATGTGCAAATACACACACTTGTACACCCACATGGCTAGAGCACACCCCCATACCAGAGCAGAGATGGTCAGGGAAGAGGCTTAGGATCAAGGCCTTACTGCAGGCTCAGCGCCTGTAGCACCGTGGTTATGGTGCCAGCCACATGCACTGAGGCTGGCAGGTTTGAGCTCAGCCCTGGCCAGCTTAAGAACAATGATAACTACAACCAAAACATAGCCAGGCATTGTGCTGGGCACCTGTAGTCCCAGCTAGTTGGGAGGCTGAGGCAAGAGAATCACTTAAGCCCAAGAGTTTGAGGTTGCTGTGAGCTGTGATGCCATGGCACTCTACCCAGGGTGACAGTGAGCCTGTCTCCAAAAAAAAAAAAAAAAGAAAGAAAGAAAGAAAAAGAAAAGAAAGCCTTATTGCCAGTGAGTGCATAATTTATCATCCAATAGGGACCCTTCTGAGAATGACCAAGGGACATGACTAACAGTCACAGTAGGACCACAGATGAAAATTAGGACTGCATTGGGCAAACCTAGCCATATGGTCACCCTAGGTCTGAGAATATTGGATTCCAATAGGATACCCATTTGGACCCACCACTCCCACCCTGTAGATGGGATAGGGGAACTGATAGGTGGCAGTAGGGACAGGCAAGCTCATCCTGAGAGGCAGAGGCCCAGCTAAGGGTGTTGGTGGTCAGGGCACTCTTTCCCCTTCCCAGGCCCACCCTCTCCTGAGCATCACGCCCCTACTGGGGGAGACGCGGCAGCACCATGGACAGCGGCCGGCGCTCGCTCCCTGCCCGCCCCTCCCTCGCCTGGGCCCGCCGCGAGCCTGGATCAATATTTCATGCGGGGAAGGGACTCGGGTTACCAACCCGCGCCAAGCCGGAAGGCGCCGTCCGCACCCACCGCCCGCCCTGGGGACCCTCCTCAGGAACCCAGCACAGTCTCGGCTCCAGCGTAGACAGATACCCACCCCCAAATGCGCCCTGCATTCCCGGCAGCCCCTCCATCCCTGACCCCATCCGGCGCAAAGACTTGCGTGCAGCCACACACCTCCACTCGGCCACTCAGACACGCCACAGAGCCAGACACACAGCTGTACAAAGATGATGACGTACACAAAACAACGGGCACACACCACACCCAGCATGCAAGCCACCTAGACAGGCGCTCAGACACACTGCACACACGTACACAGAAACACACAGCATGTGCACCACACACACTCGTGGCCTGGAGATGCTGTTCCCACAGATTCACACGCACATCACACACAGACACGAGACGCCCTGCCACACGCAAATTCACACACTACACAAAAACTGCCTTACAGAGAGCCTCAAGCATGAAAACATTCACCACGGACAAACATACATATCACACAGACAAGACGCTCTCATAGACTCTTAGACATATCTGGGAACTACAGAGCTTCGTTCACCAGGGATACATACACACATTGTAAGCACACATACATACAAACCTAAATTCTCTCTCATACACACACATACATTGTATGCCTTCACAGAGAGCCTGAAACATTCATCATGGATATACAAGCACACACCCCACACTCCATCAGGCCTCTCACCCTCCTGGTGAGAGCTGCCCCCACTGTGAGCACGGGACCAGGGAGGGGGCAGACAGGACTTACCGCCCTTCCATCTGCCTTCTCTGCTTTGGCCCTGATCTTGGGCCCTGTGGATAAATCCACTGTTTCCTCAGAGGCCTCTCAGGATCTGATGTGAGTCCTGAGAGACAGGCAGTCAGCACAAAGCAGTGGGTAAAGTGGGGAGCAGGAGAACGGAGACCTTTGAGACTCCAAAGCCTCCTGCCTCACTGTCCCCAGGCCCCAAGCTCTGAGGCATGAAGCTCCAGAGACAGCCTTACCCTTACCTGCAGCTCCCAAAGCCTCTCAGCTCCCTGGGACCCCAGGCCTGTAGGAAGGCCTGAGACCTGTTTTGTACACAGGAACCAGAACTATGGAGTCTGCAGTTCCTACCCCCATGAGGATATCTCAAGTCCTGCCCTCATAGATGAGAGGCATCCTACCTCCATCCAGACACCCTCTCTTAATGTGAGCCCCTCTCAAGAAGGTTGTGAGGACAGTGGCTCAAATTCTCCTATCTGTAGGATAATCATGGCAGGATTCTTCAAAAAGGAACCCAAGCCAAGGTTCAGGGTGAGCAGAGGGAAGCACAGAAAGACCCCAAATTTGTCACGTAGGTGGTAGGGAGCTTCAAAACTAGATAGGCAAACCATGCATATCTTTCACATCCTTATAATACTTTCCAATTTTGCATTATCCAAATAACACTGCATGCCACTGAAACAATTTCTGCCAAATCTGTATACTCTGGTACTGCTACTCCTTGTTTTCTTTAAATTGACACTTTTAAGTTAAATGTGTTTTAAATAGAAATTTTGTGTTGCCACTATAAATGGAAAGTCAATATGTCCTTTAATAATTAGGAAATGACAACAAATACAGCAAATATGAAGCTACATTGTTAAATTTCAGTTACATGGGGTTACTAGCCAATGTTCCATGCCTATTCTGAGATCTCCCCATTGGAAAGAGAACAGCAATTATTGGAAAACTGTCAAAAACACACTGGCAACTTCCCTCACACTTTCTCCCTGGGACAATCTTGGACTTGATAGAATTGAAAGGGAACCAACTTTCTTACTATGTGCACTGACAGTCTAGGCAGTGGCAGGTCTATGAGTCACTGAAAGTCATCACCCACCCCACAAGCTGGGAAGATCTAGGCTTGGCCACCTCTTGCAGGAAGGAGCTTGGGCACAGTTTCCAGCCAGCACCCTATTGTTACCATCCAATCTGGTAATATTGTCACAATCCAATCTGGTAATAATCCTTTAGAAATTGCTCAATCCCTTCCTATTTATAAATTATCATCACAGTCATCATCTAAGATGAGTCTCACAGCAGGAATTATCAGCTCCAGTTTTGAATGAGAAAAGTGGGGCTCAGAAAGGTTAAGAGACTTGTCTATGGTCACATAGCCACACTGTGTACATCCACAAGTAGGAGACTTGACTTCCATCCAGATGCCTTTTCTACTCTACCTGCATCCATCTGTCCCACAGTTGGGAGCCCCTTGCTCTAGGCTGGCTCTGTGCTGGGCAGTAGGAAAAGAGAGAGGATGGTAACCTATTATCTGCCCATAAACCCCTCACCATTCCAATGGGTAAATAGGCAAGTCAGTAGCTGAGGTTAAGAGAGGTTAAGAGGACAGTATGGTAGCTCATGCCTGTAACTGTAGCATTCTGGGAGGCTGAGGTGGGTGGACTGTCTAAGCAAAGTGAGACCCTGTCTCTACTAAAAATAGAAAAAAAGAAAAACTGGCCAGGAGTTGTAGCAGGTGCCTATAGTCCCAGCTACTCAGGATGCTGAGGCAGGAGGATTGCTTGAGCCAATAATTTGAGATTACCATAAGCTATGATGCCATGTAACTCTACCCAGGGTGACTGAGTGAGATTTGGCCTCAAAAAAGAGAGAGAGAGAGAGAGAGACAGAGAGAGAGAGACAGAGAGGGAGAGAAAAGCTTTAACTTTGGAGTCACAATGCTATGTGTCCCTAGCTTGTAACTGCGGTCTCTCTGAACCCCAGTTTCCTTATTTCTAAAATGGGTGTGAGGATTAAATGAAATAACATATGATACACAGTAAATGCACAGTATATGGTACACAGTAAATGCTAAAAAATATTTTTACTACCAGGGAAGTATGAAGAACAGAATCAATATAGGTAAAGAATGACTGACTGGGGGAAGGTATGGCAGGCATGGTTCTCCACTGAGGAAAGGAAATGAGTTGGATTTTAGAGGACAAATACGATCTTGGTAGGAAAAACTGTTCTGACTGCTTTTGTCTTCCTCTTCTCTCTCCCTACTCCAAAGAAAGGTGAGAAAATTCAGGGTCTCATTTCCCTCTCTCTCTTCTCAGGCCTCTGAATGACATTTGGCAGGTTCTTCAGAGCCTGCTCTGGGCACTGATGTCCCATGAAAATACTCCACTTTAAGTCACAATGCCAGGTCTCCATTCACCAGGTGCCACCCTGGGGCTCGGGCCTAACTGACTGCACCCACCTAGGCACTTGAAGAACTCCACCAGATGTCTTTTAAAGTACTTGTTGCACTAACAAAGACACACATACCCCTCTTCTCTGAGGTGGGCACTGATTGCCATGTTCACATCTCTGACTTCATGAGCCTTTCGAGTAGACTGCAGTTGATTGGACCAGGGCAAGCACTTAACCCACTCAGAGCCAATCAGATTCTCTCTCAGGAGTTTGGGATTGGATCTGCCATGCCCCGAGTTCTATCTGAATGTTTCTAAAACTGAGGAACACAATACAGGAACTATAGATAGCCTGGTGCCCAAAAAAGCCAAGAAATCCAGTCAGTGGAGACAGAAAGGTAAAGATGGCCAGTCAAGTACAGGGAATGGGTGCTTCAAATAAGCCTTCCCAAAGCTAATGCTTTCCTTTCCCCTCTGTTCCCAGGAATCCCTTGTGTCCTCGTAATAAACCCTTCTTTATTACTGAAGCTGGTTTGAGTGGGTTTCTGTATATAAGCAAAGACCTAATTAAGACAAGAGAGAAGCTGGGAGCCGGAGGTACAAAGATGAACAATCCTGAAAAAAATAATCACTGAGTCTGCGTTGGAGGAGCCCAGTTTAGCGGGAGACAGCGAGTAAGAGAGGTAGACTCCGTACAGATGTGGCCAAGGGAGGGTGGGCTCCCTCTGTCCAGGGAGGAGTGGGAAGGCTACAGGCTTCAGAGCCAAGGTAGCAGCTGAGCTAACTTTGAAGAATTAAGGATGTTCCCCATGGAGACAAAGGAGGCGGTACAAGCAGAGGGAACAGCAAGATGCACAGGGACACAAAACAGCCGGCGTGTTAGAGGAACTGCCAGCAGTTCAAAGAGTGGTAGGGAAGCAGCGGAGACGAGGCCGGACAAGCAGTTGGGCACAGATCATAAAGGGCTTTGACTATCATGATAAGATGCTAAGGCCTTTTCCTGTCAGCAATGGGGAGCTATTGAAGTATTTTAAGTAGCAGGGGATGACAGGGTCAGGTCTGTGTTTTAGAAAGATTGTTCTGGGGCTGTATGGCAAAAATACAGGGCTGGAGACAGAGAAACCAGTTAGGGTGCTGCAGCAACAAACCATCTATGCCTTTTACTTACTAAGCAACCCCCTGTGTACCTACTATGTGCCAGCGAGAGGCAAAACAGAACTCATGGTCTGGTGAGACAGAGAGATGATGAAAAGGCGGTTCAAGGGTGCTGCATGTCATGAAGAAGTACAAGGTCCTATGGATGGGGGAGGAGTCTGTTTTCTGATTTTTAGGCTTCCCTGCGGAAATGACGTTCAAGCTGGTATCTATCTGGAGGATAAGTAGGAGTTAGCATGGCCCAGAGAGGGGGCGTGCTTTCCAGGATTGGGGACAACACATGCGAAAGTCCTGCAGCTGAGGAAAAGAGAGAATGGTGGAAGATGATACGGAAAGGTAGGCAAGGACCAGATCACGTGGGTCTTTCATTCCAAGAAGTCTCAGAAAGGTCTTAAGGGGGGAAATGACACAATCAAACGTTTATCAAAAAAAGATTATTCTGGCTACAGTGTGAAAAATGAAATAAAGTGGGGCAAAAACAAATGTCAGGAATCAGATAGGACAGTGTCACAGCAGGCCAGGTGAGTCGATGAGGGCTTGGAGGGGGGCAGTGGGCAGCAAGAGAGCCCAGGGACTCAAGACATGGATTCAGGAGAGCTAACAGGAACCACTGAGGATTGGCAGTGGGATGTGGGGGTGAGGAAGAGGGAGGTGTCCAGGAGAACTTCCAGCTTTCCAGCTTGAGCAAGTGGGTGGATGATGATACCAGAGATGAGCTGGGGACCCTGGAAACAGAGCAGGTACACGTTGGGAGTAGGGGACACGGGTTTAGATCTGAGGCTGATTGTCTGTGACACATCTAAATGTAGTCCAGGAAGCAGTCAGACCTACAGGTCTTGAGCTCAGAAAAGATAAAGTTAAGACAGTAAAATAGATTACCTAGGGGAGGGGGAAGGGGAAGGAAGGGGGAATGCAGTGAGAAGATGCATCAGGCAGCTTTGAGGAGACATGGTAACAGCAGGACCTGGGGGCAGTGTGACCAGGGGCTCTGAGCTTGGAAAATCAGAACCATGACATCCAAAGGTTACCTTCTGGCTGGGCATGGTGGCTCACACCTGTAATTCTAGCACTCTGGGAAGCCAAGGCTGGTGGATTTCTTGAGCTCAGGGATTCGAGACTAGCCTGAGCAAAGCAAGACCCTCATTTCTACTAAAAATAGAAAAATTTGCTGGGCATGGTGGCAGGAACCTGTAGTTCAAGCTACTCAGGAGGCTGAGGCAAGAGAATTGCTCAAGCCCAAGACTTTGGTTGTTGTGAGCTATAATGATGCCATGGTGTGAGGCAAAAGAGTGGGATTCTGCTTCAGAAAAAAAAAAAACACATAAAAAAACAAAGGTTACTTTCTCTCAGCTCTGGGAGGCATCTGGCATTGGCTCCCCTTCTCCTGGCCAAGCGTCACATGAACACACGCTCTCCTACCATACCTTCTTCCCCTGGGCAAACTCCAGCTCAGGTGGCTGAGCCTCCTAGATGGAGACTTCTCGGGTGCAGACCTGTGTTCTGCTGTTAGACAACTGGCTTTGAATCCCAGCTCTGCCACTTGAGAGCTATGTGACTTTGGCCTCAAAATGACTAAGAATTTTAAGATGGTGACAGCAGAACATTAAACCAAGTGTGGGATCCTAGTTGCAGGGCCCTGTGTGACTGGCCCACTGCTGCCAACCCTGGGCCTAGCCTAGAGTAGGTGTCAGCTTCAATGCAACAGAGCAAAAATGCCAGCTGACATTGAGATAGGGCTTTATGACTTCCATCTAGAATTTCACTTTCTCCTTCCCACAGAGAGATAACATCAACTCCACGCTATAGTTAAGGACACATGAACTGCAGGGCTGGGATGTGAATACAGGCCAGCCCAATGCCAAAGCCCTGCCTCTCGCCCTCTGGCTCTCTAGGGAGGTTGGGAGAACCTGGCCCCAAGGGCTGAGCTTTGTCAACAAGGCTGTGTGATACAGCTCAGCTCAGAGAGAGGGAGCTGGAGGGACTGGGACTGGCCCCTTCCTCCTGGGGCAAGCCTCGTAAACAACTGGCTCCCAGTGGCCACACGAGGAAAGGTGTAGGAGAGGGCAAAAGGCCACTCTCAAGAAGGCTCTGCCACAGACTCCAGCCCACACTCTGGAAATTCGACCTTCCTCTGCTTAAACCCTCTAGGGGCTACCATGGGCCTCAAGATAAATTGCCAAGATTTTAGTACCCTGCTAGGCCCCGAGGTCTGGCCTGGATATCCCTGGGCTCTGCCCACCCTCAGCCCTCCCCCCACCATTAGCAGGGCCTTAGACACCCCATTCCACTTGCTCACCCCTTCATCTTTGCCTCCTAAACATCCTGGCATGCTTCATGCCTCAGCTGAGATGTCATCTTCTCCAAGAGCCCTGCCCAGACCCCAGAGGATAGGAGAACACCTCCAGTAATAGATCCCATAGTCTCCTTCAATCCCGTCTTTCAACATCTGTCTACAAATACATCATGTGTAATTACTTGCTCTGGGTCACATCCCAACTAGAGTGTTGGCTCTACAAGGGCAGGACCCACCTGGCTCATAGAGCTTGGTACACCAGAGGTACCCAGTGGGCTGAAGGCATCATCCTGCAATAGAGGCAGAAGGCCAAGCATTCTTTCCCCTCTTCTCTTCTTTACTCTCTGACCCTTTTTCTTGTCCAGGCTTCCTGAGCTGAAGGTGTGAAGAGCTCAAACTTGCAAAGAGAAGGAAACCATCAAACAGTACACACCCTCCACCTGCCAGCCTTGGCCTGGATGCTATACGTTCAGGCAAGAGTCAAGTGCTGAGGACCTAGCAGGGATGAGTCATTGTTCATTAATAACATTTAATCAATCCCCTAATCACCTTCCTGTATGGTGGAATGATATAGGTGTAAATTATTCCTATTTTCCAGAGGAGACTGAAGCTCAGGAGTTAAGGCCACCTGCCTAAAGCAGTAGAAGATTAGAAGAGGATGATATAGGACTTGAACCCTGGTCTGTCTGATGCCCAAGTACCTGGTCTCTTCTCTGCCCCAGACGGCACAGCTCCTGTGACTCACCATTTCCAGCCAGCTCACCTCCAGCCAGAGGGCAGTTGTGTCTAACTCAGACCCTGGTTCACACACCCCAGCAGACAAAGCTCTCCTATTTTTTCAGCAATTTGTCAGAGACAGCCCTTCATCAGTGTGAAGCCAGTATAGAAGTCACCCCTCGAGGCCCTAGATCAACAAAATGCCAGTATAAGAGAAACACCCCCAGGTCAGTCAAATACTATGAGGGAGATGCCCCCATTGGGAACAAAATGCCAGTACCAGAGATATACCCCGCACCCCAAGTCAGCAGAATGCTAGTGGGAAAGACACTGCCACAGTCAGCAAAAGGCCCGTGTGAGAGACACTTTCCTACACCTCCCTCAGCATGGGCCCATGACATGGGATGGAGGTGTGAACAGAGAGAGTCCTCCAAGGTGATGCTCCCAGGGTGGGAGGAGGCAGAGGCTGTGGCTGGGGAGTGGGGCAGATTCAGGTGAGAGTTCTCACATGGCACTAATGAAATCAACCACCAGCCTACACACCCCCCACCTCCCCAGGGACCCTCCAGGCTCCAGCTGATGCAATGCCCACGCCAGATAATTGTTTTCTTCCCTCCTTAAAGGGCTAGCTGCTGTTACAGCTGCAGACATCACCCAAACCCCATGGAGTTCAGCACCTGGGCAGGAAGAGGGAGAGCCCAGAGTGTAGCAGTTTCAGGCCTGGGCTCCACAGAGTAAAATCCAATTAAAGACCAGAGACCAGAAGTGATGGTGAGCAAGGAGTGACACAGACCACATGCCCCAAGGGAAAGGGACTCGTCCCTGCTAGGTCCTCAGCACTTGACTCCTGCACATCTGCCCCAGCAAGTACTTGGCACAGGGGAGGTTTGTAAGTTCAGCAGTTATCTTCTGAGCTCTCCTGAGTGCCAGGCGCGGTGCTAAGCAGCTCAAATCCACCATTTCATTTACTCCTTCCAGCAGACAAGAGGTAGGTTTGTTTTACCAAAAGGGGCTCAGAGAGGGGAAGTGATTTCCTAAATATCACACAGTCAGGAAGTGGCAGAGCTTAGGTTTGAAGCCAAGTTTAGCAGACTCTGGGCTTTGTACCCTGTAAAGAGCCAGATAAGTGTAGAACCCCAGGGCTGGAAGTCCCTAAGCCAGGCAGCAGGACAGAGAGGGCAGGGTAGGGGTCTGTGGGCCCTAAACAAACTCTGAGGGGCATGCTGCTTGGTTTAAATACAGGTTACACTTGCCCCGTCTTCAGCAGGCCCCTGCCCAACACCCCCCGCACACACTGCTAGAGAATGCCCCATTAGGCTGCCCACATCCCCCAGGGACAGTTGGCAGCTGCCTGATTACAGACTAATTGGTGGCTGGCAGCAACTATGAGGATAGCTCATTAACCTCTTGGTGACCAGGTTCAACCCAGAAAGACCCTCCTCCCAACATTTCAGGCCCCAAACCCAAGGAGCCTAGACTTAAGAGGTCATCATGGAGAAAGAATAGGACCAAAGGGGCAGTGGCCTTCTTCCATATACCCAAGCAACACCCTTAGGTCTAGAGTTAGTATTTACCCAGGTTCCCAACCCCTAAAGGACCATATTCAAACAGCCCTCAGGGTGATATGGCACTGCCCACCCAATCCAGGGCCATGGGAGCAATGGGTTCTTCCTTTGCTTTGGGACGAAGACACTGTGAAGAAACCCACTCCTCAACACTGGGTTGTCCAGACTTGATGGGGATATAGGGTCTAGGCAGGCAGGAGGCCAGCTAGGGAATATGTCCTCCCCTAAAATGAGAAGATGCCCAAGATGCCCACCAAGGGTCTTGCCCAGCCTCCCTGAACCCTGGGCTCCCTACCATACTATTGACTGATGCTTTTCCCATCTTCCCAGATCTCCTCTTCCCACCTTTGGGCTGAAGTGAGTGCCATCCCTTTGCTTTCATTGGGGGGGAGGGGCCCTCTGGGCACCATAATGGTGTCACGTTGGGAGGAGAAAGTGGCTGCTTCTCAACCAGGGCACAGGCAGGAGGGAGAAGGCAGGCTGCCTTCCAGCTCCCTTTCCAAGAGGGATTCTAAGCACTTTGCAAAAATGCCATGCGAGGCAGTGTCATGAAGACCAGGGCCCCAGGTGCTCTGAGCATCAGCAAAGAACTCAAGACTCTGGGGCCCCCTACCCCAATTTCCAGGCTTTCCCACACATCCCACGGTCCCCATCTCATACCTTAGCCCCCGCCCCAGAGCCCTCACTCACACTGTGCTCATCCCTGGGCCCCCACCGCCCCAGACCCTGCACTCTCACATCCCTACATTGCGCTTCACGGCCAAACCCCCTCGTGTGGTCCCTCAGACTTCCGCAGCCCCCTCCCAACTCCACTCTCAGGCCAGCAAGGCCTACTGACTTACCCGGAGGTGGGGCCGGGGTCCAGACAGGAAAGAGGGGGCTCCACAGGCCGAGGCGGCTCCGCAAGGCGGGGCAGGTGCTACCCTGGGACCCCGCCCCGCGGACCCGGCGGTAGGCGCGGCCCGGCCCCAGGCTGGCGCGGACTCCGAGGGGTTAGGCGCGCGGGGCGGGGAGGGGCGGCAAGACAGGCTCACGGGGGCATCGCCCGCCAAGGGGCCGGGCAGCTCCGCTCCGCCCGTCTGCGCTGCTGGCTCCTCAGCAGACACGGTTCTCAGTCGCCGCCGGATGCAAAGCCCGAGCTCCCGCTGGCGGGAGGCAAAGGGAGAGGCGGGGACTAATGGAGGCGGGGCCTCTAGAGGGAGGGGCTACACGCACAGGGCGGAGTCTATGGGGCGGGCCCTCGGTAGTGGGCGGGGCCCAGGGCACCGGAGAATTTGAGTTTGCCTGATTGGGGGAGACCTAAGATAACGAACATTCGAAGGGATGGGCCTCAAAGGATGGGGTCTATGGACGCTTCACACCTTTCGATGTCCCCAGGACTCTGCTGGCCGGCCACCTCTCTCCACCACTACCCCATTTGTTCTTTGTCATTCTTCCTTCTGGGCCACCTTCCAGGATCTCATTGGCACCGCGACGCCCCTGCCCTACCCTGAACTGGATCTAGGAAGACCAGATGGTGAGAGAAAGGAAAACGACTTACAAACATCAAATCCAATTTACAGAAGAAAAAATTGAGGGCCGGGAGCACTGCCTCACGCCTGTAATCCTAACGCCCTGGGAGGCCGAGGCAGGTGGATTGCTTGAGCTCAGGAGTTTGAGACTAGCCTGAGCAACAAGCGAGAGCCGATCTCTAAAAATAGCCGGGCGTTGTGGTGTGCGCCTGTAGTCCCAGCTACTGGGGAGGCTAAGGCAAGAGGGTTGCTTGAGCCCAAGAGTTGGAGGTTGCTGTGAGCTATGACCCCATGGCACTCTACCTAGGGGGACAAAGTGAGACTCTGTCTAGAAGAAGAAGAAGGAGAAGAAGAGGAAGAGGAGGAGGAGGAGAGGGAGGAGAAAGAAAAAAGAAAAAATTGAGTGATGCTCAGAGAGAAAAGATGCCTAAGTGCCTGCTCTGAAGAAAAAGACTTTATAATGTCTCTTTCAAACAGAGGGTATGCATGTAATTTCAGGGACTACAAAGTTCAATATTGACTTCTATGATGTCTAGGGTGGGAGATGTATGTGTTTGTGTGTGTTAGTTCTTAAATGCGCATAGAAGAATGAACATGGAGGAATAAAAACTCTCAACAAAAAGAGATTCATCTTACCTGATGTTAAAACATGTTATAAAGTAAATGTATTTAATGCACTATGGTATTGAAGCAGGACTAGACAGATGGGTGCAATAAACTGGAATATAGAAATGGCTTCAGCCACACAGGGAATTTATTGTATGATTGTAGGGACAGACAAAAAGTGGTTTGGGCTTTCGTACCCATGGCCTTGGGTATGGAACAAGATAAAGTCGTCTAGCTTTCATTCCCATGGGAAAGTGCCATGGGTTCCTAGATAGCCAAAACTGTGTATAGCAAAATCATGCTTATGTAACTGTTGCTTGGCATGTTGCCATTATTGTTCCCCTGGGTACAAAGTTGTGTAAGACCTTCTGTATGTGTGGATTATGGATCACAGAATGTAGACTTTCTGGGTAACTCAGCTCCCCGGCCACCAGGAGCTGCATAAGGGTGGACCTCTCATGATTGCTTACCAGCCACCCATTTGCTGAATGAAGCATGTTGCACCTGTCCTACATGCCTGAGTTTCTCTCCAATCTGTCTAAATGAGAACACAGGCATTACAATGATAAACCTAGCACTTCAGATAAGTGGGAGGAAAGATAGACCTTTCAACAAACGGGTGGAATAACTGGCAAGTCATTTGGGGAAATAGAAGAAAGCTACATCCTGGCCAGGTGCAGTGGCTAATATCTGTAATGCTAGCACTTTGGGAGGCCAAGGCGGGAGCATCACTAGAGGACAGGAATTCGAGATCAGCCTGGGTAACATAGCCCTATCTCTACAAAAAATAGAAAATTTACTTAGGGGTGGTGGTGGGTGCCTGTAGTTCCAGCTACTCAGGAGGTTGAGGTGGGAGGATTGCTCGAGCCCAGGAGTTGGAGGCTGCAGTAAGCTGTGATTGCACCACTCACTCCAGCTTGGGAGATGTGAAAAGAAGGAGGAGGAGGAGGAGGAGAAAGCCATGTCCTTATCCTACACTGAAATCAATTCCAGGTGGAGAACATATTTAAATAATGACACTACTTGGCTTGGCACCTGTGGCTCAAGTGGCTAAGGCGCCAGCCACATACACCTAAGGTGGCAGGTTCGAATCCAGCCCAGGCCCGCCAAAAACAACAATGACAGCTGCAACCAAAAAAAATGCTGGGCGTTGTGGTGGGCGCCTGTGGTCCCAGCTACTTGGAAGGCTGAGGCAGGAGACTCACTTGAGCCCAGGAGTTGGAGGTTGCTGTGAGCTGTGATGCCATAGCACTCTACCCAGGGGGATAGCTTGAGGCTCTGTCTCAAAAAAATAAAATTAAATTAAAAATAAATAAATAATGACACCATAATGTATCAGAAGAAAATAGGAGTGAATGTTTCAAAAATCTTGGAGCTGGAAGTCTTTCTAAGTACGATGAAACCTGGAAAACATAAGAGAACACACATAGGTAAATTTGACTGTAAAACTTCTATACAGAAGAAATGGCCATAATCAAGTATGAAAGACAAATGACAAACCTGAGGAGATATATTCTAGCTGCCCTCCACTCTGCGGGTGCTGGTCCGCCAGCCTTTCCCCCAAGCCGAGACTTGGACGAGCAGGAGGAACTGCTCGGGATGTGAGAATCGAGACCAAACACATGGCAGAGGCTTCTCCCGAGACTTCCTGGCCAGCACCCACCTGTTCAGGGCCGGGAAGACCCGGAAACCCCAGTCGGACCATCTGGGTCCTCAGCAGGTGCCTTAACACGGTCCAGCCAAAGTCCGCCCGAAGGCTGCTCACTCTCTCCCCCGCGTGGCTATCTTGAGAACTGCAATTCTCTGTTCCTGCTCATGCCCGTGCCCCTGTCCGCTTCTGACATGTTAAGGAGAGAATTTTTTTTTTTTTCCTTTTAGTCAAGGTTTCCCTCTGTTGTCTGGGATATTGTGCAGGGACAGGCTCATAGCTCACTACAACCTCAAACTCCTGGGCTCAAGACACCCTCCTGCCTCAGCCTCCAGAGTAGTTAGGACTGCAGGTGGGCACACAGCTCGTGGCTAATTTTTCTTTCATTTTTGAGACAGAGTCTCAATTTGTCGCCCCTGGTAGAGTACTGTGGCGTCATAGCTCACAGCAACCTCAAACTCTTGGGCTTACGTGATTCTCTTGCCTCAAACCTGCCCCAACTCCCTCTCCTCAAGGAGCTGGGACTACAGGCACCTGTCACAACACCCGCCTGGCTGGCTGGCTGGCTTTCTTTCTTTCTTTCTCTCTCTCTCTTTTTCTCTTTCTCTCTTTCTCTCT
>NW_003852539.1:2381054-2386197 GCF_000181295.1 Otolemur garnettii | reverse complement strand
TCTTTCTTTCTTTCTTTCTTTCTTTCTTTCTTTCTTTCTTTCTTTCTTTCTTTCTTTCTTTCTTTCTTTCTTTTTCTTTCTTGTCTTGCTCTAGCTCAGGCTGGTCTCAAACTCCTGAGCTCAAGTGATACTCTTGCGTAGGCTGAATGTTTCATTTATTTATTTGTTCATTCATCTATTTATTTATCAACAGTCTTACTCTGTCACCCTGGGTAGAGTGCCATGGCATCATCGACCACAGCAGCCTTAAACTCCCAGGTTCCAGAAATTCTCTTGCTTCAGTCTCCCAAGCAGGTAGGCATACTGGCACCTGCCACAACACTCAGCTAATTTTTTTTCGTTCTTCTGTTTTTAGTAGAGACAGGGTCTCACTCTTGCTCAGACTGATCTCAAACTCCTGAGTTCAAGCAATCCTCCTGCCTTGGCCTCCCAGAGTGTTCGAACTACAAGTGTGAGCCACTGTGCCTGGCCCCAAATGTTTTTCTTAAATGACAGTGAGTTTTTTGAGGGAACTGACTATATTCATTTGGCCCTCAAAACAGTGCTTTAAGGTAAGTCCTCTGTACTATCATCTCCATTTGACAGACAGGGAAACAGAGGGTTGAGAGAAGTGACTTGTCCAATCTCTAAGTGATGGCACCAGGATTTAATGTCCAGTTTCTGGCTTCAACTCTTAATGTGATAAAGCCAAGCCCTTGGGAAAATTCAGTAAACAAACTTTTTTCAAGGTTTTCTTTGATCTGGGCCTTGTATCAGGTGCTAGGGATTCAGAATTGAGGAAGACTGTCATTATGGGTGACAGGCAGAGAAATAGTCCTGATGCAGTGAATCCCAGATACAGCAGAGGATGGGGTGGAGAAGTAAGGAGGGATCCCAGCACTGATGTCCTTGGAGCTGAGTCTTGTGGAGTGAGGGGGGGTGGGGGGAGAGGTGGGGTTTGGGTGAGAAGCAGTGGTTCACCTGCCCTGAGTTTGGAGGTACGCTGGGGATGCGGCTAGATAAAGTACACCAGGACCAAGCTAAGGAGTTTGAAAACTTTTCCATGTCTCAGTTCACGTGGTCTAGGAATCCCCTGCTCTGCCAACCCAACCTGGCTCTCCTTCCAGATGCTCTCTACCCCAGTTCAAGGTATTCCTGGAAATTTGGGAGTCACTCTTGACTCCTCTGTCCTCACTTCTTTCCACTCAATTATCAGGGCCTGCCTCCCCAGTGCTTCCCAGTCACCTGCTTCTCTCTATCCCTATTGCCACTCTGCTAGTCCAACCCACCTTCCTTTCACTCCTGAATTCAACTCCTGCCAATGACTTGGTCTCACCACCTCCAAACTTCCACACCAGAGAATTCCTTCTGAGACAAATCTGACCACATCCCCTCTCCTACTGAAAACATTTTTCATTAATGGATTCAATGAATATCAAGTGAGTATTTGTCATAGCACTGGGATACAATAATGAGCAAAACAGAATTTAAAGCCTATTGAGGTGACAGACATCAACCCAATGTCAACTCTAAATAATTATATAATGAAAACAGGGATTCATGTCTTTGGCAGGGTTGCTGACCTAGCAAGGAAGATCCTCAAATCCTCCCCAAGGTATCACGTATGAAGTTTGAAAAGCAGTCTGCTGGTTCAATAAGCCATGCCTGGGGAAGAACCCATTCAAAGTCCCTGAAGTTGCTTCACTGAATCTCAGTTTCCTTTTCTGTGTAATGGGAATATTCAGAGTTGTGGAGATTAAATGAGTTAAAAAATGTGTGAATTGTGTGGAATAGAGCCTAGGACATAATAAGTTTTCCATAATGTTAGTTGTAGTAATTGTTATTATTACTTTTGTAAGTAGAGAGCCATTGGAAATTTTTCAGCAAAGGAGAAAGTAGCATTTTTTTTAAATGTCACTGCAACTGCAGTGAGGCAAATGGATTTTGCCGAAAACACTGAAAGAGCTACAGGGAAAGAGCAGATTGGGGGAGGAGACTTTTGCAGAGGTCCATTAGCGCTGTGGGACATTTAGTCTAGGGAGGCAGGAAGAATTGGATTTTGTGGTTTGGGTGGTAGACACTTACTGGGATTGATGTTTTATCGGTGGTAAGAAGCTGTAGGAGGTGGTGAGGAGGACTAGCAGCAGGGTGGGTGGTGATGCTCTTCACCAAGAGAGGAAAGCCTGGAGAATGACCAGGCATGAGAGAGCTGCTGAGTCTAATTCTGGACGTGTTTAGATGCAAGCTCTGTGGGGCATCCCAGATGAGGGGCTGCGTAAGTAGCTGACTAGTTTTGGAGTTCGAAAGAGAAATTATGGTTGGAGAAAAATATTGAGATTATTAGCAAATAAGTAATAATTGCACCACCCTCATCCCATCAGTGAAATGGTAGGAGAAAGGAGATAACTAGATGATATTTTTAAAGATGGGGTCTTGCTTTGTTGTCCAGACTAGAGTGCAATGGCATGATCATAGCTCACTGCAGCCTCAAACTCCTGGCGTCAAGCCATCCTCCTGCCTCAGTCTCCACAGTAGCTGGGACTACAGGTGTGCACCACAATGCCCAGCTAATTTTTCTGTGTTTTTGTAGAGACAGGGTCTTGCTCTTACCCAGGCTGTTCTCAAACTCCTGGCCCCAAACAATCCTCCTGCTTCAGTTTCTCAAAGTGCTAGGATTATAGGCATGAGTCACCATGCCTGGCCAGTGAGAGGAAAATTAAGGTCTCCTCTGGTTCAAACATGTGTAAAGATTCCAAGTATTGAGGTCAGGAGGACCCCAAGGACAGAGAGAAAAATCAACATGGTCTGGCCGACTTAGCAGAAGCTCCTCGGATACTATTTGTTATTCTCCCATCTGTCTTTTACTGAACAGCTACCATCAGCCACTTGCACTACTGGGGATAAAAGGGTAATCAAGACCCAGTCCCTACCCTCCAGGAATTCACAGCCTAGTGGGGAGACAGAAAAGGCAAAGGTCAATTACAAAGTAGTGCCCTAGAAGCTTTAAGGCAGGCTTGGAAGACCAAGCAAGGAATGCTTCCTAGAGAAAGTAACATGGAAGACAAAACCTCAAAATCAGGCGGAAAAAAACCAAGCATTGTGGGGAATCTGGGGCAGGGAGGGTGGTTCATGTCGTTTCAGTGCTGGGGGGTTTTTTGTTTGTTTGTTTTTGTTTTTGAGGTAGAGTTTCACTTTGTCCCCCTTAATAGAGTGCCATGGTGTCATAGCTCACAGCAACCTCAAACTCTTGGGCTCAAGTGATTCTCTTGCCTCAGCCTCCTGAATAGCTGGGACTACAGGTCTCCACTATAGTGCCTGGCTATTTTTAGAGACAAGGTCTTGCTCTTGGTCAGGCTGGTCTTGAACTCCTGAGCTCACGCAATCCACCCACTTGGGCCTCCGAGTCCTGGGATTACAAGCATGAGCCACTGCACCTGGCCTCAGTGCTGATATTTTAAATATCATGCTCATCTTGAATTTTTCACTTTGGGTTCTATCCATGTACCCTAAAAGTCCCTTCTAGGAGCAGAGGTCCAGGAGATAGCAGTTGGGTTTCTTTAGGTTCTGTTGAATTTGGTTTGTTTTCCTAGATCCTTCTCCTCAGGGATTCCCTGGCTTCACCTTCATACTCCCTGCCAGGGCTGGAAATTGGGTCCAGCAAGTGAGGCAACTAAGGGGCCTCCCTCCAATGTAGGGAGGCCCCCACTCTCTGCTCATCAGTGTGCACCCTGCCTGTTCCTGCTCATATCCCCACTCCAGCCCTTTCCCGATGCCAGGCACTCGGTCTGCTCTTTGCATTTCACTAGTCACACATGTGGCTTCCTTGGTTCACCATGACCCTCCCTCCACCTGCCTCAGAAAAACTGTGCTCACTTGCTAAGCTCAGATGTCACCACCTCCTAGAAGTCTAGTGCTTTTCTCTGTCACCCTCACCCATCTCCCTAGGTCCAGAAGGTCTCCTGTGCTCTAACAGCAGGTAAAGGCAGCACTGCACAGGGGTCCACCGAGCAGGCTTTGGCAGCAGAGTTCTGTTGTGCTGTTTATCGTCTGTGAACTATTCTCTGAGCCTCTTTCCTGAGAAATGTGGTGCTGACTTCACAGGGGAGTTGTAAAGATTAAATGAGGAAAGGTATGTAAAGTGATCAGCAGTGATTGGTACATGGCGCTCAGTCAGAGATAGCTATTGTTATTACTTTGTGCATACTTCTTCCAAAGGGCTCTTGTATTAGAATTAGTTTCTGTACCTTTGTCTTCACTATATCATAAGTTCATTCCTCAGGGTAGCAAGGAAGAGGAGGAGGAGGAGAAAGATAGTCATGAATGACATTTAGCAGGCATTAAGACATGTCTGCTGAATAAAAAAAGAAATGACAATTTCATGGGGAAAAGTTCTGGGCAGGAAATCTGGAACCTTGGGCTCCAATCAATGATGGTGAAATTTCTGCCTCATTCAGATCCACTTTAAAGAAAATCTGCCCAAACCACAACCTGTTGGGGTCATGCTTTAGGCCATAGGGCCCTTCTAGCTGCTAGACTTGAACACATGGGGCCAACCCCTGAGTCCAGGGTCACCATTCCATGTATTACTTGGTGACCTCTGGTCAATGCTATGGTTTGAATGTATACCACAATGTTCGAGTATTGGAAACTTAATCCCCAATGAAACAGTGTTGAGAGGTATGGCGTTGAAGAGGTAATATGGTCATGAGGGCTCTGTCCTCATGAATAGATTAATGCCATTATTTCCAGAGTGGGTTACATTATGATGCAAATAGGTTCCTGATAAAAGTATAGGTCTAACCCACTTCCTTCCTCCCTCAGTCTCTCTTACTCTCTTTCTCACTTGTCCTTCTGCCTTCTGTCATGGGATGATGTATCAAGCAGATCCTGTTGGCTCGGCACCTATAGCACAGTGGTTACAGCACTAGCCAAATACACTGAGGCTGGCGGGATCGAGCCCGGCCTGGGCTGGCTAAATAACAATGACAACTGCAACAACAAAAAAATAGCCAGGCGTTGTGGTGGGTGCCTGTAGTCCCAGCTACTTGGGAGGCTGAGGCAAGAGAATCACTTGAGCCAGGAGTTGGTGTGAGCTGTGATGACATAGCACCCTACCGAGGCAGTGAGACTCTGTCTCTACAAAAAAAAAAAAAAAAAAAAAAAA
>NW_003852539.1:2341675-2380779 GCF_000181295.1 Otolemur garnettii | reverse complement strand
AAAAAAAAAAAAAAAAAAAAAGGAAAGAAAAGAAAGCTGATATACAGAATCACTTGAGCCTAAGAGTTTGACATTGCTGTGAGCCATGATGCCATAGCACTCCATTGAGGGTGACAAAGTGAGAGTCTGTCTCAAAAAAAAAGACCCCTGTCAGATGCCGGCCCCTTGACCTGAGACTTCTCAGCCTCTAGGACTTAAGAAATGAATCTCCATTGTTTATAAATTACCCAGGCTCAGATATTTTGTCATAGCAGCATGAAACAGACTAAGAGAGCCTAGCACAACCATCCGAGATGGGCCAGTTAGAGACTCTCTTGAACCAAGGAAAAGAAAGAGATTTTCAGACTGTAGAGGGAGTTGAAGAATCAGTACAGCCATGTGCAAGCCCAGTAAGAGAGAGCAGAGACCAAGAGGAAGCAGAAGCTAACGTAGATAGAGGAGAAAGGAGCAATTCAATCCAGACACAGAGAGGGGATAAGGATATAGAGATAGTGAAACCACTCAGTCCTAAACCTGTATCTTTCCTGCCAGCCTTTCAATTCCAGTTCTTACTAGAACTGGAAACTCCTTTGTATTTGAGCTAGATTAATAAGGCCTCTGTCCCTTGTAGCCCAATGAGACTGACTCTACTGTGTTTTTTGGCAAGTCCCTGCCATCTCTGGGCCTCAGTTTGACTAGAATATCTCAAAAGTCCTCTCCAGATCAATGTTCCTTTTGAACATTGTATACAGAAAATGGTTTTTTATAATAGGCTGTTGGCAATTGAGTTTAGTATTAGAGGGTGCCCCTGACTTCCTGGCCCCCCAAATAGCTTGGTGGCTGCTTAAAGAGCCTGTTAGAGATCCAACATATACCTGGCTTTAAAACTGAGACCTGTTGACACAATCTGCCTCCCTCTTTGATTGCATCTTTCGTTGGATCGTGACAGAACTGAGGGACCGGAGCTGGTATTGCTCCAGTATCTTTTGGCTGCTGAATGCCCTGCCTCCTCCCTTAATACTTTCCTGGAGCCACTTCAGCAGTTCAGAGGATTTCATTGCCAGGTCTGCTCCAAAGAAAGTGCCACTCCAGGAAGAATTTGAACAAAAAAAGTTTCCTTCTTTGGTATTGAAATTTCCTGCCTTCCAGCTGTTTGGTTCTGACCCTGCCTTCATCCTTCCAAGCTAACAACTATGTTGATAATAATACTTCCTAGCTCTTATGTGGTACTTTGTGCTTTTCAGAGCATTTTAATGCTTGTCATCTTATCTGATATTCACAGAAGCCCATGGGGGGGGGTTGCTCTGTTTTGTCCCCCTTGCCCACTGTACCCATTGCTGCATTCCCACCGGGTCCTTTCAGAGCCCATACCTCCCAGCTATAATGTGGAGGCAAGAGCCAGCTCTCCATAACTTGGGTCTAGCTAAGGGCAGGTGTGGAGGCAGAAGGGAGTAGGCAGCTTCACCTGTTCTTGCTCCAGGGGTAGCACTCGCTCCGTTCCCAATGTCCTAGCTAAGAGCTTAGTATGCTGCCCTTGTGGCATTGCCCAGCCTGACAACTGCAGACAGCACAGCTGGAAAGTTAGTAATTGCAGTCAGTCTATCTGATGGCCAAGGCAACACTGTGTCAACTGGTGTGAAGACAAGAAAACAGAAAATGTGCTTCGAATTTCAAACTGAGAGAATTTTTTTAGAGGACTAGTTAGGAATGTGTTAAGGCCTGAAGAACTAAAAAATGTAAGGTGGGATAGAGATTGGCAGCTGCAGCTTCTGCCCCTCAAAGCCTGGAGGATCAAATGGGATGGTGTTACTGCACCCAGAGGTGCACTTGTTGGTGACACTACTGGAGTGCTGTTCTTGGCAGTGATGATGATGGCAAAATGGAAGCCTGAGGCTACCCACCGCTGCTCCTTCACACCACCAACATTTCTGGAACATGTAAAGTAGTCTGCCACCACCACTGCTGGGATTACTGAAGGTCTCCAAGCCCATAACTGCTAGCTGCTGCCAGAGATTCCAGTAAAGGCAGAGGGAACAAAGGCTTCACCTAGTCTTTCCCCATCTCCTCTCCAGGTACATAATTTCCCATTGGCTAAATATGACAGGAAGCGAGTTGACAACAGAAGTCTGGGAAATGTAGTTTTCAGGGTCTAGCACCCTTTCCTACAGACCATGGGGAGGCTAAAGCAGAGCTCAGAGCAAACGGGCAAATAAGTAGCACAAATACCATGGAAACTTTCAACTAATGTTGGCACCATAAAACCTGTAAGTACTGAACATTAATTGACTCCCTTATTTCTTCATTTCTCTCTATCTAATAAGGATAGGGAGAAATCCCTGCTTTCCTGTCCAGGATCCGTGTATTTTTCAGGAAGCTAACTCCATCAGGGTAGAGCAGGGCTGAGCCAATCAGGGTACTTAATCCCACTGGCCAGAATGATTGGTCAGAGTGGTCGTGTGACCTCAGCCGGTCCAATCAGAATGACTCTCAGGATTTTTTTTCTGGGAATGCTGGCACACAGACTCTCTCTTCCTTGCTAATTATGAATGAGGAAACATGCAGGCCCTTGAAGCATGGCAGTCAACTTGGGACAACAAGGAGAATGAAAACCAGGAAGAAAAAGTAGATATCTAATATTTTAAATATTAGAAGATGTGCTTTTTTGGTGCCTGTGTAACCCACATGCTGTAGCCGGTGATGAGGGAGCTCTGGCATATTTGATCAGGCTCCTACCCCTTAGGGGGTCTATTATCTATCCCAAGGCAAGACCAAGCAAAGCCAATTTACAAGCATTATGGAAAACTCTGGAAGAGGAGGAAAGTTTCGGGAATTAGTCACGCTTCCCATGGTCACATCCTAAATAGTGGCTTTTAAATATTTTTTTTACTGTACTTTCAATAAGGCATAAATTTTACGCGGTAACCAGTACACATGGAGATGTATATATGATTGAAACAAAAGTTTCATAATAATTTTCAGTGTTTGCCCTTGCTGTATGCAATTACTTCAAATTTTCAACTTTATTCAATTCCTTTTTTTTTCTTTTTTTTTGAGTCAGAGTCTCACTATTGTCACCCTCGGTAGAGTGCTATGGCGTCACAGCTCACAGCAACCTCCAACTCTTGGGCTTAAGCGATTCTCTTGCCTCAGCCTCCCAACAGGTGGGACTACAGGCACCCACCACAGGCCCGGATATATTTTGTTGCAGTTGTCATTTGTTGTTTAGCTGGCCGGGGCTGGGTTTGAACCCACCAGCCTCCGTATCTTTGACTGGCGCCCTATCCACTGTGCTACAGGCACCGAGCCTATTCAATTCTATTTTAAATAAAAGCTCTTTACAAATGTTTAGATGCAATTTGAAAAACATTGTCCTATATCATGCTATCACCAATTGCTCTAGAAACCTAACTTTTGATTTGAAACATCCTAACCATTACTAACGTTCCTCCTTCTTTACCCATACTTTCTGTCTTCCTTTACTTTGAAGAAAGTCATAGTGTCCCAGATCCTATCAGAGTCCAACCTTTCCCCGGACCTGTGATCGGGACCCTAAGAAATACCCCTGCAAGTGTTCTTTCTTGTTTGCATTACCAGTTGTCTCCAGTCTAGTGGAATGTTTAGTTTACACACTTGCTCTGGAGTCTCTCTTCTTAAAACAAGTATCAAACCAACAAGTAAAAGTCCCTCATCTAACCCCCTTTCAACTCCTGCTTCTTTGTCAAACCAGAGTAGATGTGGAAGACAACAAGCAGAAGAGGGGGTCTAGAAGTGAACTCAGTAGAAGGGATGAGGAGCACAGCAGGAAGACAAGTAGTGGGTGTGGAAGGGAGAAGGAGGCATCAGGATTAGAATGAACGGATAGAAATCAGAATTTTGACCACAGAACTGCCTTATACTCCCTCTTTGAACCTCCTTCTGCTTCCTGGCTCCCAAAACTTTGTTGTTGGAGCCTAGACTCTGAGCAAGCTTAGGTTCAACGCCAGTCCTGGCATTTATGAGCTGGGTGATTTGTATAAATTCAATCTTTTCTTTGGCCAGGTGTGGTGGCTCATGCCTATAATCCTAGCACTCTCAGAGGGCAAGGTAGAGAATCGCTTGAGCTCAGGAATTAGTTCAGGGACTACCCTGAGCAAGAGCAAGACCCCTTCTCTACTAAAAATAAAAGAAGACAAAAATTAGCTGAGTGTTGTGGTGAGTGCCTGTGGTTCCAGCTACTTGTGAGACTGAGGTGAGAGGATCACTTGAGCCCAAGAGTTTGAGGTAGCTATGATGCCATGTCACTCTACCCAGGGTGACAGAGTAAGACTCTCTCTCTTGCTCTCAAAAAAAAAAAAAACAAAACTCTTTTTTAAATTTACTCATCTGTAAAATTAGTCTAATAAAATCCATCTCATTGAGTAAGGTTCAAATATTAAATAAGATCAACATGTTAGCTCTTACATATTGTCAGGGTCTTCCTCCAACCTTGTATAAAACCTTACACAAGGCCAGTCTAGGTAGCTCACACCTGTAATCCTAGCACTCTGGGAGGCTGAGACAGGTGGATTTTCTGAGCTCACAGGTTCAAGACCAGCCTGAGCCAGAGCAAGACCTCATCTCTAAAAATAGCCAAGCGTGTGGCCAGCTACTGTAGTCCTAGCTACTCAGGAGGCTGAGGCAAGAGAATCACTTGAGCCCAAGAGTTTGAGGTTGCTGTGAGCTATGATAGCACAGCACTCTCCAGAGGGCAACAAAATGAGACTGTCTCAAAAAAAAAAAAAAAAAACAAACAAAAAGACCTTACACAAAACCTTACTCTCCATCTAATAATAATTACTATAGTGATCATTTGTTGAACAGTTCCTCTGTGCCAAGCAATATGCTAAGGTATACAAACAGGGTTTCTAAGCCAATAAAGATTCCCTGGCACCTTCTCACTGCAGAATTTTCTCTCTCTAATAACTTAATTCACATTATATTACAGAGTGTCTACTATATACCAGAGAGTAGACGGGCTTACTTGCATTCATTCAATCAACAGATGTTGATGAAGTATGCCTGCTATGGTACCAGGCAATCGCTAGATGCTAGAGATACCAAGATACACTTAGCCTTTAACCTTGAAGACCTCATACTCTGTAAGTACTATGTGATGAGTGTAGGTGTATGAAGTGTTCATTCCTATGGGTTCCTTCATTGGGGCAACCTCACCTTCTGCTCCAGACACTGCAACTGTCAGTGTTTCTGATTTTGCTGTTCTGGCCAGACTTTGAAACCCTACCTTCAGGACACATCTTTGAGTTCTCACTTCCCATGTGAACACCAGGATTAAGAGAAAAGATAATGTTTGCATTGCTAATCTCTGCCTGATTGGGATTCCCCTCTAGAGGAAAGGAACTTAGCAGATGTCCAAAAGGTAGGTGGACTGCTACTCTGTGTTTTACCCCATCACACTTTCAACACTTTTCTGTCTTCATTCACTTCATTAATCTCCTAATTGCCAATCCTATGGCTTCTTTGACCCAGTGAAGACCTTTTGTTTTTTTTTTCTCTGTGGTATCACATACCACTGATTTTTCTTTACATCTTTCACCTCTCCAGCTCAGAGAGGTCAAGTAAATGAAGCAGGGACTCAAACCCAGATCACGCTGACTCCAAAGCACATGCTATGGCCAATACGCCATCCTGCCTCCCAAAGTAGACCAAGAGTCTAGACCTGTGCTGTCTAATACAGCTACATGCTACGGTTTGAATGTGTCTTGAAAACTCATGCAGAAATTTTTTTTTTGAGATAGAGTCTTACTCTGTCACCCTGGGTAGAGTACTATGGCATCATAGCTCACATCAACCTCAAACTCCTGGGCTTAAGTGATCCTACCGCCTCGGTCTCTCAGAGTGCTAGGATTACAGGTGTGAGCCACTGCTCCCAGCTCATGCTGAAATTTAATTCCCACTACAACAGTGTTGACAGATGGAACTATGAGTGATTAGGTCATGAGGGCTCTGCCCTCAATAATGCATGCAAATGGATTGAGGGAGTGGACTCTTGGTAAGTTTGCCTTTCCCATCTCACACGTGCCTGTTTCCTTGCCACGTGATACCTTTTGCCATGTTATGATGCGGTAAGAAGGGCTGCATTATGCTCTTGGACTTTCTAGTCTCCAGAACTATGAGCCAAATAAATTTCTTTATAAATCACCCAGTCTTTTGTATTCTGTTATGACAGCAGAAAATGGATTAAGACCCTACATGTAGCCATTTAATTTTGCTTGTTCTTATTTTATTATTTGTTTTTATTGTTTTTATTTCAGTATAATATGAGGGTACACACAATTTGGTTACAATGTTTACATTTGTTAGGTAAAGTCCCTGTTGTAGTTGTGCCCTACACCCAGGAAGGTGCCATGTACCCTTACATTTTGCCTATTAGGTAAGACCTCATCAATCCCCTTCCCTCCTTCCCACCTTGAATTGAATTGAGTTTTTCTCTAGTGTGGGCATGTTTAGTTGACTCCTGGCTTCATGTTAGAGTTGAGTACATTGGATACTTGATTTTCCATTCTTGTGACATTTTATTAAGAACAATGTGTTTCAACTCCATCCAGACTAATACAAAAGATGTAAAGTCTCTATTTTTTAAGGCTGAATAATATTCCATGATATACATATACCATAGTTTATTAATCCATTCATGTGTTGCTGGGCACTTAGGTTTTTTCCACAACTTGGCAATTATAAATTGAGCTGTGATAAAATCTAGTGCAAATGTCCTTATCATAAAATGATTTTTTTTCTTTTCTTGAGACAGCATCTCACTTTTTTTTCCTTGGTAGAGTGCCATGGCGTCACAGCTCACAGCAACTTCCAACTCCTGGGCTTAAGTGATTCTCTTGCCTCAGCCTCCCAAGTAGCTGGGACTACAGGTGTCCACCACAACACCAGCTATTTTTAGAGATGAGGTCTTGCTCTGGCTCAGTCTGGTCTCAAACCTGTGTGCTCAGGCAATCCACCCACCTCAGCCTCCAAGAGTGCTAGGATTACAGGTGTGAGCAACCATGCCTGGCAATGATTTTTTTTTTCTTCTGGGTAGATGCCAATAAGGGGATTTCAGGATCAAATAGAAGGTCTATTTTGAGTTCTTTGAGGATTCGCCATACTTCTTTCCAAAGAGACTATATTAGTTTGCAGTCCCATGAACAGTATAAAAGTGTTCCCCTCTCTCCACATCCATGCCAGCATTTGCAGCTTTGGGACTTTGTGATGCAGGCCATTTTCACTGGAGCTAGGTGATATCTTAGGGTGGTTTTGATTAGTATTTCTGTGATGATTAGGGGTGATGAGCACTTTTTCATATGCTTGTTGGCCATTTGTCCTCTTCAGAGAAGGTTCTGTTCACATCTCTTTCCCAGTGATAGATGGGATTGTTTCCTCTTTTTATGTTGATTAACTTCAGTTCTCTGTAGATTCTAGTTATCAACCCTTTGTCAGATTTGTAACATGCAAATATCTTGCCACTTAAATTTTAATAAAATGGAGTTAAAAATTCAATTTCTTAGTTGCATTAACCATCTTTTCCATGTTCCACAGCCACATGTGGCTAGTGGCTACTATAGTGACTAGCACAGATATAAAGCATTTTCATAACTTCACAAAACTCTATTGGATAGCATTGGTTTAGATAAAGTTTCTGTCACTGGCCTCTTCGCTTTACTCTCTTTCCCTTTATTTATTCTTGGTTGGTCTGCCAACTCCCTAAGAATAATTTCACTTTTCAGAGAAGTATTACTTTATCCTCTACCCTCCTGCACACCTTTATTCACAGGATTACAGTGGGTAGGACCATGTTCATACATAACCCATCACTCCTTCCACAACGATGTTAGATTCAGTGGTTGACATTTGGCCAAAGCTAGCCCAAGCGTGTACTCTTCCTCTCTGGAATGTGGAATTCGGCCTACGAACCAAGTCAACTGGATGATCTTCTGAATGGAGGTGACCTGGGATCCATAAATAACCATGTTTTATGATACAGATTGGGAAACCTTGTCTTTAGAGAGAGAAAGATGTGACAAAAGAGTTACACATGCTGTGAAAAATTGGAGCTAAGCATCCAAATGGTACCAGGGCTCTGTTTCCCTCTCTCTCTGAGCTTGGCCTTCTCTGGGATATGTTCATACTCAGGTAGGCACTCTTCATGAAGCAGGAAAAATGACACTCTCAGCTCCTCATGGCTCAAGATCTCTAGAAGGAAAATCCTATCTCTCCTATGTTTACATTTCTAACCTTTAGGAAGGCTTTGCATGACTTAGTCTGGGTCATGTACCCATCTCATCAGAAACTGTGACCTGTCTCAGCAAGGTTTCCTAGAATACAAAGCCTGAAGAAGGGCTTAAGTGCTAGGGCTTTATGTGGTAGGCACAGTCCTGAGGCAGCAACAATGAGGGATAAGGGAAAGCAGGAAGAGATGGAAAGCAATGCAAGGAAACGTGTGCTGGCTACTTCATAATGAGCTGTGAAGAGACACAGCTAGTCTCTTGACAGATACACCTTCTGGCCAAACAGAATGTCTCTAGACAGGTTGTATGGAGAAATTATATCTTGAAAGAGTCCATCAGAAGAAGGAAGAGTGGATTGTTCTATCTTGCTCCTTCTTGAGTCCCATTGATCCGTTTACTCTGTGAGTAGTTAGGTTGTACTAGGTTCCTTCACTGGCCCCTTCATCAGCTGATGGGGAAGCCAGATCCCATGACCCGTGAAGTGGTCTGCCTTCAGAGGCTGAATATTGAAGGTGAAGACGTAACACCCTATATGCACCTAGTTGACTTCAGTTAGCAGAACTGTGAGGGCTCATTCAGACTTGGTCAGCAATGTCTCTGGTTGAGGTAAAACAAATGGCTAATGATCTGTGAGCCCAATGACCCTGAGAAACTCTGAGGAGGCACTGGGCCAAGATGTGGGGGTTATGATTGGTCGGCTTGGGTTAACTGTGATTGATGGGATATGGGAGATACACTACGGTAGGAAGCATCCTGTCCTCCTTCCCCTCAGGTCAGTTCAGCTCCTTAGGCAGGATCTGAACCAAGACAGGATGAAATGCTAGAAACTTATTTTGAGAAACACTTGTGAGAGAAAATGGGAGTGTGTAGGGGAAGATAGAGAGCCATCACACAGTGATGCAAGTCTGACCCTAAGTGAAGAAGAGAGGGAAAGGTATTCTAGGTGGAAGTGCCTTGACCTCAGGGAAGGTCTAGGGAAAGTCTGGCGAGGCTATTGAGGAGTCCTTGAGTCAAAGTCATCCATCAGAAGAGTATTGTTTACTCCAGGAACAGGCCTATCTTAAAACCTCTGTTGTGTTCAGTTGTTGGCCAGAAGTAGCCTATGGGAAGTAAGACCTCAGAGTGAAGGGCAATGAATTTCAAACCTCAGGAGCTGGACTGTAGGTAAATTACAATTCCCCTAATCAGAGACCTGAGAAGTGCATTCTTATGGCCATATACTCTCACAGCCCAACCTATACAGAGATGAGGAAGGGTGCATTCTACAATCTAAAAAAAAAAAAAAAAAAATCAAATGCTGTAATGAGTTCAAATGGTGTGTGAGGGGGGGCAGGTGTGGTGACTCATGCCTGTAATCCTAGCACTCTGGGAGGTCTATGCAGGTGGATTGCTTGAGCTCAGGAGTTTGAGACCAGCCTGAGCAAGACCAAGACCTCATCTCTAAAAACTAGCTGAGTGTTGTAGTGCCTATAGTCCTAGCTACTCAGGAGGCTGAGGCAAGAGGATCCCTTTCTCTCTCTCTCTCTCTTTTTTTTTTTGAGACAAAGCCTCAAGCTGTTGCCCTTGGTAGAGTGCGTGGCATCACAGCTCACAGCAACCTCCAACTCCTGGGCTTAGGCGATTCTCTTGCATCGGCCTCCTGAGTAGACTACAGGTGCCCACCATAATGCCTGGCTATTCTTTTGCTGCAGTTTGGCTGAGGCTGAGTTTGAACCCACAGCCCTTGGTATATGCGGCCGGCGCCCTACCCACTGAGCCACAGGCACCACCCATCCAGATTACCTTTAAACATAGTATTGACCATGTCACTCCTCTTTGTTAAAACATCTACTATTAGGTATATAAAATGGTGCAACAGCTATGGAAAACAGTATGATAATTCTCTCCCTCCCCCAAATCAAACGTAGAATTACCATATAATCCAACAATTTCACTTCTGGTTATATAACCAAAATAGTTGAAAGCAGAGACTCCAACACATATTTGTACACGAATATTCATAGCAGTAATACTTGGGTAGCTAGAAGGTGAAAACAACTTAATGTCCCTCAGTGGATGAATGAATTAATAAAATGTACTATGTAGACACAACAGAATACTATTCAGCCATAAAAAGGAATGAAATTTTTGTGTATGCTACAATGTGGATGAACCCTGAGGATATTAGGCTAAGTGAAATAAATCAGACAAAAAGAATGTATATTGTATAACTCCACTTATACACAGTGCCTAGCACATCAAATTCATAGAGACAGAAAGTGCAATGGTGGTTACCAGAGGCTGGGGGTAGGGTATAGAAATATAGAAATGTTTAATGTGTACAGAGTTTCAGAATGGGATGATGATAAATTCTAGTAGTGGTTGCACAACCGTGTGAATACACTTATGCCAATCAACTATACCTTTAAAAAATGGTTAAAATTGTTTAAGAACAAAACAAAAATTTCCACCACTCACTTTCCAGAGAGGAAATAAAACCCAAGAGCCTTAATCTGACCATAATACATCTTACCATATGAGTCTTCTTCCTTTCATCAACTGATCCTTGCTTCTTCTGTTTGTTAGGGGCTGCCTACACATGGTGTATGCTCTTCCCCAATTCTACTCACTTCTCATGAGCAGTTTTTAAATGTCACAGCCTTGCAAATCTTTCTTGAACTACCCCCTTCCCACTATTTCATACGAAGTAGAAGTACTTGATCCCTTTCTTAAACTCTAAAAGCTCATAAACTTTATCTCTCTTTAGCACTAACTAGTTTTCTTTTAGGTCAATAAGATAGTAGGGTGTGGCTTAAGGAAGTCCAGCTGGCAGTCTAGACAGGTCTCTTCAGTGCTATAATCTTAAGGAATTCACCATCATCCCAGAACTGATATTTAACCTTGAAAACTCAAAAGCTTAATTTTTTTTTTTTTTTTTTTTTTTTTGAGAAACACAGTCTCACTCTGTCACCCAGACTGGAGTGCAAAGGCTCAGTCATAGCTCACTGTAACCTCGAACTCCTGGGCTCAAAAAATGCTCCTGCCTTAACCTTCCAAGTAGCTGGAACTATAGATGCATGACACCATGCCTGGCTAAACTTTTTTGAAGAGATGGGGTCTTGCTATCCTGCCCAGGCTGGTCTCAAACTCCTGGCCTCAAGTGATCCTTCCACTTTACCCTTTCAAAGTGGTGGGATTATAAGCATGAGACACTGTGCTTGGCTGAGAAATCTGATTTAATTAATTAATTAATTAATTTATTTATTTGTGAGACTCTACCCTTACTCCCAGGGTAGAGTGCTGTGGCATCACAGCACATAGCAACCTCTAACTCCTAGGCTTAAGCGATTCTCTTGCCTCAACCTCCCAAGTAGCTGGGACTACAGGCACCTGCCACAATGCCCAGCTATTTTTCAGTTGCAGTTGTCACTGTTGTTTGGCAGGCCTGGGCTGGATTCAAACTCGTCAACATTGGTGTATGTGGCTGGTGCCTTAGCTGGTTGAGCTACAGGTGCCAAGCCGAGAAGCCTGATTTTAATGGCAAGCAGAGAGTGAAACTATCTCCCAGATGGGCTCTTGTATTCACTAAGCTCACAGAAACTGGTATTTATATAAAGTAGAATCCAACTGATTAACTTACAATGAAAAATACAATTATCAAAAGAAGTGGCCCTCTCTGGATGGCATATCACTAAATTCTGTGCCAACCAGCTAGACATATGCTGGGTGAGCATTGTATCTTATCAAGAAAGCATGTTGATCTTGAAGCACTTCTTAGCTGAGGCAGTCTGAGACATTTTTATCCACTATAGGGGTGACATGGACAAAGAAATCCTGATGCTCAGGTTGGCTTGACGAGATGGGACTTTGAGGAGGAATGGTACTGCTAGCCTCTATAACTGCTGTGTTAGGGCTGTCATGGTTGATCAAGGTCTTTGGTTCACAGAATCTCTCTCCAAACAGGTTATTGAATGATTAGTTGACAAGAATGATTAGGCTTCTGTGTATTAAATTACAATTACATCTGCCTTCTTGAGATTCCTCCCCTGTAAGCTGGATCATTTTGGTTTGTTTTTTGATCATGTTTGTAGACAAGCTCTTAGCTGATTTCTATGGACAGTTAATTTCATGACTATATTAGTCAGCTTAGGCTAACTAGGTTATACTGCAGTAACATCCAACAAAAGCAATCCCAGTGGCTTACAGTAACAAAGGCTTACTTCTGGTGCACGTGATGTTACACTTGGGGTGGGTTGACTGTGGCTCCACACATCTTCCTTCCAGGACCAAAGCTGAAGAAGCTGAAGAAGCGGCTCTATTTGGCACATGCTTCTCTCATGGCGGAGGAAACACGATGTGGCAGAATTATAAGATAGCTCATAAATGTCTGCTCAGAAGTAGCTGATGCCATTTCTGTTTACACTTCATTGATCAAAACAAGGCCAAATTTGATGACATTAGGGTTAGAAGTCTTTCACCCTAATCTCTCAGGGACAGGCCAGATACCAAGGGGCAGGGAATATTGATGATATTACAGACAAGTCTGCAGCAAGGACTAATATTCAGTTTGTATATAGCAGTATGACTGTTATTAGTTATAATGTTGACTATTAAAATATTTAAATACTTTAGGGCTGGGCATGGTGGCTCATACCTCTAATCCTAGCACTATGGGAGGCCGATGCAGGTAGATTGTTTGAGCTCAGAAGTTTGAGACTAGCATGAGCAAGAATGGAACCCCGGTCTCTACTAAATGAACTGTGTGGTGGGTGCCTGCGGTTCCATCTGTTGCGGAGGCTGAGGCAAGAGGATCGCGTGAGCCCAAGAGTTTGCGGTTGCTGTGAGCTATGATGCCATCATACTCTACCCAGGGTAACAGAGTGAGATTTAAAAAAAACACAACTGAATAGCTGTTATTCCAAGCCACAACTCCCCTCCTCTGAGATCCCCTGGAACCCACTATTCGCAAATCAGCAACTGAAAGGTTAACATTTAGCATAGGAAGATACTCATAGGACCCTACACAAACTTCTAAACTGCAAACTTCTAAACTGCATAGTTAATGCTTGAGCACTACATGTCAAATACATTTAATATCACTTTTGGCTAATTTCCTCTAATATATAGATTTTTATTTATTTAATTCTGAGGGCAACCCAATTTCCAGGCTCTTGAGAGGAAACTGACTACAACTATAGCCCCCATGTGCTGTCAGTACTTAATTGTAACAATAATCTCTGATTTTGCTGCTTCCTACACATTTATATGTATCATTGGCAAGTACAGACATACAATATTTGCTCAACAGATATGTGTAGAAACTTACTCGCTTTTCTCCTCATCTTAAGTTTATCTCTCTATAATCACAACATGCTATTTCTCTTTTTTTTTTTTTGAGACAGAGCCTCAAGCTATCCCCCTGGGTAGAGTGCCATGGCATCACGCTCACAGCAACCTCCAACTCCTGGGCTCAAGGGAGTCTCCTGCCTCAGCCTCCCAAGTAGCTGGGACTACAGGTGCCCGCCACAACGCCTGGCCATTTTTTGGTTGCAGCCATCATTGTTGTTTGGCAGGCCCGGGCTGGGGATTCGAACCCACCACCTTAGGTGTACGTGGCTGGCGCCTTAGCCACTTGAGCCACAGGCGCCGAGCCAACATGCTATTTCTCATTTTGAGTTTCTCCATTTTATTTTTTTTAGAGACAGTCTCACTCGGTCACCCAGACTGTAGTACAGTGGTGCAATTACAGCTCAGAGTAGCCTCAAATTCTTGGGCTCAAGTTATCTTCCTGCCTCACCCTCCCAAGCAGCTGAGACTAAAGGCATACATGCACCACCACACCTGGCTAATTTCAAATACTTTTTTTGTAGAGACAGGGTCTCACTTTATTGCCAACGCTGATTTTGAACTCCTGGACTCAAGCAATCCCACTTCAGCCTCCCAAATTGTTGGGATAACAATCTTGGCTCACCATGCCCGGCCCCAAGTCTCCTGTTCCTAGTTTTACATGTCATTTCTCATGTCTGAAAATATCACCACTAACTTCTTTATAATGCTTTTGCAATTACAAAAGCACTCACAGTATTTCATTAAATCTTCCCAACATTCCCAGGAGCTAGGAATTAGATTATTTTACAGATGAGGAAATTGAGACTCGCTGAACTCAGGTGTCTTATAGTAGCTAGGTTTTGTTCATTCATTCATCAAAAATTTATTGAGCGCCTGAAAAGAGATTTATTGAAATTGGATTTGAAGACAATTTTCTTGAGTTCAAATCAAGGGTTTATTGTTTCCTTATTTCCAATTACTTTATTACCAGGGTCATAAACCCAAAGGAAACAAATGATAATAGTGTGTTGATTTTGTAGTGATTTGTAAAATTCAAGATTACTATCAGCAGAAGCAGTGTCATTATTCCTCTCTGTGCTTGCTTACCTAATGCACTAAATGTCCCAATGTAGGTAATTCCATTCAATACTTCATGAATATTTCTACCGGTTTTAAAGTTCTTCAAATTGGGTTTTGCTATTTACTAGCTGTGGGGTCTGGATCAAGTTATTAACCCTTTGGGAGCTTCAGTTTTATCACCTGTAAAATGGAAATACTACAAATCCCTTTAGATTCTTTGGGTTGTAAAGATGAAAGAGATAAGTCTGAAAAAGTAGATGCTCACTGTAGCTGTGATTTCCAACTGTCTTTAAAAAAAATTTTTTTTAATACAGAGTCTGACTCTGTTGCCCCAGGCTAGAGTGCTGTGGCTTCACAGTTCACAGCAATCTCAAACTCCTGGGCTCAAGGGATCCTCTTGTCTCAGCCTCTCGAGTAGCTGCGGCTAAAGGTGCCCTCCACAACGCCCGCTATTTTTTTGTTGCGGTTGTCATTGTTGTTTAGCTGGCGCGGGCCAGGTTCGAACCCGCCACCCTCAGTGCATGTGGCCAGGGCCATAACCACTGTGCTCCGAGCGCCAAGCCAGGTTTTCTATTTTCAGTAGAGAACTCAGGCAATCCACCTGCATTGGCCTCCCAGAGTGCTGGGATTAGACATGAGCCACCCTGCGGGCCGTTGATGAAGTTTTAATTTCTGCCTTCAAAATGAGGAAACTTCTCTAAATCGAAGTAGGGTTACGGAGCTAAACGATTATTGGGAAATACTGTTCTTTATTCCGGAGCATATCATTTTATTACCTGGTGTTAAATACCCTCGTTTGTAAATTTATGGTATTAGTAGCTATCTTCTTTAACAGAGTGCTTAAGAAAGCAAGCCCATGTTGTCCTCCGCCCCCCAGCTCTTTCTCCCTAAATTAAAAAACACACACACAAAAATCACTTTATTTGCTGAATTTCAAGGATAGAACGCCCTACGGAGGTCACCAGGCAACGCCTCCCGAGAAAGGAGGCGGGGCCCCAAACTCTCAGATCTCATTCCCTCACGCGGTTGTCGCCACTAACCAATTCTCGCGAGACTTCAGGCAACTCTGCGGGTACGCATTTACACTATACAGAGACTCCAGGCGTCAGAGGAGGGGGAGGGGAAAGGGAGAGACGGTGCAAACGGCGTGGCCGCCATCTTGTTTGTGCCCCCGCTTCGCGCGCGCTCCGTTCTCCGTGACGCACGCTTCCCCCTCCCCCTGCCGTGCCTGGGCCTCTGCATTGCCCGACTCCACAGGAGCGCGGGGGCGGCTCCTGCTTTTCCCTGGACTCCTCAGCAGTGGCGTGTGAGTATGCGGGAGCTTCTGTGGGCGGGAGGGTGACAGGGGAGCAGCGGCGGGGGGAGGGGCAGCTCTTCCCGCCTTCGGCGGAGACCTCAGTTCCCTCGCGCGGCTGCTGCTGGAGTTCGGTCCGGCCTGCCCGCCGCCATGTTGTGTTCTCGCCGGGCCCGCAGCTGTCGTCGCCGCTGCGCTCGTGGGGTCCGTGCGCCTAGTCGGCCGGGCCCGCGGGCTTTCTCCCATTGGCGGAAGGCGACGGCGGGGGGGCTCGCTTGTGATTGGTCGGTGGCGGGGAGGCCGCGGACCTGGCACCTTATTGGTCGCGCCGGCTCCGGCCTTGGGGGTGATGAAGGAATCAGAGGTTACGCGGATGCACGCGTCTTGGCTCGGGCGGCAGGGGCTATGACCCCTTTCAGCGCAGGCATAGGGTTGGAGTCTGGGGGAGAGTCTTAAGGTAGACAGGGCGATGGCCTGGCAGGTGCTTTGGTAGTCTAGGCTATGGCTGGGAATGGGGGACACTCCTAGTTTAAGAGCTGCCCTCTCTGGTACGTTCTTGGCCCAAAATGAGGGTGTGCAAGCCCCCTGGAGTCCCAGGCACTGAAACACCGAGACTCAAGTGACAGGCCGAAAGGGCCTCGAGATCCAGGGGTGCTAGACATAGTGCGACTCACTTTGAGAATGACCCTGAAGTCCAGGGTCTGAAAGCATGGTATAGCACGAAAAGCACTAGGGCTATGGACATGTTTGAAGTGCGAACATTAAACACTAAGACTTTGGGAAGCCCTAGAGTCCAAAGTTACCGTACCTGGCATGTTATGTGGGGAGGAGGTAAAGAAAGGGATTGTACTGGATAGATGTGTCCTGTCTTAATAACTGACTGCTAAGCCTACGAGGCACAGCATAAGGTAGTGTTAGATCTAAAGTGGGAAAGTTCGATATAGGAAGCAGGTTTGGAAACGTTTTCTGGCTTGAGAAGCGTATTAGGACAGCAGATAAAGATTGAGGCTCTGGACCACGCAGCTAGTTTCGAGATGTTATATATGAAATTCCCTGCTCTTGGAGGAATACAGGTCATGGCTGCATTTTCAAAGCTACATTTCTAGCAAGTGTTAGGTACTTGTTAGTTACTTGTTGAATGAATATTGTTAGGTTCGCCTCTAAGAGGAAGGGAGCTAACAGATTTTTCTGGATCTTGGCTCATTTATATCCTTGTATACATGCCTAAAAATATACCCATTCTCTTGTGGGCTTATAATTTTTTTTTTAAAAAGTGCCAAATGAAAATAAACTGCATAGCTTATTGTATCTTGCTTTAAGTAACAGGATTTGTCAACACGTGATTTCAGAGTATTAAGAGTATATTAAATGGGAGAGTACTATTAATAAGAATTTGCTGTACTTTTTAGGGTTTCAGACCACAGAAATGTAACCATATAGAATATGGGTTCTTCAACTAGATATTTAAATAATATCCTTTGGTTTCTATAGGGAAAGAGAAGATTCACAAAGTAAATAGCAGGACTTTTTTTTGAACCCAGGCAGATCAATGGGGGAAAATATGTACAGAAACTTTAAGAATCTGTGTTCATTAAAACAGCTACAGAATATTGTTGGCATAGTCTTTCTGTATATGGAACTAATTTATGCCAAGCAGTGAGGAGCTACCAAGTGCATTGTGCATGCATAGTGTAAAGAGCTCACTTGGGAGATTTTTCTGAGCATTACAAGATCCTTATGATGTCTCCAGGTACCAGACATAAGGCCTAGTGCATTTTTTGAGTTGTGGGATACAGATTCTAGGATATGCTTATCTTAAATACTGTGTAGAATTAAAGCTCACATTCCAATTTTGTATGGAAACCTTTAAATCAGGTTTTGAGTCAGGCATGGTGGCTCATGCTTGTAATTCTAGCACCCTGGTGGGCTAGGGTGGGTGGATTGCTTGAACTCAGGAGTTGGAGACCAGCCTGAGCAAGAGTGAGACCCCATCTCTACTAAAAATAGAAAAACTAGCTGGGCATTGTGGCAGGCGCCTATAGTCTCAGCTACTTGGGAGGCTGAGGCACAGGGATCACTTGAGCCCTAGAGTTTGAGGTTACTGTGAGCTATTACTCCATGGCATCAAGTCAGATTCTGTCTCAAAAGAATAAATTAATATAAATAAATTAAAAATCAGGTTTTTGAGGGGAGACCAATGAATTGGACATCTTGATGGTTTATGTCTAGATGTGATTAGGTAAAGACCTTCATTTGTGGTAAAGACCTTCAAGTGTGGAAGAGAGTGTTAAAGCTACAAGTGAAATAGGCCTTGTTCTGTATTTTGTAAATTGCTCATCTCAGCCTTATATGGCTCAGTTATTAAGTTAATCGATTATGAAGAATGTTACGGCATTTTTAACTTAGTTCCCTTTTTACTAAGTCTAGACAAGGTTATAAAAACAGGCATATATATATATAAATCCTTTTTATTCAGCAAGCATTTCTTTCTTTCCTGTCCCCCCCCCCCAAGAAATGGGATCTTGCTGTGTTGCCCAGCTGGAATGCAGTGGCATGATCCTAGCACATTGCAGCCTCAAGTTCCAGGGCTCAAATTATTTTCCTGCCTCTGCCTCCCGCCAAGCTAAGACTACAGCACCCCACCAGACGTGACTAATTTTTATTTTTCTCAGAGACGGGGTCTTACTATGTTTCCCAGGCTGGTCTTGAACTCCAGGCCAAAAGCAGCCTTCCTGCCTCAGCCTCCCCAAAGTGTGAGCCTCTGTGCCTAGCTGGCAAGCATTTCTTGGGCAACCTGTTCTTCAACACCAGTGACCACTTTCTTTACACATTAACCCCCTGTTATCCTCTGGAATCTACCACCCTAGAAATGCTGAACTAACAGGTCTGTGTAAATCTGAGTTTATGTTTAAAATTTGTGAATCTCAGGTTTGTCTTTTAAGCAGAAATCATACTAATCCTTTATACTTTATAGACAGTGTCCATGTCATCTAATTTAATTCTTGTAAGAAATATTCTGTTATCTCATTTATGCTTAAACATTCATTTGGTCAAAATTGATGCCTTGTACTACAGAAGATACAAAGTATTTTAAGCCTATTTTATTTACAAACAAATGGGGGCAAAGTGAAATGAGAGGCCATGCTAGATATCTTTTTGAAGCAATTTTGAAATTCATGTGTCATCTTACATTTGATTTTTTTTTTGAGCCAGTTTCTGTAATAACACATTTTTATCTTTTAGTTCCAAGGTACTGAGCCCCTAAGGATCTATGAATGAAACTCAAGAATAATACCAAGTTACTACTTTTATTGAATGTTTACATTGTACCAGTGAGGGTATAAAGGTATCATATCTATTACTGTCACACACTTACCACCCTTATATTTACATGTGAGAAAATTGGAGAATTAAGTAATATGTTTAATGTCTCATAGCCAGTAAGTGACAGAACCCAGATGCAAACACAGATCTATAATTTGTGGAGCCTTTACTCTTCTCTTAAACGCTGTGTTATCTTGACACTGTAAATATTATGGGAAAAGAAAGAAATCTTTGCATCTTAGCTCAGGAAGTAACCTTCAGTTCTTTGAGGCATGTCCTTTGTATGGAGGCCCTAAAGAGTGAGATGACCTTGACAAAGTCACTTGTCTATGCAAGTGCAGAGCTAAGTCTTGCCCAGATCACTGGATTTCTAGACAAGTGCCCACTCTGATAGGGAGCATTGCCTCTCTGTGGAAAGCATTGGATTGTTGGCAGAAATGACTTTAAGTGACAAGTTTACTTCATTCATAGGAGGGAGAATGGCAGAGGACATTATTGGGGTCACAGATGACCTTCTTGAGGTTCATTTTAGCCTCAGGCGTACAATTGAGGGAGAACATTCCTTAGCCAGCAAATTGTTATTTTCCATTCTGTTTCTTGTTCTCAGAGGTTATAAGTTATCTGATGTCTTATAGTCTCTGTTTTCATTTTGTTGATTCCGTTATTCATGCATGCACTGTGACAAGTTAGGAAGGCTCCAAGGTCATTTTAGTATTTACCTGCAGAATCTTAAAGAACCAAACATAATTTAAGTAGATTAATTACAGGAGGAAATGGATTTTAAAAACTTCGACCAAAGAATACCGTTGGAAAGAGGCAGTGTAGTTGCTGATTAGAGTAAGACCTACAAAAGAATCCTATCTCTGTAAAGCATTTACCCTCTCTGCATACTGGGTCAGGTTCTTATCTGTGCCTTAGTTTCTTAACATGTAAAGCAGGTGTAATAATACTTACCTTATAGGGTACTTATAAGAAGTGAATACAACAGTTTATGGTAGGTGCCTGTCATTGAGAAGAACACATTTTCTTTTTAGAACAGCACGAAATCTGTCCTGACAGCCAGTTCTTCGTTGATAAGAAAGGAGACCTTTTGTAATTGCTCAGTTATGTACAGTAAGATTTACAAAAGTAAATCTTTACAAAAAGGAAGGAGACCTTTTGAAGTTGCTCTGTTAGATTTCCATGTGGGAGAGCAACCACTTGACATGAAAGAAATAACCTAATTTAGTTGTGTTGTTGTGGTTTTAGAGCTGATACTCAGTAGGCTAGTAGGATGTCAGTCTTACTGTTTTTTTTTCTTTTTCTTTTTCTTTTTTTTTTTTGAGACAGAGTCTTACTTTGTCACTCTGGGTAGAGTGCTGTAGTGTCAGCTCACAGCAACCTCAAACTCTTGAGCTTAAGTAATTCTCTTTCCTCAGCCTCCTGAATAGCTCTGAATAGCTGGGACTACAGTTGTCCACCACAACGTCCAGCTATTTTTAGAGATGAGGTCTCGATCTGGCTCAGGCTGATCTCAAACCTGTGAGCTCAGGCAGTCCCCCCACTTTGGCTTCCTAAAGTGCTTGGATTACAGGCATGAACCACTGTGCCCTGCCTTGTCAGTCTTACTTTTTTTTTTTTTTTAATTTGAGACAGAGTTTCACTTTGATGAAAGTGAAAAGTGCTGTGATACCACAGCACTTTGGTAGAGTGCTGTGGTATCACAGTTCACAGCAACCTCAAATGCTTGGGCTCAAGTGATTCTCTTGCCTCAGCCTCCCGAGTAGCTGGGACTACAGGGACCTGCCACAATGCTTGGCTATTTTTAGAGATGAAGTCTCCTTCTGGCTCAGGCTGGTCTCGAACTCATGAGCTCAGGTGATCCATCCTCTTTGGCCTACCAGAGTGCTGGAATTACAGGCGTGAGCCACTGTGCCTGCCTGTCATACTTACTTTTGAACACACAGAGTTTCAAGGACTATGGTCTCCTGATCCTCTCTGTTAATCCCCAAGTATTGAGTGGTAATGATTCTCATGAGACTAATACTTTTTCATATTTGTCAAATAGCAATTGTTATTAAAATCACAAGTGTTATCATTCTGAATGAAGGATTTGCATTGTTGCCATTTTAAATTTTTCTAATTGTAGAAATTGTCAGTTGAAGTAGTACTTTTGGTTTAGTTTGTTTGATTTGTAGTCACCTGGGTAACATTTTATTTGAAGTAAGCAGGAAGACAACATTGTGGAATGGCTCAGGAAAAAAAATCTCTGTACCTGCAGAAATTTTTGCCAGATTGCGAGATTTGCTGCACTCTTCCCACACTTCTCCATGTTTTAGCAGTGATATACCTGATAGCAACGAGACAGTACCTGCACTCATTTTCGGTATGGGGGTTGTATTTTCCATTTTGGTAGTTTGCTATCTACAGGTAATTCTAAGTCCTATGTACTTTATTTTATATAGTGAGAGCTTTCTAATGGGTAGACTTCAGGTGTAGTTAAGAGAGCTGGACTAGAGTTTAACTTTTGCATTGAATGTTTCTAGTAGAATAGGTTTAAATTAAAGGTTCAAATATCTTGTGTCCAAGGTATATAAAGTGTCCTGTTGAATACTCTCCATTTAAAGTCAACAGTATGACCTTATTAATAAGGTTCAAGAATTGTTAAATATTCTTAAATTTATTCTTAAATAAATTCATGTATTTGATTTGTAAATAGTGATTTTGAACAGTGTTTCAATAAGAGGAATAGGATGATTCATAGGGAATGGTATTATAGTATAGAATATTTTGTATCATGTCATTGGCTTAAATTCCTAATTACTGCTATCCTTGTCTTCGGGAGCTTTTAATTGTCCACAGAGCTGTATGAAGTAAGGTTCTTTGCCCAGTGTTAAATGTAATTCTTTGAACACTGGCATGATCTGTTTGTTTTAAAAGAGAAAAGAGAAAGGGCTAATAAAGTACCTACTGTCTGTACAGTTGAACACCCTTGTCATTTTTAAATGTCTTAAAAATTATTACTGTACCCTGAAGGTAAGTAGCATAGAATTTGCTCATAATCAAATGGCAAAGTTGGGGCCTTTTAAGAAGCACAGTATGCTTGGTTGGCAGTAATTTGGAAGGCAAAGGATTGCTATTTATGGTGGTATTTAATGTCATTTTCAGTAGTGCTAAATTAAAAAGGAAAATGCCATAACATGTGTAAAACTGACCATTTGGGAAGGTTGTCAGGGTAGAGTTGCGTTTAGTCTTTTCATTCCGTGAAAATTTCTAATTTTCTAATTTTTAGAAAATTTTTAATGCTGCTTACAGCAGCATTTCCCAAACTGTTGAACATTAGTTCTATATGATAGTAGTAAGTGTCCTTTGGGGATGAGAAAAGGACAAAGTAGTGGCCAAAGTGAAATGCATTTCTTTACTGCAGAATTATCATTCAGAGCCTTTGTGCTCATGTGCCTATGACCCTTCAAGAAGGAAGATACATCATGCAGTGTGTTACATGAATTTATTTGGTCGTGGAACTCTGTGAGAACACCTAATAAACATTTCATGATAAGACTAGTGTGTAGTGGAACTGGTATAGCTTATGAATTGACAAAATTAATCATTTTGTGTGGGATAACTTGGCCAATAGTGGAAAAGATCTTTTCTGGGAACAAGATAGGTCTCCAAAGTTACAGACTCTTAGGGATGAATGTGACTTCGAAGGTCATCTGATCCAATTGCCAGTAACAATATTAATAGTCACAGCTGCCATTTTTTGAGCACTTACTGTTTATCAGGCAGTGTTGTCATTCCACATGTATTGTTAATCACTGGTTCTTACTGATTTTTCTCTTCTTCCTAATATTTCCCTTTCATCTGTTTTTCAACATCTTCTCTACTAAATTTTCCAATAACCAGATTCTTGTAATATACTGTTTTTCCTGTCTTTGGACTAGAGTGCTTCCGTTTTCTTACTTTTCCCTCTTCTCCAGCTTATTCTCTGTGTATCCAAAACTATCTCCTAAAAGGAAAATTCTGATTGTGTCAGTCCCATGCTTAAAATTATTTAGTTCCTTACCATTGTCTTTAGAATAAATTTCTAGCCCTGTAATCCCAGCATTTTGGGAGACTGAGGTTAGGATGATCACTTGAAACCAGGAGTTCAAGATTAGCCTGGGCACTACAAAAATGTTTTAAAAGTTAGCTGGGCATGGTGACACATGCCTGTAGTCCTAGCTACTTGGGTGACTGAGGCAGGAGGATTGTTTGCATCAAGTGAGCTGTGATGGCACAACCATACTCCAGCCTGGGTGAGAATGAGACTGTTGCCTCTTAAAAACAACAGTTAAAAAAAAACACAGTTCTAGTATCTTAGCTTTGTCTAATGATTTGCCTTTTTGACTTCTAGCCTCTTGCCTCTGGGCTGCTTCTATGCCCTACCACACCCCTTCTGGGAATGTAATGCTTTCTGTTTGTTTTGTCTTAGTAGGCTTCTGTTCTTAGGATTTTAAATCTCCCAAGAAGCCTTCTCTACCAGCCTGAAACTTAGGTAGGCTTTGGGTTAGGTACTCTGTTATGTCCTCCAATAGCGTGATTTCATTTGCTCATGATAACTCTTAACATATAGTATTATGATTGTCTATTTTAGCTTTTCTCTTTCTTACAGTAAACTATAATCTCCTTGAAGACAAGGCCTGTGTTTTGTTTAGGCTCCCCAGAGCCTAACTAACTAAGTTAGCACAGTGCCTATGCTTATACGTATTTATTGAACAAATGAAATTACCCTGATCCTTACAACCTTGCAAGTTGTTTAACAATGTAGGAAGCTGGCCTAGGGGGGTTAAATGACGAACATAGGTCACTCAGCTGAAAAGTGGTGAGGAGGGATTAGAATCTAAATCTTGTCTCCTGCAAAGAGGGATTTTTTTTCCTGCTACTGCACATGGCTTATATTTCTCATCTTGCCTTTACATATCCCTGTTAAGTGTTCAAACAGCCTGTGCCTAACAACCTCATCCGTAGCTTCTGCGGCAGGTTGTGTCATTTTTGGACATCTCCAAGAGCTGATGTAGGTCCTTCTGGAATAGTTTTCCATCCTTTGGTCTTACTAAGTAATTTATGCTTTGGAACATATAACTTATTTTTATTTATTTATTGTTGGGGATTCATTGAGGGTGCAAGAAACCAGGTTATACTGAGTGCATTTGTTAGGTTAAGTCCTTCTTACAATTGTGTCTTGCCCTCAAAATATAACTTATTTTTTAAAAAAACAATTCAGAATTTATAATCTACTTAAGGTTTCATTTTTTTTTTCCTCATTAATTAACCATTTACTGAGCACCAGTGCAATGTTCCTTGATTTTAATGACATCACTCAAAATGTTTCTGGGCCTTCTTTGAGGACTATCTTCATAATTTACTGCTAGATTCTCTTGAAATATGTCAATATATATTTTTTTAAATCTTGAATGTGGATTTGATTTGGTAAGTGACTGATAATTGTTTAGGACCAAGTCAGGTGAAGGATACGTGTCAGAAGTTGTATTCTGGCAGGCCTTAATTTTCTTTGATTTGCTTATTAGAGGTTTTTTCCTTGGAGTTTTAAAAAATTTGAACCAAAATTTAAAATGGAAATTTGACTGGATATTAAAAAACAATATAGCTTTTGCTTCTTTTACAGAATCTGAAGCTCTTACTGCAGTGGACCAGCCTTCACCAGTTGTCAATTCCTGCTCCTCCCTCTTACTTCACTGACACTGTAGCTAAGATTTAGTTTGATTTATATCTTTGTACTGAGCATTGGGAATATATGTGGATGTAAATAAGGCACTGTTGTTGCCTTCAAGAAGCTCTTCTCTGATAATAGTGGTATATTAAAAAAGTAATATGTGGGCCAGGTGTGGTGGCTCATGACTGTGATTCTAGCACTCTGGGAGGCCAAGGCAGGTGGATTCCCTGAGCTCCCAGGTTTGAGACCGGCCTGAGCCAGATGGAGACCTCATTTGTAAAAATAGCCAGGCTTTGTGGCAGGCGCCTGTAGTCCCAGCTACCTGGGAGGCTGAGGCAAGAGAATCGCTTGAGCCCAGGAGTTTGAGGTTGCTGTGAGTAATGACACTACAGCACTCTACTATGGGCAACAAAGTGAGACTCAATTAAAAAAAAAAAGGTAATATGGGTAAGTGCTGTAGTCGAGTGTATATTTATATATTAAGCAACTACCACATTCCAAATCATTATCCTGAATGCTCTCACTTATTTCATTTAAACCTCAGCCCTCCGAGGTGATGTTGTTTTTTCCATTTCGTACGTGAAGAAGTGAGCTCATAAATGGTTAAGTAATTTAGCCAAGGTCATAAAGCTGGTAAGTAGTGAGCTATGATTCAAAAATCATTCTGACCACGAGCATCATTTTTCACCCTGCGTTTGAGAGCACTAACGCTTGAGCCATGTAACCAGAGTTACTGGCTTTGTCTCATAGGGACCTGAGTGTTTTTTAGGGCGCAAAGATGCAATTGTCTGGTGTAGAGGACTTCTGAGGTCCAAGAGCAGAAAAGATTGTGAGTTGGAATTCCACAGATTCCCGTCCACAGTGATGCCAAGGCTAGAGAGAGACAGGTATAGTAAGTGAAAGGTTTTGGCTGCCAAATAGAAATTCAAGGAAAATTTAAGTCCTCTTCTCACTTTGGTTTGAACTCTACTAAGGTGATTGTTGATGAGAAATAGGAGTTAAAGTGTTTTTCTTACAAACTGACAAGAACTAATAAAAACTATGCTGAAGTCCTGCACAAAGGATCAAGGCACTTGATTGGTTTAATCTAGTACATCAAAAGTAGAGTTGAAGGGTAGACTTTTGGAATAATAACCAGATCTTGGCAGCTTGGTGGTGAAAGGCATGGATTTCCCACATAAAAACTGGAAAAGAGTTTTAGTAGAACCTAGTGGTCCTCTTGTACTGCCCCTTATGGCTAAGGAGTTACTTTCTGCAGGGCTACAGGGTATGCTAGAAATAGAAGAGAGACATTCCCTCAGAGTAGCTTTAGGGCCTTAAGCAGGTCTTGTCCCTCCTTGAATTTTAAGGATCTGTAAAACAAGAAAGTTGGGTTGGATGACATTTAGTACTTTCTACTATTTCAATGCTTATTCAGGCCCAGTACAATATACTTTACATATATTAACTCATTTAATCCTTCTTAATGGCTCTCTGATATGTTAACAGGTGTTGATAGCTATGTATTATAGCTATGTATTATAGATGAGGAAACTGAGGCTCAGGGTTAGTCCGATGTCATACAATTAATAAGTAGAGTTAGAATTTGAAACTAATGCTGCCTGACTCCCATGTGCTTAGTTCTTTAACCATACTGACACTAATTAATAGTGAGGTTGTAAACATGTTCTCCCTATTCTGCCGCCTCCCCAACCCTACTTCTCAGATGAGCTTCTTTGCCTCCTGGCAGCTGATTGACCTTCTGTCTTGTGGAGTAAGAGAGGCTTTAGTGTGGATAAGGCAAACGGCGGGCCTGTTGGGCTTCTCTTCTCAGGCTGGGAATAGCTATTCAGAATCTGTGATCCAAACCTGTCTTTCTGTCACCCAGGTTAGAGTGCAGAGTGGCACAACCACAGCTCACTGCAACCTTGAACACCCAGGCTCAAGTGATCTTTTGCCTCAGCTTCCCAAGTAGTCAGGAGTACAGACACGTGAGACCACACCCTGCTAATTTTTCTTATTTATTTATTTTTTTTTAGAAATGGGGTCTTACTATGTTTTCCAGGCAGGTCTCAAACTCCTGGTGTCAAGTGATCCTCCTGTCTCAGCCTTCAAAGTATTGGGCTAACCTTGATCTAATTTTTGAGACAAGAATTGTAGGCTGGGTGTGGTGGTTCCTACTTGTAATCCCTAGCACTATAGGAGGCTGAGGCAGGTGGATTGCTTGAGCTCAAGAGTTCAAGTCCAGCCTGAGCAAGAGTGAGACCTCATCTTTACTAAAAATAGAAAAGTTAGTTGGGCGTTGTGGTGGGCGCCTGTAGTCCCAGCTACTCAGGAGGCTAAGGCAAGAGAATTGCCTAAGTCTAGGAGTTGGAGGTTGCTGTGAGCTGACTCCACGGCACTCTACCAAGGGCAATAAAGTAAGACTCTGTCTCTAAAAAAAAAACCAAAAATCAAAATGAGTGGAGTATATGTAGATAAGTTAATATGGCAAGGTGATAGGACAGAGCACCTTCTCCTATTTTAGGGCCGTGCTGAATATCTGCATAGGCCAAGGAGGAATTCTCATGTAAGGTCAATTTAGGAATTTCTGGAAAAAATCTCATCTACCTGGCAAAACAACTTAGCTTTGATGGGAGGAAGCAGATCCAAGGAGATTGTTAAAAGTCTCAGGCCATGGTGAAATGTTTTGTGCTTGAATGTTTTGTTTTGAAAAAAGGAAGCCATGTTAATTGATTTTCACCATATTAGGAGCTACTTCTTTTCTTTTCTTTTTTTTTTTTTTTTTTGAGACAGAGCCTCAAGCTGTCCCCCTGGGTATAGTGCCATGGCATTACAGCTCACAGCAACCTCCAACTCCTGGGCTCAAGCGAGTCTCCTGCCTCCACCTCCCAAGTAGCTGGGACCACAGGCGCCCGCCACAACACCTGGCTATTTTTTGGTTGCAGCCGTCATTGTTGTTTTGGCGGGTCCGGGCTGGGGATTCGAACCCGCCACCTTAGGTGTGCGTGGCTGGCGCCTTAGCTGGATGAGCTATAGACGCCGAGCCAGGAGCTACTTCTTAAAATATAAGCTAGTCGGTCCATAATCCATAAGCAAATCTTTGAGCACTACTGGGTGAACTTCAGCACCTTGGAATGTCTTCAGTAACCACAATGAGTCAAGTAAGAATATGTACATACATGTATATATTTCCTGAAATGAGCCCTGCTACATATTCTTGAAAAATCCCTCATAAGTGCCGGGATTACAGGTGTGAGCCACAGTGCCCAGCCCCCTATACGCCATTTTATATCAGGGTCTTGAGCATCCTAAGATTTTGGTATCCACTGGAGGTCATGGAACCAGTCCCCCAGGAGTACCAAGGGACAGTTGTTTGCTGATGTTCTGTCTTTGCCATTTCCCCTCTTTATCATTGTTTTTCCCTCCTGGGTTTCTGGTAGATTTTTAGAAATGCCACTGTCTCTGCCACTTTTTTCACATGAATTACCTGAAAAATTTCCTAATTAGATGAGTTTATTTTAAATGAAGTGTTTTGCCCTGGTAATACTCTGTGCTTTCAAAACTACCAGGAACATAATGACAGATACCTTTTAGAAATTCTGCAAACTGTTGTTTGGCCATTGGCATCAGTCTTTGTTAGTGTTAAAGAAGCTGCATTTTCCTTGGATTAGCCCTACCCATTTTTTTTTTTTCTTCTGTTAATGCTCAGAAGACTGAAGATAGTCACAACTTTCCGACCTTGTGCACATTGCTTCTCTGGTTTACTGCCATAGGATACTGTAGCAATATCTTACAGGCATCTTTGATGGCCAATCAGAAGCAGTTGAATTACCTTAAATTTTTTAAATGGAACTCTGATAGCCAATGAGAAATCCTGTGGGTGGGAACTGTAACAACCCTTTCACTTGGTTTTAAGAACAATTCTAAATTTGCAGTATCCTGTTTTGGAAGCACATGATGTCCCATTGCATATGCTATATGCATTTGCCGGGCATTACCAAGCCTTAAGTTCCTGGTAGTTTGGAGGCTGAATCTGACCCCTGTTCTGCTTCTCAAGGTAACTTTAAAACAGGAAGTGTACAAAAGAGGTAACTGATGACGTGAACAGCCAATCATGGCTTTGTGTTCTTAGCCGATAAAGCAACTCAGCCAATGGGACCACTGCAGAGGCAAGGTTTGGTGTCAAATAGCATGCTAGATTGAATGCCTTTGACTGTTAAAGTGGAAGGAGGCTGCAGGGCTTCATTGGAGCCTCGGAGTTTTTCACTGAGGCAGGGGTCAGCTGAAAGACAAAGAAAAATGGCGAATAGTTTGTTGGGGGGTGGAGGGACAGCTGTTCGGGTTTTCACTGGAGTGGACATTCCAGACTCAGGTTTCTGCATCTCCTGCTGCCTTTTGTTTCCTCCGTCCTTTTTTGGGGGGGGAGGGATAGGAGTGACTTTAATTCTCCCTGTCCGAGGAGATATAAATAACTACATGTAAAATTAATGCAGTTCCCGGTAAGTTTAATTCTTTGTTTTGTGTTGAAATGATAGAAACTGTTTAGCTTCAGAGAGTGTAGACAAGTTGCACTGTTTCAGAAAATGGCCACTTTACATTCCATGCATACCTTTTGGTGCACCTAGAATACCTTGCTCTGTTTAGATTTTGCATGTCCTTCAACTAGGATTTCTTTTCCTAGTTCAGTATCGACAAGATCAGGTACATGAAGAAAGGCTAATCATTTTTCAGGGACACACAGAAGCAAAAGCAAAGCACTTTCTCTTCGCATTGAGTAAACTTAACTGTTTTCCAAATAATTTTCCTTTGTTCAAGTGCACTGAAGCTTTCCTACAGAATAAGCTGAGTTATTTTAAGAGTTTTTCTGTTTCCATGCACTTTGTTACATCCGTGTTTTCAGAGATGGAAGCAACACTATTGCTTTTTGAAATTTGTGTGAAAATATGATTTGCACTGATGCAGGTTTGTAATGGTGAAGGCCCACATGCCAATGTGAAATTCTCCCATAACTTCCTTGATTTACCTGTCTGCCTTTAGATTCTAATAAGTACTGATTAATTTAGTAATAATCTTTGTTTTAAAATGCACTTTTTAGCTTAGAATGCTGGTTAAAAACATACTTTTCCACTTACATTGACAGTGACAAGAGCAAATCTTTATCCACCAATTTTACACATTTTGTCAGGTATTGGTTTGGTTCTTTAGAATGATATGAGCTAAATGCTTTTCATTTTCTATATGAAGTACTTAAAGTCTTAATTTACCTGCAGTTTGTGAATAGTTGAGAGTACAGGCACCCTGTCTTTTGCCCTTGATATTTTTTTTCCCTCCCTCTTTAGTGATATGAAGCTAATGTAGGTTGCTAATCAGTAATTAGTCAATTCTTGTGAATGGTAAAATCTTCAATCCCATGTACTAAAGATCTATAATACACCTGCTTTTAAGAAGCAACTCTTTGTTTTCTTTTTATTTGCAAGTACAAAATGAAGGTCATTGGAACATTTCTGCAGCAGATTTCAGTGTGGAGCAGTGAGCTAAGTAGCACTTAGTCTCTAGATAGGGAGAAGGAACGGGTCTTGTTAGGGAAGTTTCCAGGGTGTTGATATGCCTTCCCTCTCGTCCCCTCTAGTAAAGGATTTACCCGAAAGGACTGATAGGGGCTTAGATTTTGGGCTCTTTGAGTTGGAGTGGTATAGCAGTCAAAGTTCCTGGATGCAGGCCTCTGTCGTTGCTTGCAAAAGTGACCTTGAAAAACTGCCGAGGAGTTGAAAGATTGAAGGACAAAGTTTGCTTATATAGATTTAGACCGAAAAGCTCTATTTAAGATTAAAAGAGACTATACTTCTGATGTTGAAGTTTCGTGGTTAGTAGAAGTATGTTATAGATTCAAATTAGGAGTTTTCAAGTAATAAGACAATAGGGTTGCATTCATTCTTTCTCCCACTCTTCTCATTTCCCTCCCGCTATCAAAAATATTTTAAATCCTTTTGGTATGGTATAGTTCAGTGAACTGCCCAACAGCTTCAGAATTCCTTGCATGCTACCTTGTAATCTAGAGGGTTCTTATTGAAGGATAGTGTTTTAGAAGTTAGAAGTAATTGTATTTGTTAAACTTCTTTTGGGAGTTGGAATGCTTATGTTAAGAAAAATGTTCATTCTGGGAATTGCAGTCCTAAGAGAAGGAGTATGTGTGAAGGATTACATTTTAAGAGATAATTATTTTAAGTTTATTTTTTACTAGTCATGACTTATATGTTATCGATTATTCCAGGTTTTATATATGATTTAAAAAAAAACAGTTGTAGATACTAAATGACCTTATTGGCTCTGGGAGAGGGCATGGGGGTGAAGGTGGGGTACAGTATGAAGCCTAGATAAATCTCTATAAACTTAATAAGTTTATGGATTTAGCTCCTTGGAAAGATGCCCACCCAATGCCTCTAGCTTAGGTCATCACCTTTTTAGGGTCTTGGACTCAAGAGTCTGATCTTTACCTGGATGCACATGGGCATGCCTGTGCAAACCTCTGGCAACTAATGTATTTTCCAGTTTATTTCAAATGTTTACTTGATCTCCTCTTATAACACTTTAACCAGATAAATGGGGTTTTTTGGTGAGGGGTTGCATTTTCTGGCTGGGGCTGGGTTTGAACCCGCTACCTCTGGCATATGGGGCCAGTGCCCTACTCCTTTGAGCCACAGGCGCCGCCCGCCAGATAAATGTTTTTTGGAGAACTGAAGAAAACTTTACTTCCAGGAAGAACAAAGATCTTTTTTTTTTTTTTTCTGAGACAGAGTCTCATTTTGTGGCCCTTGGTAGAGTGCGGTGGAGTCACAGCTCACAGCAACCTCCAACTCCTGGGCTTAGGTGATTTTCTTGCCTCATCCTCCCGAGTAGCTGGGACTACAGGTGCCTGCCACAATGCCTGGCTATTTTTTTCCCTGCAGTTTGGCTGGGGCCCAGTTTGAACCCCCCACCCTCCGTATATGGGGCCGGCACCCTACTCACTGAGCCACAGGTGCTGCTCAAGCTTTTTAGAGCTAACTTTTGGACTGTGTAGCTGGTCATGTATGTGGGTGGAGTGGCTTAGCTGGGATCTGAGATCAAGACATATATTTGCTCTGATGACAATATTTGAGGCAACTTGGTGCAGGCCGCTTAAAGTCAGGAGACCTGCGTTCAGGTCTAGTCTGGCTCTGTCACTAGCTTTGTGGGGTTGGGCAAGCCAGCCATTTAGTGTTTGCTTTCTCACGTGTAAAATGAGACGTAAAAATAGCACCACCTTATTTAGTGATGAGTCTCGAATGAGATCACGTATGTCAGAGTGCTTTGCAAATTGTGAAGTGCTCCCTAAATATCAGTTATTAATCCAAACTATCGGGGGATCAATCGTTTATGAAGATAGGTGTGGCATCAAAGAAAAATGCCAAAATTTTAATATATTGACGAAGGTGTTTGTTTAAACCTGACACATATGTTTTTAAAGTTGTATCTTTTTTTTTTTGGAGACAGAGTCTCACTTTGTGATGCCCTGGGTTAGAGTGCTGTGGCATCACAGCTCACAGCACCCTTAAACTCATGGGCTCAAGCTGTTCTCTTGCTTCAGCCTCTGGAGTAGCTGGGACTATAGGCGCCCAGCTATTTCTAGAGATGAGATCTCACTCTTGCTCAGGCTGGTCTTTAACTTCTGAGCTCAGGTGATCCACCCACCTCGGCCTCCTGGAGTGTGAGGATTACTTCACCTGCATGTTGCTGTTTATGCTGACAGGACTCTATTTAATGCATACATTGAGACCATGAACCTTACCCATCAAGATTACTAGGAAGGAATTTTGATCCCTTTTTCAAAAATGGAGGGCCTCATACAATAAGATGAAATGGGAATGCTGAGTTTTTAAAATAACTCTTATTAGATTTAGGAACCTCTCAGAATAGAACCTGGGAGTCTGTTCTGATTGGATTCTGAGATTTGCATTATAATACAGATAAGTTGTAATGGTTGCAATTTTTGCCAAGCTGAGGTTACATTTTTAGCTTGTGCACCAAAAAATGTTTATAAAGTAAAAACTGGAGTCATCTTTTTGTTTTGCTTTGTGGTCATCCTTTCTGTCAGTTTTCAAGTTTGGGAGGCAGTTATAGCTATAGCTTGCAGAGGAGTAGCAAGAAAGTCAATGTTAGGATGAACACTTTTAAAAAAAATAATTGGTCTCATCAGAAATCTAAACTCTGGCATAAATTTCACACAGTTGATACTTAAGATACCTTTTTAATGTTGAGTGGTGTAAACTCACTGGGATTTCTTTCACGTATTTTAAATGCATAGTGTTGTCTATTTCTAGGACTTCCTTTTTTTCCCCTCTCCTGGGGTGGGGTTGATACTCTGTGATCTCTTTGATTTCCTGTCCTATTAAGTCACTTCCTCTGGGGCATGGTCAGTCAGTGTTGGTTTCTACTTTCTTTCTGTGCATTAAAAGAATCATATTCAGACAAAATAAGGTTTGGCAAAATTGGCGCTGGTCTTATCAAATAAAATTCCATTTCCAGGAATATATTTGAAAACAACAGTCAAGTTACTGTGGGCTTTTGTTCCTAAAACAAGGTCTGGTTCTCCTTTTAAAGAAGCTATTTGCTTTGGGGGGGACTTTAGTAACCCAAAAAGCATTCTTAAAGCTGATCATGGTTATCTTCATGAATGAAATGATTCTTGCCCACCCCATTCCCCAAATATATGCATACAGAATGTGAATACTACTAAATTAAGCTAATGGGAATAATTCAGGGATCTAGTCAAGTTTTTGTAAAGTGGGAAAATTGAGGCACTGTGAGTTTAGGTGTCTTAGGCAGTTTTTAGTGACTGGCCAGTGCAAGTTCAGAGATAGGACTCCTACTTAATTTGTTGAATGTTTCTTTTATTCCTCTAGGTTGTTTTTACTTTTTATTTTTCATATTCTCTTCCTTTTGGTATGTCTGTCTATATAGGATTGCTATTTGAACACAGAAGGAGCAGAGAGAAAATGGGTCACAGGAGAGGTTCAGAAGTCTTTTACTTGGAGTCTGTTGGTTAGAAAGTCTGCTGTCGCAGCAGACTTAGTGTCCCCTTTGGGATCTGAAGATCTCTTGCCTCAGCCAGTTGCTTATTCAGAAAGCTGAGAATCAGCTAGGAAGCTAATGGTGCCCACCTGTCTGTGGTGTCCCAGAGAGCTGGGTTACTTTTATGCAGTATAAGGAAGTAAACTAATATATACAAATGAACATAACACCTGCAAGCCAATTAGTGAGTTTGTTTTTTGTTAATATATTCCAAGAACAAGCTAATACCTAAACAAGTTTGGGCTTGGTTCTTCATGTGAGTCCTTAAGGCAACCTATATTTAATAAACAAAGATTCCAGGGTCATTTTAAGCATTTGGCCAGACTAAAATAGGAATCATTGTCTATATATGCCCCAAATAATATCATCTTAATTATATTGACTTTACTCTTTCCCACCAGCAAACTGGCATTTGTGTATGTGTTTATGTGTATTTTGGTGGTTTTTGTTACTTTGCATATTCTTTAATAGACCATGATGTGCTGGGAAATTTTTAATTTTTCTCACCACCTTCATATATATATTTGAATAAAAGTTACAGTTTATTGAAAGAATGAGGGCTTAAATGATTTAAGTTATATAATATTCAAGTCCTGAGCTGGGCATGGTGGCTCACGCCTGTAATCCCAGCATTGTAGGAGGCTGAGGCAGGTGGATTGCCTGAGCTCACAGTTTCCAGACCAGCCTGAGCAAGTGCAAGACCCTGTCTCTACAAAATAGCCAGGTGTTGTAGCAGGCACCTGTAGTCCTGGCTACTCAGGAGGCTGAGATAAGAGAATCGCTGGAGCCCAAGAATTTTTGAAGTTGCTGTGAGCTATGATGCTATGGCACTCTACCCAAGGCGACAAAGTGAGACTCTATTTTTTTTTTTTTTTGAGATAAAGTCCTGAAGTGTACTTTTAACTAAAAATTAAACACAGCCAGATAGTATGTACATCCCATCTGGATTTCTCAAAAATTCAGTTTTCTTTTTAATCTCTTCTTTTTGCTATCTCAGTATAATGCCTGGCTCTTTAGAGCTTGGTCATATTCTGTTTGATTATCACCCTTATCTTCTTGTGTCTATTATCAGCATCCCAAAGCCAGACCCCATTGTTTGATTATTGACCAAAAGTTTTTCTCTGCAGAGAGTATTTATTATAAATTACAGTCTAGCATGTACAGTGGAAAAGGATATTTGTAGGATAAGAAATAAAGGTAAATTCCAGTATAAAGGAAGAACTAAAAAAAAAAAAACTTAGTAAATGTTTAACTTTAAAGTGGCATAACATAGTTTGTGACCTTGTGTTCCTTGGTTCAGAGGAAGAAAGAAGACTAAAATAACCACTGCAAACAGCAGTGCTAATTTACTTGGTTATCTTTTTTTCTTGGAAATACTATTGCTTTGGTCTGTTTATGTAGTTTCCAAATACATAGAAAACTAAAGGGAAGACCTGTTTGATTGGAAATACCCAGATAGAATTTTTCCTTTATTTATCTAAGCAATATAGTTCTTACCTTCGAGGAAATCCTACAGTTGGACACTTTTTATACTTCCTTTCACTAATTCTCTATGTATCTGTAGCTTTTATGTAGAGACTTTGAAAATGTATACAAATAAAATTTTGCTCCCGGATCTAATAGCCTCGTAGGGAAACTGATGATGTATGTCAGTTATTGGAACTGATGTGGAAAGTATGTACTAAATACACATGATTCAGAGACCTTGGCTTAGGAATGAAAAGAGGCAGTTTAACTGGGTTTTGGAGTCAGGGAGGTAGGGACAAGAGCATTTTAGGTGTGGGAAGAAGTAAGAGCAAGGTCGTGATTGAAAAAGTGCACCTCAGGACTCAAGAGAGCTGTAAATGGTCTGTCTACTCTGCTTAGACTAGAGCAAAAGGAGACGAGTTAAGGACAGAAAGGAGTGGTAAGGAAAGAAATCTGGAGAAGTAAAATGGGTTAGATGTTGGAAGTTCTTGATTGCCAGGCTAAGAAATTTGAATAGTCTCTGCTTGATATTGGTGACCATTGGAGCTTTGGAGTAGTAGATTAATGTGGCATTATCAGAGCTGGGCTTTTATAAGGTTTATTATGCATCTTTATGTAGAATAAATTTGAGTAGAAGACACTAAAAACTGAGCAGTGCAATAAGTTCACATACTAGGTTCACAACCTTTATAAGATTGTTAGGAGGGTTAAAATAGGCAGTAAAATAAAGGGCTTAGAACTGCACCTGGCACACAGTAATCACTAATGAGTATTCGCTGTAATCAAAATCATTATATCATCATTTTTATTATTACATGGAAGTGATGAGGGTCTGAACAGAGATAGTGGCAGCATAAAGAATGGTGAGAAGATGGATACTGCTGTACACTGTTATTACAGAATTTAGCAAGTTGGATCTCTCACTTCTGCTCTTTCATAAGAAGAACCCACTTCCAATTCTCTTTGGAATGCTCTGAACTTTCTCATTGTTCTTCCTAAATAAAATTTATCTTTGTGTAAAAAAAAAAAAGAATTTAGCAAGTTGATTAGAATTGAGGAACAGAGGAGAAAGAGTCCAAAATGACTCTGAAATTTCAAGCCTGGGAAACTGAGGATAGAAATAGAAAGTTTGGAGGAGCAGGTTTGGGGAAAGAAGACAGATTTGATTTGGGGAATATGCAATTTCAGTCCAGTAGCTTTCCAGTTGGAGATGTCCTGCAGTCAGCTTATACTTGAGGGGTTGGAGCTTTGGAGAGATATCAAAATTGGTAATATAGACACAATTATAAGAGGGACTTTATCTAACAAATACAATCAGTGTAACCTAATTCTTTGTATCCTTGATGAATTCCAAACCAAAAAAAAAAAAAAATACTTAGAGAAAGAAAAAAATTGGTAATGTATATTTGGAATTAAAGCTCATGGGGCATGGAGATGATAGGTGAGGGAGAGGAGATCTTGAGTGGGAGAGAATAGATAGAAGAATAAAGCTGCATGTCAAAGATGGAAGCACAAAAAAGGTCTGACTGTAAAGTTGAGAAATCCAGGAGTGAGCATGGCGAGGTCCTGTAGATCATTGTTCTCTAAGCTTTTTTGATTGTGCATCCTTGTAATGAGTGTGCAGCTCCCATGTGTGAATTAGTAGTCTTTTTTTTTTTTGAATTAGTATTCTTTAGAAAGATACTCATTTTTTGAATGTTTAGTTAAAACTAGAGAATGTCTATAACTCCCTTTAACCAGGCATGCATAATAGGGTACAGGTGTCATTGTTAGCCTATATCTTCCTCAAAATACTTTGAATACCATGCATGATACAAGCTAAACTAAGTGAGGGCATCAGTATAAACTCATAGGTTAAATATTCAGAAAGCTAATACTAACATTTTCTCTGTGTTCTTTGATAAGTAAAAGAATAGAAATACTGCCCTAGAATCTAGTGTCCTTCATTTGCTCTGAAAATATACAGATTTCCTTGAGATTTGTTTGTGTGTACATACATACACACAAAACACATCTCCATTTGGTACAAAGACTATTAGATTTTGTTTTTTCAGTTGCTTTGGCCTTAATCTTACTGATGTTAGCTTTGAAAAAAGTCTCAAATAGCAGCATCCTGCATGAAGCCAACCAAAAATATGTATGTGGGAATTTGGCAGCATTTGCTTAGTGAGTATTTATAGTCACATGATCATGATAGCACCAATAAGCACCACATACAGTTAACTACCAGGAATGGTACCAGCCTCATCTGTAGGATTTAGCAGAATTTTTTAATATAAGGCACCTATATTTAGTTTCTAGGCTAAGTATGTCATAATTATCTTCACTCTAAAATTAAAGCAACAGGAAAATTTTCACTAGAGAAATACTGGTAAATTTCCAGCCATCTTACCTGGTTATTTATGTCCTGAACTTCATGATTATTTTTCTCCCAGTAATTAACTGGCCAAATACCCATGAAGCTACCCTTGAAGGTGGTTAAACAATGTAATAGTACTTAATGTTTATATGAGGCAGAGTACTTCACAGCTAATGAAGTGATTTCATACTCATTCACTTATTTGGTTATTTAACTAATGTAGATAGTTCAAAAGGTTATTATCTCCATTTTGAGGAGCCTAATGACACAGCCATTTTCTCCTTGCACCGCACCTTGTTACTATATAGGAAAAGGAATCTATAGCTCTGTCCGTCTTAAGGGACTAATTCCTCCTCTGGCCTTCCCTAAAAGGCATATATTTTAAAAAAAAATTGGGACTTTCCCAGCGTTCTCATAGAATCTTACATTATATGACTACCTAACAAGCTGATTTTGAAAGAAGCAAACATACTGTCAAATTGAATTACCTTTAAAGTTTTTGTCAAAAAAGGTGAACATAGCCACTTTTCTTTTGAGAACAAAGAATAGTACCGATAGGTATTATCTTTCGTGAATCCTGTATTCACTGAGGTCAGATGAGTAGTTGAAGGACTTTTTCCAAATATAGAGTTCAGTAGGTATTCTGTGGTGTTCTTTTTAGTTGTGCAAATGCACACTTCAGTAGTATGCACTGGGCAGGTCCCAAATTCGGGTTCTCATCTTGAACCACAAAGATTGGTATTTTTAGATGAGTCATGGTGTTGTTAAATAATCAGTTGCTTTAGATTCTCCAGCTATGATGTTTTATGCCCAGTGAGGTGTAGAACCAAGGAATTCTGATTTCTTGGATTGATGGCTAGGTTGTTAAAATAATGTCACCATATTCGAAATGTAGCAATAACTTCAGTTTTGAAATACTGAGTAGAATTTAACCAAATGACTCTTACAAGCATACAGCTATGGAAACATCTCCAACAAGGGGCTGGTCTAAGTCTGTTCCTCTGAAAGGCCCCGTAAAGGGGTCCTCAAACTTTAAACAGGGGGCCAGTTCACTGTCCCTCAGACCATTGGAGGGCTGGACTGCGGGACGAGTTGGCTGCTAAGCAGGACAGGCAGCGTGGCAAAAACACCTGGTGGGCTGTATGTGGACTGCGGGCTGTAGTTTGAGGATGCCTGCCCTAGAGAGTGAACTTGATCTACCAGACCTTTCTATCTCCGCTATTGGCTGGTGACCAGATGGTCTATTCCTACTTCTTTTTTTTTTTTTTTTTT
>NW_003852539.1:2334516-2341487 GCF_000181295.1 Otolemur garnettii | reverse complement strand
GCCACAACGCCTGGCTATTTTTTGGTTGCAGCCGTCATTGTTGTTTGGCGGGTCCGGGCTGGATTCGAACCCGCCACCTTAGGTGTATGTGGCTGGTGCCTTAGCCGCTTGAGCCACAGGTGCCGAGCCTATTCCTACTTCTTGGGGGCAAGTGCAATTTAACAAGTTTGAAACCTTTAAGCTGTCCATTTTGAAGTGTGTAAGATTCAGACATCTTAGCATTTGGGGGTACTTTTTCTAGGAGAATGATCAGGAAAACTAAAGGTAAAAAGGCTTTGTGGATTTATATTCAGGCTGAGAAAAGCTGTAGATAGTTCTTCAGGTTTTGGTTCTTTGTTGAGTTATAATTTCTAAAGCAGGAGGAGAAAATTTAGTGAAAGAGCACAGAACTGAGAATCAGGGGGCATGAATTTTAATTCCAGGTGTGCATATACTTGCCATGTGACCTTGACCAAGTTCCTCAGTCTCCCTGGATAAAGTTTATTTATCTGTCAGGTGGGATATTTGTACCTATGCTGTCTATCTTATGTGTTTATACAAGAAATAAATGAGATAATGTGAAGCTACTTTAGAAAGTAAAGTCTGAGGCCTGGCACGGTGGCTCATGCCTATAATCCTAGCACTCTGGGATTCCAAGATGGGTGGATTGCCCGAGCTTACAGGTTTGAGACCAGCCTAAACCAGAGCAAGACCTCGTCTCTAAAAACTAGCCAGGTGTTGTGGTGGAGTCCCAGCTACTTGGGAGGTTGAGGCAAGAGAATGACTTGAGCCCAAGATTTTGAGGTTGCTTGAGCTGTGACGCCACTGCCCTCTCTATCAAGGGAGACAAAACTGTCTCCAGAAAACTCTCCTAACAATAATAAATAAATTAATTAAAAGTAAAGTGTGTACAATGTAAGGGATTAGCATTACCATCTAAGTTGCTTTGCGTTCTTTGAAGTGGTCTTTACGTTCTCAGTTCCTGACAGCTGTAAACTGTCAGCTGTAAACAGCTGTAAACATGGAGATGAGGGATTTAGGGCTTTGGTAATAACTCTTTCCCCTTCTTTCCTCTTCCATCTTTGAGCAGTTAAATCAATGATAAAAGACACTAAGCAGAGTGCAGAATTCTCTGTATGTCTGTGTGTGAGCAGAATCTATACAGCCAAATCAATATAGCCAAGCTCATATTGACATTTGTATAATGTCCTCCAGGTTTTGTTTTGTTTTTGTTTTTGAGACAGTCTTACTCATTTGCCCCAGCTGGAGTGCAGTGATATCATCATTGAACTAAACCTCAAACTCCTGGGCTCAAGCAATCTACATGCCTCAGCCTCCCTAGTAGCTGGGACTACAGGCTCATGCCACCACACCTGCTAATTTCTTTCTGTTTTTATTAGTCTTGTTCTTGCCCAGACTGGTCTCAAACTCCTGACCACCAATGATCCTTCCACCTTGGCTTCCCAGAGTGCTAGGATTGATTGCAGGCATGAGCCACCACACTTGGCCATATAGGATTTTAATTTAAAATTCTCTCCCCATCCCAATTTGTAGACTTATTAACTCTCTAGCACAATCTTCCATTATTCAGTGGCACGTGTGATTAGAGTTGTCTGCATTTGTGTTGTATCTTCTAAAGTAGAACAAATTTCTGTCCATCTCCACTCTTTGGACTCTTCATTGAATTACTGCACAACCAAACACAGATACTTAAGAAGGAATTTCCCCATATACCAGTTGCAAAGAAAAGAACCAAGAGGGAGGCCAAAGATACTTGGGGTCTTAAAATAGTTCTTAAGGAGCTTGTGTTTGTTCATTTAGTAGGTGTGTATTGAATCCCTACTATATACAAGTCATATTTGCGTTGAGGATGTGCCAGAAACAATTACATAAGAAATGAGAAAATAAGAGCATGAAAATTTAGGCTTAAAAAGTAATATGCAAAAAAAAAAAAAAAATAGTATGCTGCACAAACAAAACTAAAGAAAATCAATCCACTGATTGTAGAAATAGATTTGATTGTGTGCTGGGAGTGGTTTCTTTGGGAAAAAAAATAATAATTTAGTCATCATTGATTGGTGAGTGTGCATAGTTTAATTTCTTCACACTTGTACTGTAAAGGCAAGCTTTGTACCAATACTATTCCCTAAAAAAACCTTTAAACATTGGTTTCAACCCATGACATAGTCTCAGAAATTCCTGCTTTCCAGAACATGGTCTCTTTACTTCAGGGTCTTGGATAGAGATGGAAACAGGCAGAATTCTCTTGGGATCTCAAAACAGAAACTTCTGCTTAGGCCGGGTTGGATGGGGAGGTGCCTAGACTCCAGGTTTCCTCTGCCCTGTAATGTAAACAAGATTCCTTCCACAAGACAAAACAGTGGCATATTCCTAGCTTATAGAAGCCTGGGGTGTTCTACAAATTTAAATGTTTTTGGATGAGTCTGCAAGGAAAACCTGCATAGGTATTGATCACTTACATTCCTAAGGATTTGAGTTTGAAACATTCCTGGTCATTTCCAGCTTGAGTTCTTGCCTGTTTAGAACTGCTATGTTTAAAGAACTTTAAAAATTATTTCATGTTTATAAGAAAGATGGGAGAAGGTTTTTCTCTAATATGTATTTCTATGCATCTGAAACAGAGCTTTTAAAAGAAACATGTTAAAAACAAAGTAGTCTAAAATTTAGAGTGAAAGAAACTGGTTGGGTCACTTACTCAAGTAGGTAAAGGGGATAAATCTAGGTTTGTTACTGTATCTGCGCTTACCCAGGAGGTGTCTTGTCTAGCTTCAAACAGTAATGATGATATGATACCATCTGGCATTTGTATGAAGCTTGGGGTTTTTTGAGGCCTTTTAACATCGTGTATTTTCCCATTTCTGTGTTGGGAATGCCTTGCAGGTGCTGCTATAGGTGAACAGAGAAGTTCCAAAGAAGTTAAGGGATTTGGCTAAGATCATAGACATACAGCGAATCAATTTGCCAGAGAGCAAGAAACCCCGAGTCTAATACATTTTCTTAATGTATTTACCTTGTGCTTTACTGCCCCCCACTGTTCTCAGCTTAGTATTCATAGGTACTACTGACCTGCTTAGAGACTTGTAAAGGGGAAGGATAAAACAGAAAATAGTGATAACAGGAAAAGAGAGACAACAGAAAAATAAAAGGAAGATGTGTGTGTGATAGGGATTGAATCAGCGATCCAAGCATGGACTGCTCCACTGGCTGAACAGTTTGAATATACATATACCTACCTTAAAACAATGAAAAGGCTCGGCGCCTATAGCTCAACCAGCTAAGGCACCAGCCACGTACACCTAAGGTGGCGGGTTCAAATCCCCAGCCCGGACCGCCAAACAACAATGACGGCTGCAACCAAAAAATAGCCGGGCGTTGTGGCGGGCGCCTGTGGTCCCAGCTACTTGGGAGGCGGAGGCAGGAGACTCGCTTGAGCCCAGGAGTTGGAGGTTGCTGTGAGCTGTAATGCCACGGCACTCTGCCCAGGGGGACAGGTTGAGGCTCTGTCTCAAAAAAAAAAAAAAAAAAAAAAAAACAATGAAAAAAGGGGAATGAATAAGTAGTCATACATCAAAAACAGAATCTTAGATCTTCGGCGTTTCTCACTCCGCCATTTATTGTATTGTAATCTTGAGCAAGTGACTGAAGATACCCAATTCTCAGTCTTTTCTATAGAGTTGTCATAATACTGATAAGTTTTTCATTCCACTAAGTGAAGATCAGTTGAAGAGCATGTGTGTGGCAGGTAATTTGTAAACTGAAGCTCAAAGTTGGCACCTTTGAAACATTCTTTAGAATCACACTTCTCATCTCTCCTGGACACACAAACACAGGATCCTCACAGATACTGGGCAGAAGGTTATTTGTGAATCTCAGATGGGACCCAGTAAGCAAAATGGCTCTTTGTTTTAGGATACAACTTGACTTAGACTGCAGGCACTCTTTTTGTCTCTAGCTTATGTCAGATTCCCTTTCAGGCTCAGGGCCTGAAAAACCAGTTGCTCATCATTCTTTGTACAAGAATTTATTTACTCTTATTAGGCTGGAAGGTCAAAGAGATTAACAGATACTTTTGTGGGGGCAGAGGGATCTGGCCCACTTTACTTTTAATGGAGGTTGAACAGGTGAGGAAAGCAGGGGAGCCACATAACAGATGTGTGATCTAGGATTAGCTTCTCAATACCTGGTGCTCGATTTCCCCATCAGTAAAAAAGAGATAAATAAAACAGTAAAACACCTACCAGTGCTTAGAACAAAGCCTAAATATTATCTATTTTTCTTTTCCTTCTTTTAAGAGACAAAGTCTCTCTTTGTCACCCAGGTTGGAGTGCAGTGGTGTGATCACAGCCCATTGTAAACTTGAACTCCTGGGCTTAAATGATTCTCCTGCCTCAGCTTCCTGAAAAGCTAGGACTGTAGGTATGCTCCAACATGCCTGGCTAATTTTTTAAGTTTCTAGTAGAGACGGGTTCTTGCTCTGTTGCTCTGGCTGATCTTGAACTCCTGGCTTTAATTGATCCTCCTGTCTTAGCCTCCCAGAGTGCTGGGTTATGGGTGTGCGCCACCATGACAAGTCTCTGACCCGTTCTCATTAAAGGGCCAGATAATATTTTAGGCTATGTAGGTTTTATGGTTTCTGTTATAGCATGAAAGCAGCCATAGACAACATAAATTAATGAAGTTTGCTGTCTTCAGTGAAACTTTGTTTACTGTGGCACAGATTTGGCCTGTGAGCTGTGGTTTTCAGACCCTTGCTGAATAGAGTACTTAACTATTTCAGTCCTTTTCCTCTATCACACAGAAATGCTGATAGTATTTTATTAGAGTCGTATGTGCAGGGATGGTTTAAGATGGACCATTAATGAAAGAGGAAGAAGGTGTGTGAAATAAGGTTTTGCATACTATTTTCTATTCCATAAAAACAAGTTTTAAAGAATGGTCTTTCATGCCTTTTATTATTTATACCAGTTGCTGTGCCTTCATTCTTTTCTATAGTTGTAGTTATACTATAACTATATTATGATCTTACCTCTGTTTCAAAGATTTTATTTTTAAATTTTTTTTTTTGAGAGAGTCTCAAGCTGTCACCCTGGGTAGAGTGCTGTGCTGTCAACAGCTCACAGCAACCTCAAACTCTTGGGCCTAAGTGATTCTCTTGCCTCAACCTCCCAAGTAGCTGGACTACAGGTGCCTGCCACAATGCTCAGCTGTTTTTTGGTTGTAGTTGTCATTATTGTTTGAACTACAGGTGTCAAGCCATGTTTTTAAATGTATTTGAAGGAAAAGTAGCTCTCCAGTGAGTTTGAGCATATGTCTTTGTGAGCAGATCTTTAAGGAGAATAATGTACAAGCCTTAGTCTTTTGCAAAGCATGGCTTTCTAGTAGGTACTTGGAAAAGCAGCTTCATATTTTTAGCCTTTTAGGACAAGAGAAACACACACAACCTCATATATTGAACTTGTCATTAATCAGTTAGGGAAACTATGGCAACACTATTCATTCTTATACTATAGTAGTGGGGATTGTGTGACAGCCTGCCAGTAAGTATGACCAGCTGGCACCCAGCTATGTGAGGGTTTTTCTGGGACTAATAACATTAGTGCTTTCTTGTTTAAATGGAAACCTTAGATGAGCTTAAATACAGACTACTGAACTTTCTGTTTGCTTTGGTCATCTTGCCTTCCCTAATTTATTGTGTCCTCAAGTAGCAAAGTGTAAGACTTCCCTGCCAGGCCATTGGAGATCCCTTTGGTGTACATGTTTAGTATACATCATTCCTGGAGTGGCTTAGTGGACTGGCCTGAGGCCATCAGCTAGTAGGCTCCTAGCAGGCCATTGCACAGACATAGGTCTTTTAATTTCTGGCACAGTGCTATTTTTCTCCTTTTGAAATTATCTGTTTTACCTTGATTTTGTAATGGAGAACATAGGCCGACTTGAGGCTTGAAATACTTTTTAGCCTTTGTGATTGATGATGACATATATCCTAAGGTCTGTCTGTATAAACGTGAGAACCAAACTGTTGTTACATTTCATAAGTTTCAGTTCTCAAATTTGGTTTTCACCTTTCTTTGTAGTTTAGAAGAATATCTAAAATAGCAAGCACATAGTTTAAATCCTACCCCCTTTCTTCCTCATTGGTTTATTCTTTTTTCTTTCTTTCTATTTTTTTGAGACAGAGTTTCTCACTTTGTTGCCCCCTGTAGAGTGTGATAGTATCACAGCTCACAGCAACCTTGGGCTCAAGAGAGTCTCTTGTCGCAGTCTCCCAAGTAGCTGGGACTACAAGTGCCTGCCACAATGCCCAGCTATTTTTAGAGATGTGCTCTTGCTCAGGCTGGTCTTGAACCTGTGAGCTCAGGCAGTCCACCCACCTTGGCCTTCCAGAGTGCTAGGATTACTGGCATTGCCCAGCCTGTTTATTCATATATTCGTACTGATATTCTCCTTTATCTTTATCTCTTACTTTTTAAATTTTAAAATACTGGCCGGGCATGGTGGCTCACTCAGCCTGTAATCACGAGCACTCTGAGAGGCTGAGGCAGGTGGATTACTTGAGCTCACCAGTTTGAGACCAGCCTAAGCAAGAGTGCGACCCTGTCTATACTAAAAATAGAAAAACTGAGGCAAGAGGATCGCTTGACCCCAAGATTGTTGTGAGATATGATACCATGGCACTCTACCCAGGGTGACAGCTTAAGACTCTGTCTCCAAAAAAAAATAATAATAATTAAAATACAACACCCCAGCCCGGCGCCCATAGCACAGTGGTTATGGTGTCAGCTGTTGAGGCTGGTGGGTTTGAACCCAGTCCTGGCCAGCTAAACAGCAATGACAACTGCAACAAAAAACAGGTGGCTGTTGTGGCGGGTACCTGTAGTCCCAGCTACTTGAGAGGCTGAGGCAAGAAAATCGCTTAAGCCCAGCAGTTTGAGGTTGCTGTGAGCTGTGATGTCACAGCACTCTACCAAGGG
>NW_003852539.1:2316426-2333578 GCF_000181295.1 Otolemur garnettii | reverse complement strand
CCTTAGCCACTTGAGCCACAGGCACCGAGCCCCGGCTGTTTTTTGGTTGCAGCCATCATTGTTATTTGGCAGGCCTGGGCTGGATTCGAACCCGCCACCTTAGGTGTATGTGGCTGGTGCCTTAGCCACTGGAGCCACAGGCGCTGAGCCAATCTCCCCAAGTCTTTGTGGGTTTTCCTTAGCACTCCAGTTTTCTTTCACATCCCAAAGATGTGCATTGTCAGTTAATTGGACTTCTAAGTCATCCCTGAGTGCATGTGCTTGTGAGTGCTCTCTGTGATAGAACAGTGTTCTGTCTAGGGAAGTTTCCTGCCTTATGCCTTGAGCTATCAGGATCAATTCCAGCCACCTGCTACCCTGAACTGGAATAATTGGGTAACTAATTATGTCATTTGTTTTTATTAATCTTCCTTATGTATAGCTGTATGTATAGCTCACATTTGTTTCAGTGTTTAATATTAGAAGTGTTTTGGTCTTTATTTAGAAGTTGGTGATGTTTTTGTGATCAGAAGTATACCATAGGAACTTAAACCTTATTTCTATCAATCAGCCTGTGGGAAAATTGGTTTCGTTATATGTTTCACTTATGTTGCAGTTTCCAAGAATCTTTTGAGGATCTTAAGGGAGGATATACTGTACTTTAATAGAAAACAGCATTAGTCAAAAATTGGGCTTCATTTTTAGGGGCGTGTCCTTAAATAGTAGTTGTGTATTAGATTTTTAGGTATTATCTCCCAACTACATCTATGTGGTTGTATTTACTTCAAAGGGTTGTATTGTGGTTTAGGCATATTCTAAAAGACTTTAGTATAAAGAATGAAATACATGCCAAGGAATGGAGAACAAAAGCCTAACTGTACAGAGTTTTGGAAGCCTGGTAGTAGTGCAATAAAACGTTAAACTAACTTTGTTTTTATGAGGTTGGTAATTTTGATGCATCCTGTCACACAGGAATATCACTCAGGAAAGATTTGGTGAGCTTATTACTTGGTCAAGAGCAAGAGCTTGAGATTTCCAAGAGAATCTTAAAAAAAGAGGTGTACTTTACTTTGGGGATGTATTGAAAATTCCTGAGGTTTTTTTTTTTCCTTTTCTTCAAAAATAATAAAGAGTAACTAGATATTAGAGTAATGTCTCCAGCGTTCATGATTTTCTTATCTCTTTGCTAATGGATGGGCAGACAGAGGTATTTATCCTCCTCCTATGTACCTGTTGTCATTAATTTTTCAAACTTTGCTATTATTAGTCAGCTTTCTGAAGAAGTTCTGACTTTCAACAGATTTGTACTTGGAAATGGTACATACTCACATTTCCAGCTTTCTAGTCTACCTTGCAGCTTTCTTAGATGTGTATATGTGTCCTTTCTGTCATTCCTTTTTATCTTAAATCCACTTTAGTAAGTCAGGTTCAGGTAGAATTCTGATTTGTAGTCCCTTTTGCTTTAAATGCCCAGAGAGAGCTTTTTTTATTCTGAGCTACCTACAATAGTTTGTAGAACCATTGTTGTTCAGATATCCCAATAAGCCTGAGCTTTTGGGATACCCCAGGGCCAAGCTTTCTAAGATGCCTTTTATCTCAGATAGGCCATACCCAGCCTACTCTCTTATACCCCTTCACTTAAGTAATCAGTTGTTAGACTGTGTGACACGGTGTGAGAGAATCCAGAGATGAATTATATGTAGGTATTACTCTTAAAGAGCTTGTACACCAGAAGGGGAAATAAGTAAGATAAGATATACACATTAATAATGATTATATAAGGGTAATGATGAGGGTAGAGAGGTGTAGATCAAGGGCTTGTAAGGCTCACAAGGAGGGACCACTTCCAAGTAATGATATTTAGAAAGATAACAATTCAGTTGAACATTGCAAAAATAATCTTTTCATGATGGACTTTTGAGTCTTCTCTTTCTAGCTTTGGAAAGAAATCTTTTTAAAAACAGGTAAATTAAAACCATATAAATTGGCTTGGCACTTGTAGCTCAAGTGGCTAAGGCTGCAGCCACATACACCAGAGCTGGTGGGTTCAAATCCAGCTCAGGCCTGCCAAACAACAGTGACAACTACAACCAAAAATAGCCAGGCCTTGTGGCAGGCGCCTGTAGTCTCAGCTACTTGGGAGGCTGAGGCAAGAGAATCGCGTAAGCCCAGGAGTTGGAGGTTGCTGTGAGCTGTGATGCTACAGCACTCTACCCAGGCTGACAGCTTGAGGCTCTGTCTCAAAAACAAACAAACAAAAATATGTTAATAGATATTGGAAACTGAAATTATTTTCAGCAACAGCTCTTCAGTACATCAACTTGTCCTTAAGTCTTTATTAAACAGTTAGTTTTATTCAAGTATTCATAAAGTAATTAATGAACATGAATAATAAATCTAATATTAATAATGAATTAAATTTGGGAAATTCTATGTTACATTTTTCAAGTGTGATCTAAGCTAACATGGCTTAGTCTTAACACAGTTTTGTCCTTGTTAGTTTTCTTTAAATAGGTAGCTTTATCACTAGATAAAGCTTCTTCATGGAACGAATTTCATGGAATAAATCTCTTCTTTCTTTTAATTACATGCCTTTTCTCATCATCTTGGAAGATCCACATTTTCCGTGGATCTTCCATGCACTGTAGATGTTGTAAATGGGCTACCTCTGTAGTAATATCAATTTGCAGTTAATATATTATTAAAATAAGAGGTGACCAGAGCATGGTGACTCACACCTGCATTCACTGCCTTTAGGAGGACAAGGCAGGAGGATCACTTCAGGCCAGGAGTTCAAGACCAATGTGGGTAACAGCAATATCCTGTCTCTACCAAAAATTAAAAAAAAAATTAGCCAAGTGCAGTGGCATATGCTTATAGTCCCAGGTACTCAAGAGGCTGAGATGGGAAGATAGTTTGAGCCTGAGGAGCTTGCGGTTGCAAGGAGCTGTAATGTCACTATAGTCTAGGCTGGGCAACAGAGTGAGACCCTGTGTCAAAATAAAATAAAATAATGATTGACTAAGGTTGCTTTGTATTTTTTAATTTGTTGGAATGTTTGGCTAGCAAAATTTATGTTTATCATTAGGTTTTTGTTTTTAATAAAAGGTTTATTTGTGCTTGGTTCTAGATTGGAAAATGATTAGGTTTTATTACTTTAAAGTTTCATGCACAGAATGTATCTGCTTCAGGGAAAGGCTTTTGAATGAAAGTACTTACCTTTTCCCGGAATTTATGGTAACAATTTATGTCCTTTCAAGAGATGGGAATAATAATCCTTGCAAAGATGCTGGAAAACATCATGCTCTAAACCTTCTCTTTTTCCTTATGAAAGGATCTTGTGTTCTTTCGAAGTCAAGAATTTATAAAAAGAGTTTCCTGTAGGAAACTATCATATAGGCTGTAACTCTAAATTCAAAGCTCAAATGGAACTTCACTTGTAAATTAAACTTAATGTAAAGAACAGATCTATCCAAAGATGGAAAAGAATGTGTTACCAGTAAGCCACTTTCCTAGAACTGGAGAGGGAGGTGCTCAAATTTAAGCTAAATGACCACTTAAGGTAGAATATCAGGAGTAGGGCAGAGGGTGTAAAGGAGCTGTGCACATCAGAGCCTGATGGGACTGATGTCTTTTTTTTAGTCTTAAACTTCTATGATGCAGTAAGTATAAAGGACATTATTACTGTATTTTTTGCCATTATCCATTTGGAATTGTCTTTCTTTTTTTTTTTTTTCAATAAATCATAGCTGTGTACAATAATGCATTTAGGGGGTACAATGTGCTGGTTTTATATACAATTTGAAATATTGGTAACAAACTGGTTAACATAGCCTTCACTGCACTTCCTTAATTGTTGTGTTAAGACTTTTATGCTCTACACTTAGTAGATTTGACATGTAGCCTTGTAAAATGCACCATAGTTGTGGTCTGACCGATTACCCTTCCTCCACTGATCCTCCCCCTCCCCCATTTGGAATTTTTGGAGATGAGCTTCTCAATTTTAAAACTTACCCTTTAATACATTTTCATTTTCAGAAGGATTTGATACTTTCTGTTTTGTACCAACCTTCCACTTACAACTGTGTGTGGTTCTGAGCTAGCCAAATATTCATTCATGATCTATTTGAGGACTCATCAAAATTTTTTGATAGGCTCAGCGCCTGTGGCTCAAGCGGCTGAGGCGCCAGCCACATACACCTAAGGTGGCGGGTTCGAATCCCCAGCCTGGGCCCGCCAAACAACAATGATGGCTGCAACCAAAAAATGGCCAGGCGTTGTGGCGGGTGCCTGTAGTCCCAGCTACTTGGGAGGCAGAGGCAGGAGACTCTCTTGAGCCCAGGAGTTGGAGGTTGCTCTGAGCTGTGAAGCCATGGCACTCTATCCAGGGGGATAGCTTGAGGCTCCGTCTCAAAAAAAAAAAAATTTTTTTTTTGATAATTTTTATTTCCAGAAAGATTTTTTTTATTTGCCTCATTTTGAAAAAGTTAGATTAAGTCTGTCTTTTTTTTTTTTTTGAGACAGTCTCACTTTATCACCCTCAGTAGAGTGCTGTGGCATCACAGCCCACAGCAACCTCCAACTCCTGGGCTTAGGCAATTTTCTTGCCTCAGCTTCCCGAGTAGCTGGGACAACAGGCGCATGCCACAACGCCCAGGTATTTTTTATTGCAGTTTGGCCACCCTCGGTATATGGGACCGGCGCCCTCCCACTGAGCCACAGGTACCGCCCGATTGAGTCTGTCTTTATTATCAATGAGTACCTCTTGGGAAACTATTAATAAAGGTAAATAAACGTGTCTAGATTATCTTAATTTCCTTATTCTCGGTACGTCAGAGAGAGTAGTACATAAGTCATGTGCATGTGGTAATAAGTGAAAATGTCATAGGAGGTGAGTTGGGAGTCATTTAGTTCTTTAGGACTCAAAATTTTATCTAGTAATTTCCAACTATGATTCAACACTTCCTTTAACTACCTTCAGAAACTCCAAGATCATATTGCATCTCAAGTACTTAAGAATTTCTCTTGATGTATAGAGAACTATTGTTTATAGGCTGCCAGCACAGAAATTGGCTCTAAACCTTTTCCCATTACATCATCACCTGCTGATGTCATTGCACCAGAGTGAAATCTGCTTTGAAGACTGTACTCTTGTTTTCCTTCCATATCTTTCCTCTCATCATTTCCTTTGGAAGGAAAAAAATAAATTAGAGACCTGGGGCCATCCCAGGTAAACATTTAGGAGTGAATTGAACAGACTAACCTAAAGTTACCAGCCTGTATTCCACTCTTTTGATGGAGAGTGATCGGCCTAGCATGCAGCCACAAAGTAAAACACTTGGTTGTGTAAGTTTTGGCTTTGGTGCTTTTCTTTCAGCCTCTTAGAATTAGTTCTAAATGACTCACATAGCTCTTCAGCCAGTATCCTGTCACTGGCATGTTAGATCTTTTCAAATAATTCCCCAGAATAGAAATTCTTAGGAGATCACTAAGTTTCTCATCCTTTGTGTTTAATTAAACTGTTTTATTGCATGTAAGTATTTGCCAAATAGGCATTTAAGCCATCTGGAGTTATTTTTTACTCTCCACCCCCACAAAAATCTTTAAGACATTACAATACAGGTTGAATACTCCTAATCTGAAAATCCAAAATTTAAAATGCTTTGACATCTGAAACTTTTTCAGCACAACGTGACGTTTAAAGAAAGTGTTCATTGGAGCATTTCAGATTTTCAGATTTAGGATGCTCAACTGGTAAGTATAGCACAAACTTAACCTAAAATCTGAAAAAAATCTGAAATCTAAAACACTTTGGTTGCAAGCATTTCCGATAAGGAATATTCAATTTATATTCTGTACAGTTACAGACAATGCAAGGATCTTTACTCATCTTCCTTCCTCCATCACAAAGCAGTTGACGACATGCAAGTTCTGACCCATTTCTCTATCTCAATTTTAATTCCCTATTATTTTTCAACTATTGTCAAAGCTTCCAATTGATCTGTGATTGTATGCTGTGGTTGGCTTTATGCTTAATAGGAAGGTTCAGGTTAGGAAAGAACTGGTAAGTTTTAGTTTAGAGATGTCATGTTACCTACTCAATTATTGGCCTAGTCTTTAGCACTTTTATGTCCTTTGAGGCAGATTTGCTTAAGATTAAAAGGAGTAATTATCATCAGTAGCTCCAGAGAAATAGGACCTCAGTGTCTAAAAGATTTTTATCTTTTTTAAAGAGATAGATAGGTTAGGGCAGCACCTGTGGCTCAGTGGGTAGGGCGCCAGCCCTATATATGGAGGGTGGCGGGTTCAAACCTGGCCCCAGCCGAACTGTAATAAAAAAATAGCTGGGTATTGGGGCAGGTGCCTGTAGTCCTAGCTACTCAGGAGGCTGAGGCAAGAGAATTGCCTAAACCGGAGAGTGGAGGTTGCTGTGAGTATTCTACCAAGGGTGGCCAAGTGAGACTCTGTCTCTACAAAAAAAAAGAGAGAGAGAGAGAGATAGGTTTTTTTGTGTTCCCCCCAGGCTGGCTTCAAATTCCTGGGTTCTAGTAGTCCTCCTTCAGCCTTCAGAGTAGTCGGAACTACAGGTGCATGCACCGTGCTTGGTGAGGCTCTTTTTTCTTTTTCTAAGACTTCAGGTTTACATTTCTATATGGTATTAATCACTGGGGACCTTAAAATGTTTGCTGCAGCCTGTGTCATGGTATAGGAGAAACCATAGAGAATTTGAAAAAGGTTTTCAGGGAATGGCAGTGAAAATTATGGACTGAACTAGGGCAGCAAAATACTTTCCTCACCACATGTCTACCCCCCTTAAGAAATTAAAAGCCCTTGATTCACATTAGGAATTGTATTTCTAACAACTTTGGATTTTCTAGTTGGAGCACTTTGGTAGTCTCTGTGGGATAAGCTAGTAGAAGGAAAAGCTTTGCTCCAAATGTTTGTGTTAAGATTTAAGTCTGTGCTAAAAATCTCTGGAGCACAATTATATACCTTGTCAGAATGAGTCATGAGTTAATGAAAACATATGTAAAGAAAGGTACATATGACTTACTTGGACAGAAATGTTGATATTATTTCTAAAGTATGCGTATATGTGTTTACTTTCAGTTATCGAAATGTCCACAGAAGGAGGATTTGGTGGTACTAGCAGCAGTGATGCCCAGCAGAGCCTGCAGTCCTTCTGGCCTCGTGTCATGGAAGAAATTCGGAATTTAACAGTGGTGAGGAAGACTGAGAAACTTTTAGGAGTATAAAGAACTATGAGATGATTAACCAAGACTAAGACTGAAAACATTTTTACTTTCAAGCACATTTACAAAGGCATAGGTTGTTCTACCCTATGGGTAGAAAAATGAAAATATAATTTACGTTAGGTGAGGTAACTATGAGGGTGTCTTTTATGTTTTAGTGGCTTTCCTTAGGCATGTGAGTATGTAGTGGATGCTTTGACTTAGAGGTAGTTTAATTAGAGGCATAACTTTTAGGAAATGTAGAAAAGCATAGATCTCACCTTTATTTAGTGGCCCTTCCTAATTTCTAGAACTTGGTGAAAATCACTGGGCAATTTATTTACAAAAACAACGACGACGACAGATCTGTTGTGCACCAGGTGTTCTTTCTGGGTGTAAAAGATATATTTAGATGAGGGTTTATCAGAAGCAGCATTGTTGCCATTTTGGGCCAAATAATTCTTTCTTTCTTGTAAGGGGGTTTTGAGGATTATAGGACCTTTAGCAGCATTCCTGGCCTCTACTCGCTAGATGCACCCACCTCCTCCAACCAAAAACATCACCAAATGTTAGCATATGTCTTCTTTGGGTTAAAATCATCCCCTGTTGAGAAACACTGACTTAGAAGAATGCAGTAGAACTGTGGCCCTTAAGGAGCTTACATTCTGATAATTACAACCAGCAGTTAAATATATTAAATACTTGCTGTGGCAGGCACAGTGACACATCTTCAGGCAATAAAAATCAAAGTGCTATGGAAGCACAGGGCCTATAGTGCTTGTTTCTCTCTGTTGAGTTAGGGAGGGCTTTAAGGAAAGGGACCATTTTTGTTGGGTCTTGAAGTATGAGTAAGTATCACCAGATGGAAAGGATGGAAGAATATGTCTTCAGCAGAGAATAGGGCATGCATAAAGCCATGGAGGCCCTTATATTTAGAGGAACATCAGGAAATTTAGAGTAGGGGTGGCTCCTGTGGTTCAAGGAGTAGGATGCTGGCCCCATATACCAGAGGTGGTGGGTTCAAACCTGCCCCCGGCCAAAAACTGCAAAAAGAAAGAAAGGGTGATGCCTGTGGCTCAAAGGAGTAGGGTGCTGGCCCCATATACTGGTGGGGGGTTCAAACCAGCCCCTGGCTAAAAACCACAAAAAACAAAAACAAAAAAAAAAAAGAAATTTAGAGTAGCTAGAGGTTATTATGTTGTTAGTGGAGATCAAGGGTAGGAATGAAGTATGTTGTGTGAGTGGTAGCAAAAAGTGAAACAGGGCTTGGTGCCTGTAGCTCAGCGGCTAGGGTGCCAGCCGCGTACACTGGAGCTAGTGGGTTCGAATCCAGCCCAGGCCTGCCAAACAACAGTGACAACTACATCCAAAAAAAAGCCAGGCACTGTGGCGGGCACCTGTAGTCCCAGCTACTTGGGAGGCTGAGGCAAGAGAATCACTTAAGCCCAAGAGTTGGAGGTTGCTGTGAGCTGTGACACCAGAGCACTCTACCAAGGCTGACAGCTTGAGTCTCTGTCTCAAAAAAGGTGAAACAGTTTTGAATTGGAATATTTTTAGAATACAGTGTCATACCCTAAATGATGAATGTTCCATTTGGTGTCATTTTAGCAAGTAATGGAGGAGCTCCCTATGTTGGAGGTGTCACTCCTGCCCTATAGGTATTAGCATCCTGGTAGAGCAGACACTGGATTCCCTCTTGATGCATAGCTAAAGTTGCAGTTCCTTAGGGTTAGTGGCCTTTGACTACTCACATACAAGGTCAGTTTATTGATTCAACAAATAATTACTATGTACCTACTGTGGCTATGTTAGATACTGTAGATCCAGTAGTGAACCAGACAAGATCATTGTATTCAACGAATGTACATTCTGATGAGACAGGCTATAAACAAGTAATTAATGAAATAAAATAACTTATTGTAATAAATACCCACTGGCTTCAGGGAATTGATATTTTTAAATGTAACTGTGGGTTGTATTTGGGGGTGGGAAAGGCATTCAGCAGTTGAACTTGGCCTGTCCTTTCTTAGAGTATTCAGAGTAGATTTCCACTGAAAAGTTGCTGTTTCTGCAGTCTAAAGGTGGTAGTTATTTATATGGGCTCAGGTATAAAAGAAGAGGAAAAAATGAAATGTTTTGTTCATATTTTAGAGGGTTAACTTCATGATTAAGCTTAATTGGTATTTGGTGTTTGAGTCAGCCTGGTGTAAAAGTAATACCGTTCTGGGGTGTGGTGGGACTAGGCCAAGGCAGCAATTGCGTCTGCACACCAATTTAAGCCCAGAGACATAAATCTGAGATCAAGCCATGGCCAGATAAACTCTGGAAGTTAAAGCTCAGCACTTAATTTGTCTGTATTTTGTTGGGCTTTGATTTTTTTTTTCTATTTTTAGTTGTGGTTAGTAAAAAACACGTAACATTTACCACCTTAACCATTTTTAAATGTGTATTTCAGTAGTGTTGAGTATAATCTAGAAATAATTTCCAGAATTTTTTCATCTTGCAAAGCTGAAACTCTATACTCGTGGAACAACTCTAGCCCCTGGTAATCAACATCCTACTTTCTATTTCTGTGGATTTGACTACTTTAGATACCTCACATAAGTAGGATCATACAGCCCAAATGGTCCTCTGCTTATGTGGTTTGACATAATGATTTTCCTACTTTATAGTGGCCCAAAAATGACATACTTTTCAGGAAAAAACTGTACTTTAAGTTTCAGATAGCCATTTTTTTTTTTTTCACTTTCAGACAGAAAGAAACATATAAAATAGTCAGTACTAATTAATTAGCTTTTGTGTCAGATGATTTTGTCCAACTGTAAGTTGATGTGTTTTGAGCACATTTTAAAGTAGGCTAAGCTGTAATGTTTGGTAGGTTAGATGTACTAAATGCATTTTCAACTTAGAATATTTTCAACTTATGATGGATTTATCAGAACAGAACCCCATTAAAAGTAGAGGAAGGTCTATGTTGGTCTTTTTGTGACTGGCTTGTTTCAGTGAGCATGATGTTTTCAAGGTTTATCTTTCCTACCACATTTTATTGATCTGTTTATCCATTATTGGACATTTGGGTTGCTTTTATCTCTTGGCTGTTGGGAATAGTACTGCTGTATACATGAGTATGTAAATATCTCTTCAAGACCTTGGGCTTTGATTTGTAACCTACTTGATTTATTTTCAACTTTGATCACCAGCAGAACAAATTGTAGTGTTGACCAAATTTTAGTATTTGGACATATGGTCTATCAGAAGTTAAAAGGAAATTACTTTGAGGGGTTCAGTTTTAGTTCAGGTCTTGTGAGTGAAGAGAAAGATAAGTAAAGAGGAAGTTGTCTTTACTCATTCTTTTATTGATAACTAATTCAAATTTTTCTCTTGACCCTCAAAAAACACTCCTAGACTTCTGCTGAGCTATGTCTTTTACATCAGATGCTTAGAACAAAGTCTGGCATGTAGTAGAGGTACAATAAATATGAACGAATCAGATTCTTTTGCTTCAAATTTAGTGGAAAACAACATCAGTTCTAAGTTTGAGTGAGAATGCAATCCACTTCAATCAGGGTAATTATTCTCTTTGTAGAACACTCACTTTCTCCTCTGTTCAGGACCATAACACATAATGGTGCCTGCTTTTCTAACTGCACCTCTGCCTGTGTAATATGGACAAATGTTTTAGTATTTAGTCTGTGCCTTTCCAGAGCTCGATGTTACTTAAAACCAGACTCCCTGAGATATGTCAGAGCCTCTTAGTTGACACCTCAAAATGTCAAAACAGATTTTTAAAAATCCATTATGTTTAAACTATCTAAACATAAATAAAACTTATGAGAATATTCATAAGGTGTTGAGGTCTCTCTAAGACTGAAACATAGATGGTTCCAAAAACAACTAATGGAAGTTTGCTAGATGATATTTTATGGTGTATTGGAAATAATTGGCCTCAGTCATTTTGGTCTGAGTCCTACAATAACAATTTATCTTTCATCTCAGCTTGCTCTCGTAAAGCTTAAAATTTCTGTAATTGTCCATAAATCCAGGTGTAGTCAGCTGGGATTGAAGTTGGTTAAAAACCATACCAACATGACTCTGTATCAGAGTGATTATGTAAAATACTATATTCCTGCTCAGCAGAGCTCTGAGAACAATAAGTAACAGACTTCTTGACATTCAATTTTACTCCACTGGTCCTCTTTTTAAAAAAAGTGGGGGCTCGGCACCTATAGCTCAACCGGCTAAGGCGCCAGCCACGTACACCTAAGGTGGCGGGTTCGAATCCCCAGCCCGGACCCGCCAAAACAACAATGACGGCTGCAACCAAAAAATAGCCGGGCGTTGTGGCAGGTGCCTGTGGTCCCAGTTACTTGGGAGGCGGAGGCAGGAGACCCGCTTGAGCCCAGGAGTTGGAGGTTGCTGTGAGCTGTAATGCCACGGCACTCTGCCCAGGGGGACAGCTTGAGGCTCTGTCTCAAAATAAAAAAATAAAAATAAATAAAATAAATAAAAAAAAAAGTGGGGAAGAGAAAGCTAACTTTGTCTTCTTGGGAAGTGGTGAGGGGGATGACAATGCTGAATCTTGAAAAGAAACTGTAATCTTCCACTAACTTATTCCCTACATCCTTTTTAGTCTTCAGTTAGCTGCAATTTAATGCTCAGGTCATTTTCTTTTAATTGACAGTTTCATTTTTTTCATTCCTCAGTGCCTCCAGATGGGGTGAAGACTATTTCTAACGTTACAATCAAATTAGATAACCACTTAAACAAGTAGTTAGTTGGTGGGGAAAGCTGGTGGACTGTTAGAAAATATGCAGTAGTTCCTGTGCTATATGAGCAGTCTTTGTCCAACTTTGTGTGGGCCACAGGAGGGAAGATCTTGTTTGATTCTGATCAAGATGTTGATTCTTGTTCAGTGGGTTTGGAAGGGAGCTTGAGATTCTGCATTTCTTTTGAGTTTCCAGATGATGTCATTGCTGGTTACAGGACCTTACTTTGAGTAGCAAGTCTTTAAAGCACTTGTCCTTAACCCTCACTTGGATCATAGTTGCCAGGGGAGTTTGATAAAAGCATGATGCCAGGGCTCTCCTCCTTAGAGTTCCTGATTCACTTGGTCTGGGCGTTAGCTTAGGCATTTTGTTTTTCAGAAGCTTTCCAGATGATTCTGACATGTAGCCAAGGTTGAGAATCACTGCCTTTAAGAGATTTAGGATCTTGACTTTGCTGTATTGCCTGACTGAGTAGGCCTGGAAAAGATTTCTCATCATAATTTGAAACTCTGGATGTTCCTTACAGCAGTCTGTCACCTACTGACTTTTCTTTTTTCTTTTCTTTTCTTTTTTTTTTTTTTGCAGTTTTTAGCCAGGGCTGGGTTTGAACCCACCACCTCCGGCATATGGGGCTGGCGCCCTCCTCCTTTGAGTCACATGCACCGCCCAGTTTTTTTGGTTTTTTGAGACAGTCTCTCTCTCTCTCTCTTTTTTTTTTCCTTGAGACAGAGTCTCACTATGTTGCCCTCCATAGAGTGCTCTGGTATCACAGCTCACAGCACCCTCCAATTCTTGGGCTTAAGCAATTCTCTTGCCTCAGCCTCCCAAGTAGCTGGGACTACAGGTGCCTGCCACAATGCCCGGCTATTTTTTGTTACAGTTGTCATTGCTCTTTAGCTGGCTAGGGCTGGGTTTGAAACTGCTAACTTTTGGTGTATGTGGCTGAGGCTGTAACCACTGTGCTATGGGCGCCGAGCTCAGAGACAGAGCCTTACTATGTCACCCTCAGTAGAGTCCAGTGGTATCACAGCTCACAACCTCCAACTCTTGGGCTTAAGTGATTCTTCAACCTCAGCCTCCCAAGTAGCTGGGACCACAGGCACCCACCACAACACCTGACTATTTTTTTGTTGTAGTTGTCATTGTTGTTTAGCAGGCCTGGGCCAAATTCAGTCCCACCTGCCTCGGTGTATGTGGCTGGTGCCCTACCCACTGAGCTATGGGTGCTGAGCCCCACTGACTTTTCTCTGGCTCCACAATGTCATTGGATGAATTCAGACTTTGATTCATCTTGAAACTCAGCCGTTTCAGATGGTAGCATTTTTTTTTTTGGATGGTAGCATTTTTAATGTAGTTCTTTGGTTGTAATCAGGAGCATGAAAATGCTGAGAGAATCTGCTTTTCTGCCTTACCGACATTACTCCCAAAAGTAGAAAAAGCTGTATGTATCAATTGTTCTTCCACTTGGATCAGCATCTGGAGGAGTTAAATATTACATCAGTCGCATGGTTGACAGTAACGTTGGAAACATGAATTCAAAGCCCATTTAGTAGGCCTCAGTCTACTGATAGTGGAAGGACTCTCCTTTCCACGCTTACTGTAAACCCTTGTGACTGGAAAATTAGGTAGGATTATAGAAAACTAGGGATTGTCAGCATTAATGAACCATACACACACTTTTCAAGATCCACTTTTCATGCTCTACCTCTTGAGATCTCAAGGTTTGGGGGTCATGGAAAGGTAGTTTCTCCCAAGAGAAAAGGTTTGGGGAGGGGGCTTAAAGCAGAGCTTTTTTGTAAATTTCTGTCTCATTTTATACCCCTACAAGATAGGAATGATATAATCTCTTTATCTTTGATTCTTACTTGTTGCTTTTGATTAAAGAACAGTCTCATACTGGTCTGGCTCTAAACTGTCATTGAATGAATTCAATGACACAGTGGTTCACACTTGTAATCCCAATAATTTGGGAAGCCAAGACAGGAGGATTACTTGATGCCAGGAGTTTGAGACCAGCCTGGGCAACACAGCAAGACCCCATCTCCACAGAAAATTAGCTAGTATGATATTGTATATTTGTAGTTCTCCCTACTCAGGAGGCTGAGGTGGGAGGATTGCTTGAACCTAAGAATTGTAGGCTGCAGTGAGCTGTGATTGCACCACTGCGCTCTAGTCTGGGCAACAGCGAGACCCTATCTCTTAAAAAAAAAAGTCTCAGAACTTGTAAAGTAATAGTTCCTTGTTCAAATTAGAGAAGGAGGCCTTTTTAATCAGCTTTGGGCTTCGGTTAAGTACTGATCGAACAGTCTTATGGAAATTAGAATATTAAACAACCACATCAAATGAGAGCACACTTGCAATTGGGTGCTGTATGTAACACCATGAGAGCCTTCCAAAATAATCACCATACAAGATCTGCTCGTTGGCATTTCTGTGTAGCATCATAATCTACTGTGATAGGCCACACAAGAAGGAAGAACAATGGTTGATTTCAGTGATTAAATGTTTTAAGAAATTTCTTCAGGAACTGGCCCCAATCCAGCATCCTCTTTCCTGCTTTCCCCCTCTGCACTCAGGTTGTACATCTAAAACTTAAATAGGCTGTGTTTTTTCTTTCTCTGTGCTTTTATGCTTGCTGTTCTCACTATTAGAATAACATTCTCCTACTTTTTTAACAGGCAAATTCTCATTATCTGTTAGGCACAATTCAGGCATCACCTGCTTTGGAACATTTCAGCTTTTCTCTCCCTGTAGCCCCACATTGGTAGCTGGTTTGCCCTTCTTTGTGTTTCTGTGGGGTTTTACATGCTCAGTCCCTCTGGTATAGGATTGGGGAATATACCATTTTTATGTGACCATCTCAGACAAACTATAAGCTCTTCAAAGGTAGGAACAGATTTGTCTCTTTTGCATAGTAGTAGGTAGTACACATTCATGATTAGTTGAGTTGTTTGAAGGAGAAAAATGAAAGAGGAGGAGGTAAAAATAAGAATAGAATCGATATACCCTGCTGTCTCCCTTGGTGAAATTTTAATAAGTCGGACTTCTAAGTCTCTGTCACCTCAGGGTTAGTTCAGTAGAAGCGTCTTGGAAAATATTGATACCTAATTTGGAAAAAGAAAAGATGAAAAATTGGTATTTACAATTTGTAGAGCTGAGTGGCAAACAGCTTGTTGGTTTTGTTTGGAGACGTTAGATGTCTTTGTGTACATTATGTCCGAATAGTTGCTCAGTTGCTCTTTTTTCTATAATCATAAAATGGATTCTGGGGCAACTAGTAATATTTTTCCAAAATGCATATATTTGCAGTTTTCTGTTAGTGGGGGGAGGGGGGAGAGTTCACTTATGCTTGTTAATTACATCAAATCTCAAATATTAGCTTCTCCTTCCATAATATGATGATGCAGATTCCCAGGTGAGCATATTGGGTTTGGTGAGTCACATTTCAGACCGCTTACAGAATCAATCATTTGACACCTAGTCCCAGTAGAGATTTTGCTGATTTTAGCTAATCTCTGCCTTTGCAACGTTCTCTTCATTACAGCTCTGAAACTCAAAATTGATTTTTATTTCTAGAATTGCATCCATCATTGGGCATGTGTTTAAAAATCAGTAGTTTCAAAATAAAACAAAATAAGGTCTTGAATGGCAAATAATTGAGCAGTATCGGTCAAAAAGCTCTTTCCTGAATCCTATCTATGGTAAAGTTTTGTGGTTCTCCCTACGCCAGTTCTATTTGTTAAGCATAAGTAGCAAGGCTGGGTGTGGTGGCTCACTCCTGTAACCTATCACTCTGGGAGGCTGAGGCGAGTAGATAGCTTGAGCTCACAAGTTCAAGACCAGCCTGAGCAAAAGTGAGACCCCATCTCTACTAAAGATAGAAAAACTGAGGCAAGAGGATCGCTTGAGCCAAAGAGTCAGAGGTTGCTGTGAACTGTGACACCATGGTACCCTACCCAGGACAACAGCTTGAGACTCTGTCTCAAAAAAAAAAGAAAGAAAAGAAATAAGTAGCAGATTGCTTCTAAAAGGCAGCTTAACAAATTTACCCTCACCTTTTTTTCCATACCCCCTCTTCCTCCACCCTAAAGCAACTTTTGGAGACAAAGCTATTGCTGCTGTGATGAGAAAGGAGTCCCTCCCCCATTTCTGTTGTCAGGTTAGTGCAAAGGTCATAAATGGTCACTTTCAGCTGTAGAGAACTATGGGTCCCTGTGGTCAGGTGCTGCTGGCTCTTGCCAGTCACTGAATGGAAGAAAAGTTGGCAGTTTAGGGACTGCCCCTGTGGCAGAAATCTCATTTTAATCTGTATGTTGCAGATTGGTAAACTTTCTTGGAAGAAAAAAAAGATACTAGTAATGTACCTCTATATTGTGCTGAACGTACCTCTATATTGAACTTGATATTGTTAGGGGCTGCCTTCTACGAAGGCACTGTTAGCAGCTATAAAGGTTTTTTTTCTAAAACCTTTTAATTGCTTGAAGCTCTGGATAGGTTAAGTAAAGAAAATTTTTGCTCTGAGGTTTGTATTTTCTTCATTTTATCTGCCTCTCCTGCCGTATTTCCTGAAGGAAGGGACTACACCAGGCAGTGTTTTTCTTGCTGCCTGTTGTGCTCTGCCACCCTGTTGTCTCCACTGTTTACACACCCCTTTTGCTTATTTCAGAAAGATTTCCGAGTACAAGAACTCCCACTGGCTCGTATTAAGAAGATTATGAAACTGGATGAAGATGTGAAAGTGAGTTCACATTCCTGTTTCTTATTCAGATTGAAGCTAAAATCATGGGTAGATTATTGCTCATGCTCTAGGGCTCACAGTTTAATTAAACAAAAATATTGTTACTATCTTTTTATTTCCTGCCTACACTTGGTAATTGAGTTAAAATTGAACAGTTTTAGTTGTTTCCATTTTTTAGCTCTAAAAATCAAGGATATCCTGGTTTTTTTCCAGATTTTATTAAAAAGGTGCTGAGTTTTATTATTTGAAATCAGGTGATATCACCCAGTTCTTTTCATACTGTATGTAGTATGTTTATGTGTCATCAAATCAACAGGACAGTGCCATCATCTTAGCATCTTATTACAATGTATAGTTTCTTGGTCTGCGCTCTAAGAAATTTTTGATGATATTATACCTTTTCTAACCTTTTGATCTGTGATTTTTTTTTTTTTTTT
>NW_003852539.1:2313003-2316266 GCF_000181295.1 Otolemur garnettii | reverse complement strand
TTTTAGCTGGCCAGGGTTGGGTTCGAACCTGCCATCCTCGGTATATGGGGCAGGCACCCTACCCTCTGAGCCACAGGTGTCACCCAATCTGTGACTTTCTTTTATATGAGTTATACTTTTAATAAGGTTTACTTGAGGTTGGCCATTTCTGTATTCCTAGGAGTCCATCACATAAATCTTAGGGAAAGAATAACTCTGTCTCTTCATCACTTAAAATTAATAGTCTCTTGTATTTGCACAGAAGGTTAACAGTTCATAGCAGTTTTCTCTTCTCTTAGCTCCTTTCCTCCTCACAGTGAGACTTGATAGGATAAGAATTATTAGATTCATTTACAGATATGGAAATGAACACAAGGAGGTTAAACAACTCATGCAGTGTGATAGCAAGAATATTACAGTTATCATCTACTGTTTCTTTAACTCCAGAGCTTTCTGTGGCTCTAGCCTGCATAGAAGTTTAGAGTCTTGTTTGACCAAGAGCTTGAACTTTGAAGTTAGACACATTGAGGCAGCCTACATTGCTTGAGAAACTGCTATGTACCAGGCCCTGTATTGGTTACATAGATTATCTCATTTGATTCTCACCATAAAACTGGAAGGTTATTCTTTTTTTCAGTATATGAAAACCAAATCCCAAAAGGATAGGAACCTTGGGACATTTGGCTCTCAACCCCATTATCTTTCCCCTATTGGATTAGAACTTAAACTCTGCCACTTACTGGCTCCATGGCCATGGGCAAGTCGCTTCATCTTTCCTAAAAACTCTTTTCTTTGAAAGACTATTATGAGTGTAAGAAAGTGCCTTGCACAGGATCTGACACATGGTAGGTGCTAGGTAAGCGAGTACTCTTTCTCCCTGTTATTTACTTTGTTCCTAATTATGGATTTCCTTTGCCTTAGAATCTCTTGAGACTACCACCTTCTGATTTTTAGACCCTTGCCCCATAGTCCCATGGCAAGCTGTGAGGCAAGAAAGAAATTGGTTTGAATGACTTGCTGGTGATTGACAGGGAGGGCCTACGTCTATTGCAGATGATCAGTGCAGAAGCCCCTGTGCTGTTTGCCAAGGCAGCCCAGATTTTTATCACTGAGTTGACTCTTCGAGCCTGGATTCATACAGAGGATAACAAGCGCCGGACTCTACAGGTAATATTGCAGACTTACACTGGGATACTGGGGTAAGCAGCTGCCTTTCCCTTTTTCTCTTCCGTGGCTTTAGAACAAAGAACGTTCTTCCTTAGGCCTCTGTCAAGGTGATGTGTAATTGGCATTTCCGCTGTTGGGAGGCAGACATACCTTATAGTCATGGAGGTAGTATTTCCCCATCAAGAATCTTTTTTATTTTTGCAGTTTTTGGCCAGAGCCAGATTTGAACCCACCACCTCTGGTATATGGGGCTGGTGCTTTACTCCTTTGAGCCATAGGCACAGCCCCCATCTAGAATCAGAGGTCAGAGTGCTGCCATTACACCATGGAACCACTCTCTCCCATCTAGAATCTTAATTTCCAAATCTCCCATGTTTTTCACAGCTCATTGAAGCCCAAGTAATAGAGTATGTACCTGTTTCCAGGTGTTAACAATTTCTGGTTGGAGCCTTGAGAGATTCCAGGAAAGGGCAATAACTTGTATAGCCTTTGTTCCTTGTTTGTTTCCTGGGAATCCTTTTCATCTTTTTTTTTTTTTTTTTAAGTTTTAATTCAGCAAATCAACATTCACATTCTTGTAGAACCTTGGGTCATTGGCTCTAGAAACTCTGACCCAAATAGTCAGGTCCTAACTCTTGGAAGAACAATCTCCCAGGTAGAAGAGGAAGGATATGACAGATACAGAACAGTGATAGTATTTTAACAACAAAGCCAAGAAAATAATTGTGTTTTCTCCTCTTGTTTCCCTTTATCTAAATAATTGAAAACTGAATGTGTTTATTTAATCTACAAATATTTATCGAACACTCAAAATGTACCAGCACTGTTCTGAGGTCTGGATTAACACTACACAAAACAGACAAAATTCTCTATCCTTGGGGAGCTTGCATTTTAGTACAGCTAGCTATTACAGCATAAAGATTTATGTACTTTACTAAGTGAAAATTTTAAAGCAAGGGAAAAAAGAAAAATATTGAACTCTATTCAGTGATGATGCATATTAATAATGAAGTCACAAAACTTAATTTATGCTACCTTGAAGTAAGTCTGTAGACCTAAAGAGATCTAATTAAAGCTACCTTGAGGATCAATTCAGATTAAAAAATGACAAAACATTTGAATAGCCCTTGAAGAAAAAAGGTACACAAAAGACCAATAAGGGTGCGAGAAGATACATGGCATCATCGGTCATCTGGAAAATACAGATTAAAACCCCAGTAAGATACTGGGTTAGTCCTACTGAAATGACTTAAATAAAAAAGACTGATAATACCAAGTGTTTGGTGAGGTAGTGGAGTGTCTAAAACTCATATATTGCTGGTTAGAATGTAAAGTGGTACAATCACTTTGAAAAATTATTTGGGACTTTCTAATAAAGTTGGCCATATCTCTATGTCCTAACATTCCACTCCTAGCTATGTACCCAAAAGAAAAGTAGACATTGTTATATAAAAATGTTCATAACAGGCAGCACCCGTAGCTCAGTGGTCAAATACAGATATCTTAAAACATGGTTTGATGGATTCTGACAAATGAATATACTCAGGTAGACAACAATTTGAAAGCACAGAAAAACAATAAAATATTACTAGCATTAAAGGCAAAATAAAAATTTTTGAAAGATGAATTTAAGTATATCTGTGTTTCCAAAATACTCTAGAACATTTTGTTGTTTTAAGGTAATTATAATTTTTCCTTTTTCTCCCTTCATTCTATCTGTAGATAAGTTGTTTAGATAGATTTGGTACAGATGACATCATCAAGAATGTGACACTATGTTGTACTCATCTTAAATGAGTCCTGGCAGTCTTAAGATGTGTTCTGCTTCACTTGGAAGGATTTATTATCTGGCTGGTGGTTGGCAAGAAGGGTGGACTAGAGTTTTGCATTTCAGTGGCTTGGGGCCATCACAGATACAAGGGAAGGAAAAAAAGAAAATTTCCATCCCCTCCTATTTCGTTTGATAAATCAACTTCTCTTAAGGTGTGGTATGGACAAGTTGCTAAGGATTTCTGTTAGTGTGTTGACTTTCCCTGCAACTTTTATTATGAAAAATTTCAGGCTCGGCGCCTGTGGCTCAAGCGGCTAAGGCGCCAGCCACATACACCTAAGGTGGC
>NW_003852539.1:2303991-2312788 GCF_000181295.1 Otolemur garnettii | reverse complement strand
AAAAAAGAAAAATTTCAAGCGTAAGCAAAATTTAAGGGAATACCTGTATACTTACCATGTAGAGTCTATCATTAACATTTTACTATGCTTGTTTTACTGTCATATTTATCTATACCTCTGTCCATCCTTCAAAGTTATCTATTTTTTTCTTTTTTCTCTCTTTAAAAAAATGTTTTTAAGAAAGAGTCTCTTGCTCTGTCACCCAGGCTAGAATGCAGTGGCATGATCATAGCTCACTGCAGCCTCAAACTCCTGAGCTCAATGATCCCCCTACCTCAGCCTCCCAAATAGTGCTACCACACCCAGCCAAGTCATCTATTTTTAGTGCATTTCAGAATTTACTTTCTTTCCCCTTTCAGTGTTTTATCCTGTTTTTCTGTGCTTTCAAATTTTCAGTGATGTATACAAATCTTTATATTTTGGTTTTTATTTAAATTTTTTAATTTTATCACTCAGGAAAAAGGAGTGGCACACTTGGATAGAAAACACTATTAGAGCAGGCCTTGGTTTCGGTATCATTGGTCATCTGACTCCTGTGTTCTCTGCCGACCCCTGCGTCTGTTATAGTCACTTCAGACTTCTAATATTCATATCATGTGAAAGCACATTTAAGCCATAGATTTATCATTGCAATTTTGAATTGCAATAAAAATCCAAAATAAAAATCATGGCTTTATGGGAACTAACATATAGAACCAGTGACTAGAAAATGTTGCAGAAGTTACTGAATTAGGATTTCACCTAAGAAATTCAAAATTTTGAACTAAAGACAGAATATTATTTAGGGCCTAAAAGTTGTAACATTGAGTGATGCCTTGCCTTGTTAAGCACATAATACCAGAATGACCAAAAACCTGCCTGTTGAGATCGCTAGATTTGTACTAAGTTAGCTAATGGCTGATAATTTGATATTTGTGGGTAAGGCCTTGGGTGAGACAGCATCGAGCAAGAATAATAGTGGTTGGAGGCTCCAACATCCTGTTTTAAACCACGAATTACTGCATTTTTTTCTTCTTTGTTGATGTTTGTCTACTCAGTCTGATCATTTGAAGTTTATGAGAGTTTGGCTATACTTAACTTATTTCAGCTATAGACTTGGCCATGAGTATTCATTTGGCTTAAAAGTAGTCATCTTATCTTACTTGGAGGGTATAAAGCCAGGTGAACTAGTTTCTCCCCAGGCTAATTTTTCACTCTGCTTTTCTTTGTTACAGAGGAATGATATCGCCATGGCAATTACAAAATTTGATCAGTTTGACTTTCTCATCGATATTGTTCCAAGAGATGAACTGAAACCACCCAAACGTCAGGTGAGCTGGAAAGGCACCACTGTGGCTGCTGACTGAAGAGCGCTTTGCACGTGGTGTCAGATAAGCTCTTTCCCCTCTCTCAGTACAAGTCATTTGCTGTTCATTTTACTCCTCTTCTCTAGACTAGATTCATTTAACATCTCCTTCTGTTACTCACTTATGGATACTTTTAACTCAGTGCCTCCAAAGTGGTATTTCAGTGAAAATATACAAAATGAAAATTAAAAACTTAGCTGCAAATGGTAAAGTGAAGCACATTTCAAGGTATCTTAGGAAGTCTATTAGTCTTTTTCATCTGAGATGGGAGAATAATCCTAGGAAGTTACAGATTTTAGATTTTTAAGAAACAGGGTCTCTGGGTACACAGGGTATTTGGAGTGAATAGACTTCATTTTCTCTTATTTTGTGTTGTGGTTCTCTATATAGTGCCCTGGCTGCACACTAAAATCACCTGTGAGTTTTAAAAAATATCAGTGCCGAGGCTCTACCCACTTTAGCTGAACCAGAATCTGTGTTGATGGGCCCAGGCATTAGTACTTTTGAAAACTCCCCAGATGCTTTTAACGTGCAACCAGATTTGAGACCCACTACTTGAATTGTTTTCTAAGCAATCACAAGAAAGAATGAATATGTGCCTTCTCTCTTCTTCCTGCCCCCTCCAAACTAATTGTTTTTTCAGCACCTTGGATGTGTGTAGCTCTAGGTTATGATTGTAAATAGCCCCCTATCTTGTATAATAATAGTTCATTGTTTTAGGCAGGCAGATTGCATGACTCACTAGGTATAATAGAGACACTTGGGAAATAGTGACAGAATCTCAAAGGAGCAAAGCTGTGCCTTGTTCTGCTTGCTTTAACTTTGTTAATACATTTTGAAGTGTTTTTAATGAGTTATTTCATAGTATATTATCCTTAGAAATAGAGTAATTCAGTGACAGCCGTTTTCCCCATGCTGATCCATGTTAATAATAAGACAGGCAAGGTGTAGGACAAGTGGGCATTCTAATCGGTATTTGTAATTCTGACCCTGCATGGAGGCCTTTGGATTAGCAAGCCCTTTATTACCTCCTTACTAGAGCAGGGTGTGCCTCACTGCGCCTCCGTTCTTTCTGGGCAGTCTTTGCTACTGTAAACATCCTTGACTGGAAGCTGTAAGGTGTTCAGAGGAGCTTTCAGTCGGATGTTTACAGCGGCAGGCTGCCACGGTCGTCCCCAGCTGCGCATCGGCTTTGAAGCTTTGCAGGTTTGTGCTGGCAGGCTCCTTTCCTCCTCTTGGAGTGCTTCCCTACTCTCTGAGAAGTCACAGCCACAAGAACTCAGACCACTTCTCTTCCTTCAGAACAGTATCATACACTTGTTTTCCTTGGTGGAATTTTTTCTCCTTGTGTCTCTCAGAAGTCCCTTTTAAAAACAAGATGGTGAGTTTTGTTAGGAAGTCAGGCTTTGCTCACTCTCACTGTGTGACCTCGTTGCTCTTTGTGGGCTGAATAGACTGGCTGGAGAGAAGGGTCACATCCTATCACTTCCTCCAAATTCCTCGTTGCCTCTGGGTTTCTCAGGGTGATAGAGAGCTCCTTGTTCCACCCTCATTGGACTCGAAATGCTATGATCCATCTCCTTTAAAGTGTGTCTAGCTGAAATAGCTTCTTGCTGCCTGGATTTAGTTCCTGGTAGGTGTTCAAGCCATTGATTGGCATCCTATTTGGGACAGCTGCTGCTCGGCCTTTGAAAGGTTGAGATTGCCGAAAGCTGGCCTGAAATTCTAAGATAGCATTTTTAATCCTCTGTAGACATGAAGTTTCCCCAAGCTCCAAATTGGCTGGCACCTCCTAAAGTTCTTTAAAATCGCCTACTCTCCAAAACTCACGCTTTCTGAAGGAGGCAGCAGTTCACTCTTGCTACTGAAGCAAATGTACTTTTTTCTACTTGGGGCTGTCTGCACAGCACTATAGTGATGGCTCTAGGAAGTGATGCTGCTCATTCTCTGGCACTATTTGTCAGTCTCAGCTTCTGAAAAGATTCTAAGAGCAAGCCCTCTGGTTGGGGAGGCCACTGCTAAAGTTGAGCAAGTGCCCCATTCTGGACTGATAATGTCATTATGGAAGTGTTGGAGCACTTTGGGTGATCTTCCACTGCTGGGAAAAGGAACGAGCCAGAAATATTGAGTGGGTTTAAGGCCCTTGACTTCTCAGAGATGCTTGGGAATTTCTCTTACTCTTCAGGGAAGCAAGTAAAGACTATTTGAGAGTAGAAGGTAGTTGAGGCCTGACCTCTGCCTCACTAAAGCTATGAGTTGAAAGTTCCTGCCCATTGAAATGTCATTATCTTTTCACCCATTTCTAAACCAACCATCATTCCTTTCCTGGCTTGACCTCCATTGGCAGAAAAATTAGTCTTCACAATTTAGAAGATGCTTAGATATGCCTCCTTCCATTCCAGTGATTTGACAGTAGCCATGCCTTGACCTAGAAACACTGACCTAGGTGCCACTACTTGATGTTCACAGTGTCTTAGACACTGCCTGGTTCACATACAATCTAAGAGGACATAGTAAGCAGTGTAGGAGAAGCTCTTTACATGCTGTCATAGCTTTTTGGCAAGGGGTATTTTGGTGTCTGGGAGGGGTATTTAAAGGATTTGCATTTTGTCTGGCAAAAAGACCATATTCAGTTATAGGTCAGATTTAAACAAGGGTAATTAGAGACAGAACAGTCACAAGTCAAGGCTAGGAAATGCCAATGACTCCCTGTTCCCTGACTTCCTACGAGTGGTTCTGCGGCTCTCAGTCCTTTATATCCTCTCATTACCCAAGAGCTTTTTATGTCTGGACCTTGGTTCTTTGTGTTTTTTCATAAAATAAGAAGGGAGAGCTCAGTGGAAAATAAAATACATTAAATCTATTTCAACATCCTTAAAAAGAGCAGTTGACCTCTGTTCCTTGTCTGAAAAGGATACCGGTATTTTATCCTGCCACAGCCAAAACCTAGTTGCCAGGCTGACCTTTACATATAATGGTGAGAAGTTGGAGTTGAAATGGAATTGACATTGTCACTTTTAAGTTGCTCTGTAAATTGAGACCTAGATGAAAATAAAAGGGGGTTTACTTTTGCTTTTGCCTCAGCATAATCATGTTGATAGGTAAAACTTTTTGGGCCTAAAGCACAGAATATATTAATCTGGAAGATTGATGTATATTTAAGGACCTGCTTAGAAACCCAGAAAGTTACAAGTATCTCCCTCAGCTGGTGGATAGCCATCAGGGTACCTTGTCATACAGAGACCCACGTTTCTCAGAGACTGGGTATTAGCAGTCATAGTTTTAGTATCCTGGCCTTCAGTCACCAGGCAAATAAAAGAATATCCAGCCCCATTTGCAAGAGACACCAACTTATCTCCACACTATGGGCACAGAATCCTAAAAGCATAGCAGAAGAGAATTTAGGACTCTTTTCTATTGGTAACAGCTGTTGGGTTCAAGAGACTTTGTCTTAACACCAACCTGGATTGAGATAAGTACCTTCCAGCGTCTTTCTGCCGATCTCAATCCATTCATCATTCAACAAGCACTTATTAATTGCCTACATGAGAGTGATAGGGATAGTGGGGAGAGAGTGAGGCTTTACTCTTATAAGGTTTGTACTTTAGCAGTTAATTTGACATACAAGTACAAAAGTGTAATGAGACCAGTACTGTGGAAGCACAGTTCAGGGCCTCTAACCTAATGAGGGGCATGTAGTCAGTCCCAACTTTGTAAATGTCACTTTGGGGAGCTTTGAAACAGTCCACAGAATCTCTCTCCGCCTTAAAGAAGTATCTTTTCCTCTTTTCTGGAACCTGGCTTGGTTTCCAAAACAAGGAAGTGAATAAATTTGGCTAATATTTTTACTTAGCCATCCCACGTGGTTGTATGTTTTTGTTGTTCTTGTCCCAGGCAGGGGCACTATGTGTCACAGGTCACTCCGGATCAGATGCCGATCTCTGTGTCAGTGGTCAGGAGCCAACCAACCCTAGACCCTGTGGCCTGTAACCATGCTGTAGTGTGTGTAAACATCCTACACTCTCAGCTGTGAGCTCAAGGTGGCTGGGAGAGGGTTGTTTACTCCTTCTGCCATGGAAAACATCAGCTGAAGAAGGAGCAGTCTCTTCACTCGGCAGATCGGACAGAGTGCAAGCTTTCTAGTCAGCCAAGGCAGTACCCCAGTGGAGAGCTGTCCATCCAGCCCCCTGGGTTGCGCTTCTGTGGCTAAGGACAACCAGAACCAGATGTGACGCTGGATAGACATGTCATCAGTGAACACAAAGCTTTCGACGTGCTATGAAAAGCTGGGTACTTGCCTACCAGTGCTCTCAATCCTGACATTGATTCTGAAATTTCAACCCAGAAAAAGTCCTATTTCCCTTTAACCTGCCCTGTCCCTCCTGAGGTGGTGGGAATAAAATAGGAAGAGTGCTGTCAAGTTGGGAAATGGGAGCTGGCCTGAGACACGTGATGTTTGGGTAACATCTTCCCAATGCTTGCAGTTAGCACTGTTCTCAGATCACAGACCTTGACAGCATTTACTGACAAGCCCTGCTGGTACATGGTTTTTAGTTACAATAATTATTTGCCTGTTTGCAGCTCATCACACAATGGGTGATTACTCAGTACTTAGAAAATTGGCTGTATGTTTTGTGAAGCCCATAGAATCTGTTATTTTTAGTTTGATTTAGCACAACTGGTCTCTTCAAATTCCACTTTTCCTTTGGCTTCAGATGTGGAGAGCTCAGCATTCAGTAGACAACTGCACATAGCCTGTTTGGGAAAGAGTGGAAATTCACTGTGGCGGCTGCTGAGTCGGTTCTTTGCTCTTACCTGTCTCTCCTTCCACCCCACAGGAGGAGGTGCGCCAGTCTGTAACTCCTGCTGAGCCTGTCCAGTACTACTTCACGCTGGCTCAGCAGCCCACTGCCGTCCAAGTCCAGGGGCAGCAGCAAGGCCAGCAGACCACCAGCTCCACGACCACCATCCAGCCTGGGCAGATCATCATCGCACAGCCTCAGCAGGGCCAGGTGTGTGGGCTGCAGAGGATGCCCAGCCAGCAGGACAGTGCCTCCTAGGTGTGGGGTGGGGAAAGTTTGACTAGGTCAGAGAGGCGCCAACTTATGTTAGAGTCTGAGAATTGAAGTCTGGAAACCTGAGTTTTTCCCCAGATTCAGCTGTTGAGGTGAAGTGTCACTTGGTTTTTCTGGACCCCGTTTTCCTCACAGGTCAGGGGAGGAAATTCCAGTCAGCAAGATTATTGTCCAGGGTCCCCAGGAGCTTGGAAATATTAGAAGGAAAAAAAACAACTCTATAATGTCCCCATGAAGAGTAGTGGGATCTCTATAGGAGGTCTTTTAAATGGACTCCATATATTCTGTGTGTATCTAGGCCAAAATTGTAATTTGTGCCCTTAAAGGGGGAAATTGGGTGTCATTGCCAGCTTGCATACCTCTCTCCTTGTCATTTCTCTGTCCCATCATATCTGTGTCAGATGATCTTCTCTTTGTACCATAGTAGAGAGGATTTTTTCTTCCCCTAGTAGTATTGGTTTTTTTTTTTTTTTTTTTTTTTATTTTTTTTGAGACAGAGCCTCAAGCTGTCCCCCTGGGTAGAGTGCCATGGCATTACAGCTCACAGCAACCTCCAACTCCTGGGCTCAAGCGAGTCTCCTGCCTCAGCCTCCCAAGTAGCTGGGACCACAGGCACCGGCACAACACCTGGCTATTTTTTGGTTGCATCTGTCGTTGTTGTTTGGCGGGTCCGGGCTGGGGATTCAAACCCGCCACCTTAGGTGTACGTGGCTGGCGCCTTAGCCGGTTGAGCTATAGGCACCGAGCCCCCCAGTAGTATTGTTGTAAGAGCAATAGCATTTGTGTTTGTTGGGCTTCGTAAGAAGCTACAGAGAACTCTGTAATGTGAGCTCTGAATCTAAATTCTCTGTCAATCATTAATTTATTTCTTCATCAAACACTAAACATCCTCTGTGGGTAAAGTCCTGTGCTGTGTATTGGGGATACAAGCATGAATAAAACAGTCCTTATTTTCAGGAATTCACAGTCTAGTTGGAGGCTACAAATACTGAAAGGTTTACTACCACCATGGAAAGTGTAAGGCATTCTCTTAGGATTCTGTATAGGGAGTTAGGGAAGCTTAACAAAAAGAGAACTTAACAAAGATGTGAGGGAGGCGGTAGAAGAGGAGGTGGTCAGAGAATGTTCCTGAAAGAAATAATAAGAGTCTTTGAGGGAATAGTGGAAGATAATCAAATAAAATATGAAAGGATGGTATTGCCAGTAGAGGGCATAACACAGAGACTTAGCCTTGAGAAACAGGTCCGGAAAGTGGTAGAAAAGTAGAGTCAGCATAGGGGAAACGTATAGGCAAGTCTGAATAGATAGACAGGGAATACATCCTGGATAGCCTTATGTCTTTTAGTATGGAGCTGGGTTTGCCTAGAAGAAAAAAAAGGAGTAGCGGTAGATATGAATATTAATTATGATGTTAGTATTTATCCTTTGTTTATTTATTTCCATATAACAACATTGAGTGCTTGCTATATGGTAGACACGGTGCTAGGCAGGAGGCGCTTAAAGATGATTGTAGCTCAGTCCCTGCCTCAAGGTGTTTATTGCACCATGATGCCTAAGGGACCTTTGGGTAGTGCTTGTGCATTTACAGCAGTGAAAGCTTTACCTGCCAAAGGCTTTATTATTCCTTTACAGAGTGAACTTCAAGGGAGACAGCCAGGGGCTGGCTCTGATTGGCTGAATATTCTGAGAAGCTCATGGCTGTTGTGCCTTGACAGCAGGGCACATCATATGTGATTTGACAGCTGCCATGCTAACACAAGCCTTCATTTTCCTAAAATGATTTAGAAATACCTTGGAAATCCTCTCGGGAAAATTGGGTTAATATAGTACAACGATGAGATGGCAGCCTGCATTTTTTTTTTTCTTAATCAGCAAGAATTTCATCTGTCCTCTGCTAACCCAGATAATGCTCTGATGCTCTGCTGGGAGCTTATAAGGCTTGTGAGCATGGTGAAGTTAGATCCTCCCAGCATCTCTTGCCTGTCACTGTCCTGCTGCTTCAGGGTGTTGTGCTGTCACACCTCTCTGGACTTGAGATGTTTTGAGTATAAATATCTTTTACAGGATAGAATAGATAGAAAAGCAGAGTAAGGAATGTGTTTTGGTAAAGTGAATCCTGTGCTTTTTGTCATAAATTGGAAACTCACTTCTGGAGGTTTGGTAATAGTCTTGAGTTGAAAATTATCGTCTAGGCTCGGCGCCTATAGCTCAACCGGCTAAGGCGCCAGCCATGTACACCTAAGGTGGCGGGTTCGAATCCCCAGCCTGGACCCGCCAAACATCTGCTTCCCTCTCCTATATCTCTCTTCAAAATGGAAGGTAAAATACAAACCCTTGTGATCATTAAAATCCCTCTGCTAGGCTCGGCGCCTATAG
>NW_003852539.1:2289840-2303715 GCF_000181295.1 Otolemur garnettii | reverse complement strand
ATTTAATAAAAAAAAAAAAGAAAGGAAAGAAAATTATCGTACAAGAATGGAAGAGATATTTCCTGTGGTTCTAGCCTACTGCATATACTTTTATTTAGAACACTCTTGTCTTTCTTTCCCATCCTTTTGCAGTTTACAGTAATAGTTATTTCTCCTTACCTAGTGATCCCTGAATTGCATCCATAGTTCCCAGAACACACTCCCTCCCCTTATAATGGTAGGTGCGTAATTATAATGTTTAGTAGACCTATGCAGTCTGAAGTAAGAACATCAGAATAGCAACTTTAGTTGAAGTCCGTGATTCATTGAGACTCTCCGAGTCATCTTATTGAGATTAGTCTTAATTCAGAGTGGGGAGAGATCATGTCCCACTGGGGTTCGTAGTACAGGTGTAATTTTTTAACCCTTTGTGGAGGGCTCAGAACGGAATCATCTAGTATTGGAGGCATTGTTCCCACCAAACTGTTTGAATGCCTGTTGTTCACAGTGAAAAGGTTAAAAGGCTCCACCTGCCTCCCATCACTACCACCACCAGATGAGCCTAATATGCTGGCATCAGCTGCTCTGGCTAATCTGTAAGTCATTTCTAGGGCTGAAGATTTGAGATTTGAAGGAACAATTAAACCTTTTGACAAGTTCATGTCTTTACCATCTCTCAAAAGAGCGCATTCCTCCAAGTGTATGTGAAAGACAGAGAATCGGCCAAATTTTATACATTGGACAGAAATATCATAAATCTGAGATGGCCATTTCTATTAAGTTTTTGCTTTATTACATTCTGTTGATCTGGGGTTAGACTTAGTTAAAAATCTGGGTCTTAACAGTTTACTCTCCTGTGGGAAGCCATTCTTGGTCCAGAGCAGTCACCTGGCCAGTGTGGGCAGGAGTCTCTCTGCTGCTTGAATGGGGGGTGAAAGCGTTGCACACGGGCCAGCCTCAGAGTTGTGTCCAGGTGCTTTATTCTCCTTTCCGAGTCTTACATGTGTAAGAAGGCGCCCAGAACTCTAAACTTACTAAATTCATACTGACCCCACTTTCCATTTAATTTTGCCCTCTAAAAATTCACCTGCTCCAGACTTGACTTTTGCTATTTCTCAAGGGGACTATCATTGGTGCTTTTGTTTTTTTTTCTGTACTATATGTGCCTTACCATCCCTGAAGAGACTGGGAAAGTTGCAGCATTTGAGGTGTAGGGATTATGTTTGGGTCCCAGGCAAATGCTTTCTATTATGAGCCCAAAAATCTGCTTGGTCTTCCCATCATTCATTTCAGAGAGTAACTTTCAGTAATGCTGTACACCAGCGGTTCCCAACTGTATTAAAGGGTTGCGGCATTAGGAAGGTTGAGAACCACTGCAGAGGACTCTGTGGGTTGAGTTTTATAATTAAGGGTAAGATGAGTTTCAGCATCGATGAAGGGAGTTGCTCTGGTTAACTGCTCATTATTAACCCCTTGGTAATCTTATGGGCCCTGAGCCAGAGCTCATGCAGCTTTCTCCTGACTCTTCCTTGTAGACCACACCTGTGACCATGCAAGTTGGAGAAGGTCAGCAGGTGCAGATTGTCCAGGCCCAGCCTCAGGGTCAAGCTCAGCAGGCCCAGAGTAGCAGTGGACAGACCATGCAGGTGATGCAACAGATCATCACAAACACAGGAGAGATCCAGCAGATCCCGGTAAGCCCTGTCCTAGATGTCTGCCTCTGTTCACAGCTTTGTAAAGGGAAATACTTACAGAATTACAATATTGTGTGTGTGTGTGTTGTTTTAACCCATATTCTCATTACCACTCCCACAACTTGCTTTACTACATCTCCCTGCTTCCCTTTAATCTAGGTTCAGGTTCACCACTGTGGGTAGCTCCTCTGTATTTCCCCTTTCTCCAGCTATGCAAAGAAATCATTGTAACCAGTATCCTGTGCCAAGGCTCAAAGGCCCTGTGAGGCAGTCCTGTCTTTTGATTAGCAGAGAATGAGAGGGAGGTGTATAGGGAAGGCCATAAATACACTTGTTGCATATTCATGAGTCAGTTCCCAGTGGAGCCTGCTGCAAAGTGTATTTTTGGCTTTCATTTAACTTATCCATTCCTTCACTGTGGACTGCTGCTTCCTGTGTGCCTTGAGGGATTTCATTTCTTAGGTTAGCTGGCTTTTTTACTTGTATTTGTTCTTTTGTAAAAATATATCCTTGTCTTAACATTTGTAGTTTATATATTGGTCATATTGCCACCAGAAACTGGAAAGTGGGTAAATTGGAAGGATCCTTCTATTTCCTGCCCCTTACCCTTCCTATCGTAAATGAAATGTACGCAGGTAGAGAAACTCATTTGGACATAGCTGATCACTTCCTCTTTGAAAAAAACTTGAAAAGTATCTTCAGCTCAGTTTAAAAACTGTAATAGGCTAAAAGAGCATAGGAAAGTATAGTGTGTCTCTTGCATGTACACATGATACACACCAACTCCAAGTGACGGAGCACTGTCTTGCCTTATGGTTTCAGCCACTAACCCCAAGACCTCTTGAATGGTTCTCATTTTTGCATGTGAAAGCACATGCATTTAAGCCAAGAAGAGTTCCTGCTTTGCAGAAACTTTAGCCCTTTGAGGCACAGAGCTTTAGCCCAGAAGATGTGTGGTGGAATTCCCATCATTCACTGGTCTCAAAGATACCTTTCTGTAGGAGTCTGCATTTCTAGACATTTCAGGCATCTCATTAGAGTGCTTGTAATAGTGATGACCTTCAGGAAGGAAACTACTTCCTTTAGAAAACCCAAGGAGTAGGCTTATTTACTTCGTATTTAATGTAAATAAGCTGTGAGAATCACCAGGTAGGCCTGTCCTATCATAGAAGACTTGAGGGGCAGAGCATCAGCAGATATCTTGACCTAAGCCTAAAAGAAAAGCTTTTTGTTTCTATTGAAGAAGGGCTTGGAACTATTTGGCTCACAGCTTTTCAGTCACATTGGGTTTCTGCAAAGAGCTCTTCCCAGCTAGAAAATGTTAAATCCCTGTGGCTGTCAGTACACCTTCTCCCACTCTTGGGACAGGGCTTTATCTTTGATCCTGTGATCCTTGCCTGAAGTTCTGGTGACTCTTGGGACCAGGCACCATCACTGTCAACAGATGAGGTTTTCCCAGGTGTCCACTCAGCTACCTTTATCCCCACAAGCAACTTGGCATTTTGCCTAGAAGCTGCATTACAGGATTTGTGTGGGGAACTCAGGCTTGGCACCACAGCTTCTCAGCAACTCCTCTTGGCATATTCTCAGGAAAGAGATGACTGCAGGTCACAATACTGTAGCTGTACCTCCTTTGAACCAGATTCTTAATGGGTTTAGATTTTGTGTTTCTCTATCTTGCCTCAAGTGGACTATTCTGGAATAGTCAAATAAGAACTTCAGTGTTAATTTTTCATTGGTAATTTAAATCCTTTGAGGTTGGAAGTTTCAGAGAAGCAGTTGGATTTAACACTGCATGCAGGAGTGGAGCTTCATCCCATTAGCGTTTTCCTCATGGAAGTAAGATTCCTGTGATAAAGTCAGCTCTTGAAGGCTATGGGGAAATTTGCTCTAGGGTAAAGAGGCAAGACTTGCCTATCAGCCACAGGAAGCTCCCCCTCTCTTGCAACAAAGACAGGCTAGGTGGCCAGGGATGGTGGTTTTGGGGACCTCCAGATGGAGTCAGACCAGATCTGCCCATGATTGCAGAACCTCTTTGATTCCACTAAATCTAGGGTGTGAACGTCTGCAGTCCTCTGCTAACTAATTATCTCTGCCAAGCCACAGTTTCTGTCATCTAACTGCTTTGGTCCTCTGTTCATCCCCAGCTTCAAGCACTAATACTTTCATGGTACACTGGAGCGTTGAGAGCCTGTGTTAAGGCTTTTAGCACACAATTAAATGCAGCATGTGGTATTATTATATTATCTGAGATTTAATCGGAAGCATGAGGGACTCTAAGGCACTTTTGTAGCTTTGGTTTCCCATGATGGGGTTTTCTGTGAAAGGTTTATTGATTCTGCTGTCCCTTGGGAGGTGTTTAGCCAGAAGCTGGTGCTGAACACCAAGGTTCCTAAAAGTCCCGCAAATGCCCATTGGTCCTGGCTCTTGGGGACAGAGATAGTAAAGCAGGCCAGCCTTCTCCAAGATGTGCAGCATGGGGCTGGGCAGCAGAAGGGCTGTGGTACAGAATGATGGCCAGAGTGATCGGCTCCCGATGGACGCTGGAACTCCTCATAGTATTGAGAAGTATGGAGTTGGACGGGTGGAGGCTCAGATTTAAGGTACAAGAAAATTCTGATAATGTCAGTCTTTGAGCTATATTCCTAAAATAAACTGATCAAACAGCTGAGAGTCAGCAATGATGAGCATACAGCCGTGCTGTTCTCATGAAAGTGACAAGATTTGGGAGTTTTTCCCAAAGTCCATTCAGAACTTATCTTCTTCTGTGTTGTTATGACTTGTGGGGTGGGAATATCATATTTTTGTCTGCTTTGACCTCTGTTTAAAAGGGACTTTTCTTAGGGTAGGCTTCTTTGGAGGCTTTGAGGGGTAGGGGCAGTCACCATCTGATCACGGAAAGTTTGCCTGGTTGAGATTGTGCTATTTCTTATGGCTTCTTTGTCTCTGCCCCTGCCCTAGGTACAGCTCAATGCTGGCCAGCTGCAGTATATCCGCTTAGCCCAGCCTGTATCAGGCACCCAAGTCGTGCAGGGACAGATCCAGACACTTGCCACCAATGCCCAGCAGGTATGTGCCCCAGAGACACAAGGCTTGAGTTGGTGGAGACCAGCAGCAGCTGGCTTCTGGCTTGAAAGAAATGCACAGTACACAATTCTATTGCCATCTCATGCTTCAGCACACCTTTTAGATCTATTTTGTACTCCAAGGGACAGATGGGGGCGGGGTAGTTGGAATTTTGGATTTAAAGTGTGTCTCATACATCTTAGTCTCAAGGGACAAAGAAATGTAAGCCAGAAAGGCTTCAAGGGTGCCTGAGGAAGTCTAATATGAGTGCAGTAAGCATTGATAGACTGCCTAATCTTTAGGCTGAGTTTCCATCTTTAAATTCAGGTAGCTATTATGTTTGGCACCTCCTATGCCTTTTGGGGAAAGCTTACTTAGATTTTACCCTGACCTCCTCATGTGTCCCTAACTGGAAAATTTGCCCCCTCCTTCCTATGCCCTACAGTTTGAAGGCTGCCAATCACAAAGGCTGAGGGGGCTTCCTTCCTGGGCCCCCGGGTATTGAGGAACATGGGCGTCACTGGCAGAAGATGAGGGAAGCTGGTCAAGGGGAGGCATTGTTAATGGATTCTTTTGCCTCAGACCCAAAAAAAGCAGCAATCGTTTAAGAGCTGGACCCATCTGGCCCAGTTGCATTTCTGGTGATGTATCTATTGACAGTGGTGACAGAGCTGAGTTTATAGAGCAGGTCTCCAAAGATCTCATTTGGGAAGATATGAGGAATGAGCCAAAAGCAAGGCCTCTGAGTTCCATATAGTCTCTGGGATAATTAAAGGGCCCTTTCCATATTCACTCCCTGGCCTGCCTTAAGGACTTAGTCTTGGGTGTTTTTTTGTTTTTTTTTTGAGACAGAGCCTCAAGCTGTCGCCCTGGGTAGAGTGCAATGGCATCACAGCTCACAGCAACTTCAAACTCTTGGGCTTAAGCAATTATCTTGCCTCAGCCTCCCATGTAGCTGGGACTACAGGCGCCTACCACAATGCCCAGCTATTTTTTGGTTGTAGTTGTCATTGTTTGGTGGGCCTGGGTTGGATTCAAAACTGCCAGCTCTGGTGTATGGGGCTGGCGCCTTAGCTGCATGAGCTATAGGCGCTGAGCCAACTTGGGCTTTTCTATAGGGCTCACTGACACTGATTCACATCTTAACACTGGTCACCACCGCCCCCTTTCTTTTTATTTGTAAGATTCTTCCCTAGGATCCAAAAAATGTTTCATGGTATAGGAGTGGGAGAAAATCAAGAGGAAGGGTTCTTTGTTTCTCAGAGGTCAGTTTTGGGAACAGAACCAAAGTTAGAAAGTGGGGAAAGAAGAGGGAAAGGGAAGGAGGGGGTATCTGAGGGCACTTAAAATCTCCATAACAACAGGTTGTAATTGTGAGACCTGGCACTTAGTAGGTGCTCAATCAATGATTGTTTAATGAATGCTGAAAAAATAATATGTAAATGAAATTTAAAGGTAAATGCAATTTTCTTTTCAGCTGATAGAGTAGCCATCCTCTAGTACAGGACAACCTTCTTATCAGTGAGAAGTATTTTCCATTTCTCTTAGGCTCATTTATTCTGTAGATGTTTCTTGAGTACTTACTTTGCATAGAGTATGTAAAGACAAAACCTGGCTCCTGCCCTCAAGCAGCTTATAGACTGCTGATAGGAGAAGGACCCAAAGTAAGGAACAATAGTAAGAAATTGTCATTAAGCCCTCTCAGACCTGTCCCCTTTCTTACTTCTCACAGTCTCAGGGGTAGGCCTGCAGGGCTTGTTTTTGGCTATCATGAGGACACTTGAGAGGACAGTCCTTACCTTGCAGGTTGGCTGTGATGATTCCAGGAGATGGTGCACAGACACATGCCAGTCAAATGTTCCATAGATGAACACGTGTGTACCTTCCAGTCCTCTTTCTGGTTTACCAAGCTGCTCTCCACAATTGTCATTATATGATGCAGTTCTACGTGTCAGTAAATTTATTTTAAAATCCCCCCATAACATTTTAAGTACATGAGATAAATGTTTCCCCCATCTCTCCCCCTTCCTCCTCTCCTCCCTGGCCCGGAGATCTGTACATTGCCTCTCTCGGAAAAAGTACTTCACAGGTTTGCCATGAGGACTGCCAGGGCCAGTGCCACTTGCTCGCCAGGGTGTTTCATATTCCGTTCACATAATCTAGCTGATAAGGGTTTGGTTTGGAGCCCACCTTCCAAGTACAAAATGGACCACTTACCACTTCACCCAGCATTTTGCAGTGTGCCTTTCACTGGCTGAAAGACTCTTAGGACATCTACCCCAAACCATAGCCTCTAGGAGCTAGGTGTTCTGTTTGATCCTCAGACCTTGGGGTGAGTGAGTGGTTGGGGGAGTAGCTAGACCTGAGAGAGATCCTGTGTGGCGCCAACTCTGTCAATAGCCATCAGTGCTACAAGATTGGGAATGACCTTTGCTGTCCTACTACTCATCCAGCACTTCTGTGCATTGTCTTACTTGATCTTTGTGACTCTTTCCTGGATGATGGGCTAATGAACCCAGACCCTTGCAGCTGACATGTCTACTCTGCCATCTTGATTCCTACAGATTACACAGACAGAGGTCCAGCAAGGACAGCAGCAGTTCAGCCAGTTCACAGATGGACAGGTAGGGTACCCATCCTGGGCAAGGGCAGAGGGTGAGGAGTTGGGGGCTGGGTAGCAGGTAGAATCTGGGTTTGGATGGTCAGGGCAACTGTCCTGTACTAACAATGAGTGGACAGAAATTGTTCAAACAAGAACAGTCTAAATCATGGCACCTATTCTTTAGATTTATAGTCTTGTGGGAACTAAAAATAGCCTTAGCCATATAGCCCAAACTACCACTTTACAGATGAGTAAACTGAGCCCTAGAGATGGGAAATGTCTTGTCTGTATCCACGCATCGGCTCGCTGCAGAGCCAGGACTAGAATGTGAGTTTCCTGTTTCACTCTCTAGGACTGGTTTTTTTTCTTTTTCCCTGAGTCATGATGCTTTTTTAATATGATGGGCTAGTTGAAATGCAGAGAACCTGTGACCACCCAAGCTCTCTCGGTGCGTATGATTCAGTAATATTAGACCCAAGGAAGGCATCTTCCCTTTTCCCTCCTGCTTGCCCCTCACAGCACAGTCCCAGAATCACTGAGTACATGATAGGATGACACACCCAAACTGGTGCTATATGCCACCCAAAAGAGAGCGGTGCTAGCGTAAGGACTCACTCTGGCTGTGCCAGCACTATGTGCTAGGCCTACATGCTAGAGTTTCTGTAGAGGTCTTGGGCTTTTTTAATTTGATGCTTTTTTGAGACAGAGTCTTACTCTGTCACTCCACCTTGAGCGCTATGTCATTATCATAGGCTCATAGCAACCTCAAACCCCTGGGTTCAAGTGATCCTCCTGCCTCATCCTCCCGATTAGCTGGGACTATAGGCACATACTACCATTCCCAGCTAATTTTTAAAATTTTTTGGTACAGATGGGGATCTCGCTCTTGCTCAGGCTGTTCTCAAACCCCTGACCTCAAGCAATTCTCCCACCTCAGCCTCCCAGGGTGCTAGGATTTCAGGCAGGAGCCACCATACCTGGCCAGATCTTGGCTTTTTTTTTTCTTTGGGGGACACCTGGGAAATCAAGTGGCCAGTTGACTGTAAGCTTCCTAAATGGCTGTGTGAGCTTCCTCTCTACCCCTCATAGGTGTTGGCTGTACTAAGTGTTTAATATCAGGCCACCTCCTTAGCTGGGCCCATGTAAGAAATGCAGGTTCAGTACAGCTTCAGTGTGAGCCAGATACTCTGAGGAAAGGAGGAGAGGGGGGTAACCCTACTGCCCCTGCCAGTGAGGATTACCAAAAGTTGGGGAAATGCTGACTTCCAAGCTGCTGGTACAGTGGTTCGAATTGCTTGTGTTTGTCACAGAGGAACAGCGTGCAGCAAGCTCGAGTCTCTGAGCTAACGGGAGAGGCAGAGCCCAGAGAAGTGAAATCCACAGGAAATTCAACTCCTTGCACCTCTTCCCTGCCCACCACACACACCCCCTCACACCGGGCTGGTGCCTCCTGTGTCTGCTGCTCCCAACCCCAGCAGAGCTCCACATCCCCTCCTCCCTCGGACGCCTTGCAGTGGGTGGTGGTTGAGGTATCTGGGACCCCCAGCCAGCTCGAGGCCCATAGGGAGCTGCATACCCCTCTCCCAGGGGTGACCTCACTCTCTCCTCTCCACCATTCGCAGCAGCTCTACCAGATCCAGCAAGTCACCATGCCTGCGGGCCAGGACCTCGCCCAGCCCATGTTCATCCAGTCAGCCAACCAGCCCTCCGACGGGCAGGCCCCTCAGGTGACCGGCGACTGAGGGCCTAAGCTGGCAAGGCCAAGGACACCCAACACAAATTTTTGCCATACAGCCCCAGGCGATGGGCACAGCCTCCCTCCCCAGAGGACCCGGCCGACCTCAGCGCCTCCTGCAGGCTAGGACACTGGTGCACTACGCCCCACGTCTGGGGGCTGAGATTCTCCAGCAGAAAGATGCAATATTTTTTGTTTCCCTTTTTCCATTTTTTTTTCTCTAAGGAATCAATATTTCAGTATGTTGAGCTGTGTGTCCAATGCTATGAAATGAAAATATTAAATAACATATTTATGGCATTTTCTTGAAGAGTGTGGTTGAAGAAATATTTCTCTTTTTGTTTTTCCTTTTTGGTTCTCACTGCCACTTCTTTTTAGGAGCAAATCTCCCTGGGGTGTACCATACGGTATTTCCTAACTCTTGGAACAGCTGCTACCCCCAAGATTTGCCACATTGTTCTGCCCTCAGAGTGAATTAGGTGAATGTACCTTCTTTTTCACTAGTGGTCCTCTCTCCACCCTCTGCTCTCCCCCTAGACCTCTCTGTATTTGTATCCAAAGGCCATGGCAACATTCCTTGTGTTTAAGAGATGCTCATTCCCCGCGGAGAGTGGATGGTTTCATCCCATACTCTTCTCTCCCAGGGACCCAAGGAGACTAGAACTTTGTGTATTTGCTGCCTTTCCCCCCTTTATTTTTTAAATTCATTAAAAATTGTGCTAGTCTCCTTTGCTGCATGGACTTCAAACTGCATGAAATGCAATAAATCTCATTTTAGATAATTAGAGTCTGGGTTTCTGTGTCATGGGGCCACTTTGCTTGGCAAAGGTGTGGAAATCTTCATTTGTCTCATGTTGGGTAACTGGGAAGGAGAGGTACCCGTGTGCTAAGGGGATGACCAAAACTAAAGTAATGTATGTTGCGTATGTGATTCAAACTAAGATCCTCAGTCAGTTTTAAAGTAAACTTCATCACATAATGATTGCCGCTCAGAGGGGCTACCTGCCTGACTTACTGCACTATCTCATGTATATCAGCTTGAACTATGTCCTGCTGGTTGAGGGTCAGGGAGCCATCTCTCACGTGGAAATCTGGCTCAGTGCTGCAAACAAGAAGTAGGAACATCCCTCCAGTCCTGTCTGGCACAGGCTGGCCCTCTTGAGTTGTCTGCTGTGGCCCTCCTCATTACTAAAGGCTTGACAATGGCCATGGAGAGTAGCCCGGGCCCCTTGACAGACAGCAAATCAGAGGGGTCTATAGCCAAGGCCTGCTTCTAGTAAGTGAAGCATGGGGAATAGAAAGAGGATTACACTTCTTTATTGGCCATAGAGGCCAGTCCTCCAATATGTCATCCTTACAATAAGAATGAGGCCTCTTGTCATACTGAATGGGGTACCAGAAAAAGTAGCTATTGACTTCCTGTAAAACCCTGGGCAACTCCCTTGTCTTGGGAATGTCTCAAGGGGTAATGTGGGAATGAGGAGAGAAAAGGATTATATTTGATGATTTCAAGTCTGAGCCTGATTCTCTCATCACATATCTCCCATTCTAAATCATGGGGGTAGGACATGGATTGGTTTTCAAGACTGAGTAAAGATTTGGGTAACACCCCTGCCCTGTGTTTTTTCTTCTTCCCAAGAGATGACCCAGATCGCTTGGATCTACTTCAGGTCTTTCTGGTCAGCTCTGCCCTTTACTCTCCAGTTTGGGGGTCTTATTGACAGTCTTTTTAATGCTGGTGGTTTATAAAGTAGTTTGTCATTTATTTCATTTTACTAAAGTCTACCTTATCTCATTCCACAATAAAAATTGAGATGGCTTGGAATGAAAACATAACACATGCAATAATAAAAGAAGTGGCGCCTATATATCAGTTGGCAAGGGCGCCAGCCACATACACCTAGGGTGGCAGGTTTGACCCGGCCCAGGTCTGCTAAGCAACAATGACAACTACAACCAAAAAATAGCTGAGCATTGTGGCAGGCGCCTGTAGTCCCAGCTACTTGGGAGGCTGAGGCAAGAGAATCACTTATGCCCAGGATTTGGAGGTTGCTGTGAGCTGTGATGTCACAGCACCCTACCCAGGTTGACAGCTTGAGATTGTCTACAAAAATAATAATAATAAAACACAAATTAGAATAAGGAATAATATAGTTGAATAGGAAGTCAGGATCACAGTAAATTAGAACACAAATATGATGGAAATAAAGACTCATTTAGTTGTTAGAATTATTTGACTTTGACCTTGACCTTTCTGGCCACCAAAGCAAAAAGAGATGGGACCAGGTGGGGGCTTCACACTATAAAAGAAAAACGTTTTACAAAGGCAGACTTTTTAGTTTTGAGGTTTGAGTACATGGTAGCCTCCCAGTGTCATCAAGGTAGGTAAAGCAAGTGATAGTGTCACCATGGGAAGTTGGTAGGACAGCCCCCCACATCCTTTTAATTCTTCCTATATCCAGTTATCTTCATTCTAGCTCTGAACTTTTCTGTAAAAGAGGTCTTCTGGCCTTCCCAACTGTCCTATACCCAAACACATCTCGGTGAGACCTCGTATAGTAAGCAAGTTTTCAGTGACAACCGTGTGCCCAGCCCCAACTGCAGAGATCAAAAAAGTGAGGTGCACTCTGTCCCACCTTGCTTCCCTTTGACTTGTCCTGAAAACCCAGGCCTGATTGCAATTTCAGGCCAATCAATGGGTCCCCATTTTCCCATAGATTTCCATTCTTGTTTTGGGGATAGTTCTAACAGTTGTGATTGGCAAGTACTTTCCCTGCTGAACACTTTCACTTTAAATTGCCGTGCCAGCAGGGCCCATCCTGGTGTAAACAAACCCTTTAGTGCAGCCCAAGAGAGCCCCTATCTAATACCCAGCACGATCCCCTTACATCCGGAGCACTCTTTAAACATTTTTCCTAGCACTTGCGGCATCCGTCCTGATGATCTTCAGAATGACCCTGCAGGAGACAGGAAGAGGGATCATGATCTCTGGTGTTTGAGAAGGAGTCATGGGAGGCCTTGTGAAGTTCAGTGACTTGCCCAAGGTCACTTCATGAATGAGGAGTGGAGCTGAAACCAAAACACTAATCTGACAACCCCACTCCGTGTTCCATGCATACACAGTTGCTCTTGGGCCAAAAAGGAATGTGTGTGAGTGTGTGTGTAAAAAAGAACAAGCCTTTACTAAATGTGAATTGTCTCCTTTTACTCAGCCTCCCTGAACCAGCTGGCCCACCCCTGAAGATATAGAGAATAAATAAAGCAATTGGGTCTGGTCTGGGGATAGCTGATAGATGGGATAACTTTCTGGGAGGCTGATGTTGGAGACTGGACACCCCTGGAATTAAGAGCAACGACCTGGCTGTTTTCCTTGCTGCTCCGATCTGCCAAGACCACAAGGGGGCAGCATGCATCCCTCACCAAAGCTTCTGGGAGGGAGGTGCCTTGTCCCACCTTCATCCTAATCTGAGACACTTCTAGGAACTAATGGGGTTATGATATGACTGTCTCCTTTCTCAATGGGTACTAGATCCTTAGCCCCCTTCCTGATCAGACCCTCACTCTTTAAGAGGAGAGGCCTCCCCAAGATAACAGGGCTGAAACACTACCCTCTCCAGAGTATTGGTAGATGGTTAGATTTTAAGGACTTTCAGGCAGCCCAAGTTCATTGAAGGTCCTTCTTATCTCTCCAGCTTTATTTCTTCCCACTCTCTTCTTCCCCACCACCCCCTTATTCTGTGCTCCTGTCACACACAATTACTCACTGGTTCCTGAACTTACCTCCATGTTTTCAGACAGTGCTGGCCACAATGCCTTTTCTTTTTTTCACTTATTGATCTCCTATACATCCATCAAGGCCCAATTTAAATAACCCTTGCTGAGAAACTAATTCCTGGGGCAGAGTCAGCTAAGACCTCACCATTTACAATCTCTACTATTAGAATTCACATACACAATCATTCAGCAAATGTTTCTTCGACAACTTCTGTATGTCAGACATTGTTTTGTATACACTGTGAATGAATACTGCTTAAAATAAGTATAATGAGGTCCCTGATATCATGGAACTGATACTGGCTTCTGGGCAGGGGGTGGGAGACATAGACAATAAACTGAAGACCAAGTTAGGCTGAAGAAACCCTCTATTCCTCTGTTACAATTTTCTGGCTTGAGTCTTCCTCACACATGGTCCTCCTTCAGTTCAGGGTCGTCTCTGTGCCTTTGGAGCCCAGCACAGAGTCAAGAGGGTAATAGTAACTGGTAAGTGAATGAATGAACATGCATCTATCCCTGCAGCCACAATGCACACACTCCCAGCTGTGCTCTTCTCATCTGCTGTCACCTGACTTTTCTTGTTCAATTTTTTTGTTGTTGAGTTCTGATAATGTGCTAGGCGGGTTGTTAAATGGAGATTATCCTTTTAAGAAATTTCTGTATGGGAAAATACTGCTAAAGCTTAGTACCTAAAGGGCTACTCATTTCATCTTCACATCCTCATTAGGTAGATATCCTTTTCCAGTTTGGCAAGAAAGTGAGGCTCAAAGAGGTTAAGAAAGTACCCAAAGGCACTAGCTGGTTGAGCCCCTTCGTGGCCCTTGTCCTCTCCATGATTCTTTTCCTATAAAGAATGAAAGTTGTGGGTGGGGCTCGGCACCTGTGGCTCAAGTGGCTAAGGCGCCAGCCACGTACACCCAAGGTGGCGGGTTCGAATCCAGCCCAGGCCCGCCAAACAACAATGACGGCTACAACCAAAAAAAAATAGCCAGGCGTTGTGGCGGGCACCTGTAGTCCCAGCTACT
>NW_003852539.1:2230392-2289065 GCF_000181295.1 Otolemur garnettii | reverse complement strand
AAAAAAAAAAAAAGAGCCCATTCACATGAGCAACTTGGGCATGGTCTCTTTGAGGGCCCAGGAGCTGGGCCACTATCATAGTCCAGGAAGAGGAGATGGAGGACAGTAAGGCTGGCACAAAGAAAGGAAGAACCTGGGCTGGGCCCCTCTGCCTGCCTGGCTGAGGAGAGGTCTGAAAAAGAGCCCAGCTTCCCTCCACAGCCTTGAGCCCCAAGCCCCTACCCTGACGTGAGCTCCCATCCCCTCCCCTCAGTCCCTGTGCTCTCAGTGAAATTCCATGGAACAGAAGCTTTCTAAGATCTTGTAAGTGTCAAAATGTCTTTATTTTGTACTTTCACTTAAATGACAGTTTGGCAAAGTATGGAATTCTAGGTTCACTCTAGGTTCACAGTTATTTGCACAGCACTCTAAAGATACTATTCCATTGTTTTTTGGCATCTGTTGTTGCTGATGAGAAGTTTACTGTCAATTCAATTATTGGACCTTTGTAGACAGAGAGAAAGGCACAAAGAAAGGAAGAACCTGGGCTGGGCTCCTCTGTCTGCCTGGCTGGTGGCTTTTAGAATTCCTCTTTATTCTTGATATTCTACACTTTAACTGCAAGGTGTCTACTTTTGTTGGTTTTGTTTTTTACTAGGCAGTCTATGAGCCTTTTAAATCTAGAAATTCATGTCTTATTTTTGGAAAGAGCTTAATCACTCCAGTATCTCTTTTCCGAAACTACTATTACTTATGCTGGAGTTTCTCATTCAATCATCTATGTATCTTTTCTTTAGTAAGTTTAATCTATTGTTCTGTTTTTCATACTGGAGGCTTTCCTATTCTATCTTCTAAATCATTAATTCATTCCTTAGATATATTTACTAACCCAACTATTGATTTTTTTTAAATGTCAGTGACTTTAGTTTTCATTTCTAAAATTTCTAGATCTATTCATTTCTGTTACATGTTCCTGTTTGATATCTTTCTGTTCTTGTTTTATAGATGCTATTTCTTCCTTTATCTTCCTGAAGTTTTTAACTATGTTAAACTTCCTTTCACATAGCTCTATTGTCTCTAGATATTTTGGCATGATTTTTCCCATGACAGCAATGTCTCAAAGGTATTATTCTTCCAATATATTGAGAAATTTGTCCTTGAGATTATTATTTTAGGCTGACTGACTATGCTGTAAAATGTGGAGGCTACCCTAAAGGATGATTTCTCAGTAGTATGTGTTCAAGCCATATGGAAGTACATCAGCCTCAAACCAGCTCTTAGTGTCTTGGCTTGGGATTTTTGCATGGCATGGATATCAAATCCTGAGCCCACACCTCATGTAGACAGACTGAGATGTCATAATCATATGAAAACTCTTTCTACTTAAAGCCAGGGCCAGGCTAGCCACCTAGGGTGAGAGAGAGAGAGTTTAGTCCCATTCATGGCAGGCAGCACTTTCTTAGACCTTGTTACCGGTGGGGTCTGCAACTATAGTTCCTACCCCTGCTGGAATACTGAGCCCTCACTCAGAGGGACAGCTTCCATTCCTGCTTGCCACTGGGAATTCCTTCCCATTTATGGCCTTCTCATTCTTGCTTTAAAGCTTGAATATGTATTTTTTTTAAGTATCCATTATTAGTACTATTTCAAATAGGAGGGCTTTGAATAAGTGACAGTTTTTGGCAATTTAGAGGCATAGAAAGATGCTGAGAGACCCCTCCCCCATCCCCAGCAAGCTCCAAGCCCTTAGGGTAGCTGTGTTCCCTCTCCCAGGGGCAATCACCAAGTGTTTAATTGAGTTTGACCTGAATGAAGTCCCACTCTCTGAGCCTCCCATCCCTGCCACTGAGCCTCTAGCCTCTCTTCAGAACTTCCCATTCTCCTCCGTCAACCCCTATCTCCCTTACCAGGTTCATCTACTTTCTGAACTTCTTCCCTGCTACCATCTTCAGTCCCTCCTACTCATATTATCTCTTTCCCTGCAGCTCTCATCCAAGTTGCTCCCACTAGGAGAGCATGGAAGTTCTTTTCCATTGCATACTCAGCAACTCAAAAAAGTCCTTCCTCTTCATTTTTCAACCAACTCTGCCGTCCCAGTGGTTCTCACTGAGAACATGGAGCCTACTGGCAGGACCTCAGTACTATCTTCAGCATGGTCTTCCAGGAGGTGGGGGTAAGGAGGAAGAATTCTGAAGACAAAAAGGAGATGGCTTTGACCTTTATTTCCATGCCCCCTTCTCCTCTGTCTCTTCCTTATGGGCCTACCTGCAGTCCTTAGCATCAATGGGGGTTCACTTTCATTGAGCTCAGCTATACTGTTCCCTCCCCACTTCCTGTGGCTCTGAGCTGACCGGCCAGGCCTGCTTGTTCTAGGCTGGAAACAGATCAGATGGGGCAGGGAGAGAAACTCTCATCTGCTAGGTGGCCTGAGTCTCATGGTGTCTTCTCTGGGCTGCACAGGGGAAAGGAAGAAGGCCTTATCTTTCTCTCATACCTTCTGCTCTCAGTGGAGGGGAAGCCCCAGAGGTAAATAATGTGATGCTGTCACCCCATGAGCACCTCTATACTAGTCCCCTCCTAGGAAGCCCTCCTAGATTGAGAAGAGCTGCTAGGACCAGGGAATTCCCATAGTGTCTCCCCCTTCCACCTCAAACAGACACCTAAACAGTAATAAGAAGAATCGTTCTCATTTTTACAGCTCTCTGCATAATCTGTCACTTTGTCACACATTATTGCTTCAGCCCTCCTGACAGCCAGGGAGGATGCGGAAGAAATGGAATGACTTGCCCAAGGTCACCAGGTAGTCCAGAGGTAGAGGATTGGAAGCCCAGCCACAATTTGTAGTTCAGTGCTTTTCTTGCCCCTGGCATTGCCATCCTCTCTGTGTACTGAATTCTGTAGGGAGCCACAGTCTCTGTAGCTGCCCTGGCTGGGCTCCCTCTTTCTCATCAGGCCAAACTCAACCCTAATCCTGGCATTTGAGGCCTCCTATGTCTTCCCAGCCAAGCTTGCTCTTCCTCCCCTGTGCTCTGTAACATCTTCCTCCCTCCAGTACCCACTTCCTGCTCACACACTGCAGCAGGAGGGTTATGAGCAAGGCGAGTCTCTTCACTGAGCTTTTGTCTTCTTGGGCTATAAAATAGAGGCTATCGGCTGATCTAGGCAATACAGGTAAAGTATCCTGCATAAGGCTTAGCATTCAGCATGGTCCTCATTAATGGTAACTGTAAGTATTACTGGTTGTACTTCTCTGAGCTTCTCCAGTCCTCCCCACTCCTGTCTCCAAGAAGGCTCCGTCATTCCCTGTGAAGACATCTCCTTCCTCTGACCTCTAACAACCCTGAGAGCTGTAAGAAAGCCTAGGGGGTACAAGAAGGGAGGGGGAGCCAGGTATCCTATTGCCCCAATTCAACCAGAGCACCTTTACTCCAAAGCTTTTTACACATTGAGGTGTTACTTCACAATTCTGTCTGTAAAATGGATTCCATTGCTGACAAAGTCTGAAAACAAGCTTGAGCCTAGCCTGGGAGACTGAAGTCCTAGGTACTTCTAAACTTCAATCCTTTTCAAACATGGAAGTCTTACCCTCTGGCAGGAATGAGTTCTGGAGAACAAGGGTGGGGCATGTATGGTTCCTCTCAGTCCCCAGCATTAAGCCCAGTGCTCAGTACCCACCAGGCAGATGCCAGCCGGAGAACTCTCAGGTTCCATGGAGAGCACAAGTCACCGTATTCTGGGGTGTATCCTTAGGCATATATCCTCCACCCTCTTTTGAGCCTAAGCTTTCTCACAAGCAAAGGGCTGCTCTTTGTACCCAAAAGGACAGGGCCTGGCACAGTCAGTGCTCAGCAAATGGGAGCACTCTCCCTCCCCACCCTTCTTCTCAATCAATATCTGTTCCATTGATGGGCGATGAGGACAGTGATGAATTACAGGAGATCTTGGAGCCCTGCCCCCTTCTTATACAGATGGGGAAACTGAAGCTCAGAGCCGGGAAGGGATTTACCCAGGTGGGAGTGAGTCTTAGTGACAGTCAGTGAGTGTGGTTTAGGCAGCATTACCAGAGAAGGAGATGAGGACTTGCGGGTGGGAAGGAAGCTGCTAAGGGAGGAGTCAAGGGAACAGGTGGGAGAGAGAGAAGAAGGGTGGGAAACCACAGTGCCTCTTCCAGGCGCCTCCAGTAGAGGGGCCGATTGAGAGAGCCTCAGACAGCTGTCTACTCAGAAAAGTGTCTTAGTCACTAAAGGCTGCAGTGGGGAAAGTCCATCCTCCCAGTCATGCCCTGGGAATGTGAACGGGGGCAGGAAGGCCATCAAGTGACCCTCAGAGTGGCCACCTGTCCTCTCTGAACTGGACATTTCCCTCTGTCTCCTCCCCTTCCCACTTCACACGCAAACCCCAACTAAACTTTGCTATACCTCTTAGAACCATCTCCTCCATCCTTCCCACCTCTTAGGAAGAGTATCATGTCCCTCCATTACATATATTCCTGCAGAAGAAACAGGCCTCAGCTCAGCACAGGTAGCTCAGTGGTTATGGCACCGGCCACATACACCAGGGCTGGTAGGTTCGAACCCGGCCTGGGTCTGCTAAACAACCACAACAACTGCAACACAACAATGACAACAAAAAAGCTGGGCATTGTGGTGGGTGCCTGTAGTCCCAGCTACTTGGGAAGCCGAGGCAAGAGGATTGCTTAAGCCCAAGAGTTTGAAGTTGCTGTGACGCCACAGCACTCTACTGAGGAGCAACATAGTGAGACTCTGTCTCAAAAAAATAAAATAAAATAAAATAAAATAAAGATTAAGAAGAAACAGCCCTCTGTGCCCTATGAAATGCCTTCCTGAGATCTAACTTCCATTCTTCTAGCTATAACTGAGGGCTCTTTCCTCCCTCTGCTGTCTTGAGGGAGTAATCTAGAGCTGGAGTTAGGGAAGATGACAATAGACCCTCTCCCTGCAGTAAAGCCTCCTCACAAGGATGGGTAGGCAGCTTTGCAGTCCCCTAACCGGAAAGAAAGGCATGGGGTCCAGAGGTGATGCTTAGCTTAGGGATCAGCTTTCCCAGAACAGACCCAATTTCAGACGTTCTAGGCATTGATAAGGGCAACTTGTTCCATTTCTGCAGAAGCATCTCAAAAAGACTCTAAGAAATACCTCCCAGGTCCCTTGCAACTGCCTTCCTTTACACCATGCACATCTCAGACCTTAGTCCCACTCATGGGACCCATGATTGAGAAGGCCCAGTGAGACAATTCCAGAGTCAGGCAGGCAGTGCCCTATATTTGTGGGGTATTTTTTCAGCATATAGAGAGAGGATGGGTTAACTCGGGTGGGTGCTGCATCTATCTTGGGGCCCCAGGGTCCAGAAACCTTCCCCAGCTACTAGTAGAGGATCCAGGCATAAGCTGCCCAGGGGCACTAGGCTCTGGCCCTGAGCACACTTGGAGCCAGGAGCCACAGAAGAGAATGAGGTCAGACCCCAGAAGGCACCCCCTAGTTAGGCAGAGGGGAAAGGGACACTACAGGGTAGGTATGGGCCAGCTGCCCAGCCCAGGTTGGGACCCCCAGTCCCTGCTCCCCCCTTCCTGCCTGCCCACGGCCTTGCCTCCCTCCCTCCCTCTGCCATCGGGCTCAGCAGATCAATGCTGCCTTTGCTGACAGCTGAGAATCGAGCTCGCCTTCCCGCCCCCTCCCTCACCCCTCCCGCTCGGCTCCGTCCCTCGAGAGCCTCCCGGAGGAACTGGGAAGAGTTTGCTGTGGAAGCGCTTCACCCTGGGGCAGGGCCTGCGGAGGGAGCGGCTGGTGTGGCCAGCAGCTTCTGGCAGTGTTAGAAAGAGGGTCCGGAACCACAAATTACCATCGTGTGCAGGGTCAGGAAGGCTAAAGAGGAAGTCCGCCTCCCACATACGGCTAGAGAGATGCAGGTCTGGAGGTCAGGCACTAAGAACTTTATCCAACTTTATCGAGAGGATAAAGTCTCTCCCATTCTGGTTGGGATACTGTGGGCCTTTGGGGAGGAGGTGTCTGGCCCTCCTAACGCTGCCTCAGAACTTACCTCCAAATACCCTACCCGCCCTGAACCTGCCCTCCCGCTCCCGGACCTGGCAGCGAGACAAGGGTGGGCTTCCATCCTCCTCGATCAGGGAAGGCCCCTCTTCTGGGGAGGGTGGGGGGGGCATTTCCTCCATGGTGGAGAAAGTAAGGTAAGGGAAGCTCGGAAGGCAGTTGGTGGGAAGCAAACTGAGCACACCTGGGGCCCACTGTGCTACACACACCCTAATACAACTCCCGGGTACCGGGCCTTTTCACGACGGAGGCACGTTGGCCCTGGACACACTTTAAGCATCCCACAGAGTGACACAAAGGGCACGACTCCGACGGGCGCCCCTCAGGATTACACCACTACGGGGTAGCGTGGCCCGGACGGGGGCATATCCGTCTTCACATCCAGCCCCAGCGACTCACACCTTTACTAACTCAATCCCACTACCTGGCTGACCGGCAGCCACCCACTCTGCACACACAAGTAGACACCTCCACCCGTTCACATCTAAACTCCACAGGACACGGCGTCCGATCCACGGCCGACCGCGGCCACAACTCCACTCTCCACTTTCTACAACCACACTCGTGGCGTCCCACCCCCCGCCGTCCTCCAGGGACACGCCGCCCCACGCCGTGGTGCACACCACTCGCACACGCCCAGCCTCCCGGCCCCGCGCGCCGCCCCCGCCACGAGGTCCGGCCGGGGCACCGACTCCGCGACCGGTGCGCAGTGCTCGGCCGCCTTCTCCGCGCGTCCCCTCTCTCCGCCTCGCCTCGCTGGCTCGCTCGCTCCCTCCCGATTTGGGAAGGCGGCCGCGGGGCGGGCGGGGGCGGGCGGGGGAGGGGCGGGGCGGGGGAGGTTGACATGTGAGCGGCTAGCCAGCGGCAGGTGGAAAGGCGAGCGGCATGGAGCGCGTAATAAGAGAGTTGGAGTCGGAAAGAGCCGCCCCAGTCGCCGGGGAAGCGGGCGGTCAGTGCGGGCTCCGGCGGCCCCCAGGCTCCGAGCGCCCGCCCCCGGCCCCGGTGCGGTCCCGGCCCGGACCCTAGCCCCCGCCGCTCGCGCCCGCCCCGGGCCGCCCAGCCGGACCCGGGTCCGAGCCATGCGCCGCTGAGCGCCCCAAGTGCGCCCCTGCCCCGGACCGTACCCGGGCCCCGGCCTGCTCCCGCTCGGCGCCGCCCATGGCCGAGGCCCCCCCGCGCCGCCTCGGCCTGGGCCCCCCGCCTGGGGACGCCCCTCGCGCAGAGCTGGTGGCGCTCACGGCGGTGCAGAGCGAGCAGGGCGAGGCGGGCGGGGGCGGCTCCCCGCGCCGCCTCGGCCTCCTGGGCAGCCCCCTGCCGCCGGGCGCGCCCCTCCCTGGGCCGGGCTCCGGCTCGGGATCCGCCTGCGGCCAGCGCTCCTCCGCCGCGCACAAGCGCTACCGCCGCCTGCAGAACTGGGTCTACAACGTGCTGGAGCGGCCCCGCGGCTGGGCCTTCGTCTACCACGTCTTCATGTGAGTTTGCGACCCCGCGCCCCTTCGTGTCCCGGCGATCCTGCCCAGCGCTGTCCCCGCGCGAGCCTGGACTCCCTGGGGACAGCGCCCCGCCCTGGCCCTGCCTTCATCCCTTATTCCCCGCAGCCTACCCCCACCCCCCACCGTTCGCCTCCCGGGCCCAGCCCCGTTTCTGATCCCCCTTGAGCCTGACCCTAACCCCTGATGTCCCCGTCCTGATCCCTGCTTGACCTCGCTTCTGACCTCCCCCCACCTGAGTCCTTATTTCCATACTGATCACCTAGCCCTGCTCCTCTGTCCCAGGTACTCCCCACGCCCAGCTGCTTGTCCCTCGTCCACTCTACAAAGTCTGAAGCCACTGAAATGGGTTCCCTTTTCCTCTTCTCTGTCTCTGCCTCCTTGTGTCCCAGACACACAGAGGACTCCTTGGCTCCCCTGGAAGCTTCATCACCTCCTCCCCAGCTCTGTAGCTATGATGGGCTCCCACCTGGGCTCCCCTTGGAGATACCCTTCTCCAGGGACAGCCCTCACCCCAGCTGAGGGCTGGCCCTGATTGAATGTGTTTCAGGGTGCCTGTGGGCCACCTGGGCCCTAACACTCATGTGTACTGTGAGTTTGTCTTCTTTCTCTCCTCTACCCTCAACTTCCCAGTGGTAGCAGCAGCTACTCTGCCCGCCCTGCCTGCTCTGGCAGCTCAGCCCAGCCCGCCTGCCTTGCTGGCGGCCAGCACCAGGCCTGGCTCTGGGCTCTGGGGAAAAAGAAAGAGGAGAGGGGTAGGTTTGGAAATACTGACGCTGCAGGCCCCCTCCTCCCCCTTGTGGGGCTCCTACAACTTTCAAAAACACTGACCCCTCTTGGATGTGAAGAGTGAATTTTGGCAGCTCAGAACTCAGTCTTGGGAGATGGCCTGGCCCAGCCCGGAACATGAGAGGCCCGGCAGATATCAGTTGAAGGGCTGGGCCTGGCGCTGGGACTCTCAGAGGTACGCACAAGAGACCTCTGGTCCCTGGAAAATGTGCTGCTGTTAATCCCTTGTCATCACGGTCAGAGAGAACCCTCTGGTGTTGCCGTCTCCTGGGTGGCCCACTTGCCTGTCCACCTGACATTTTGATAGTCCTTCTTGTCTGGCCGTCCCTCGGTCAGACTGTTTTCACCTGTGTGTAAGTTGGCCAGACTGTTCATCTCTTCACCTAACTGTCTGGCAGTCCTTCTGTTTGTTTGTTTCCATCCCTCTGTCTGTCTGTCCAGTTGTCTGTGTGCCTATCTGCCCATCTGTCTCTTCACTTATCCACCTGACCATCCATTCTTCTTCCACCTGTCTTTTTCCACCTGTCCTTTGGTCTGTCTTCCTGCCTGTCCCTCTGGTGCCTGCTTGCCTGTCTCTGCCCCATCTGAACTGGGCCCACAGAATATCAGAGGTGAAGGGGAAGAAGATGTTGGCATGGGGTAGAAGGGCAGAAGAAGAGAACTCTCTCAGACATCAAGTACCCATTGGTGCAGCCTTAACTGTGTGTAGAGACCCAGGCTGGGTGAGGAGGTGTAGTCAAGGGTAAATAGTTAGGAATGGCCCATCCCCTAGTGTCCACTGGGGGGCCTGAATGAATATTTCTTTTCTTTTCTTTCTTTCTTTCTTCTTTTTTTTTTTTTTTTTGAGACAGAGTCTCACTATGTCACCCTTGGTAGAGTGCCGTAGCATCACAGCTCACAGCAACCTCAGACTCTTGGGCTTAAGTGATTCTCTTGCCTCAGCCTCCCAAGTAGCTGGGACTACAGGCATCTGCCACAATGCCTGGCTATTTTTTGGTTACAGTTATCATTGTTGTTTAGCTGGCCTCAGTGCATGTGGCTGGCACCCTAACCACTGTACTACGGGCGCTGAGCCTGAATGAATATTTCTTGCTACAGAGAGGACTATTGGAGTGATGAAGGTTCAGTGCTGGTGAAGTTGGGGTGAAGGGCAGGAGACTGCTCACTAAGAGTGGCTGCATGGCCCAAAGAGGGTGAGATACTCTGCAGAGAGCGGCTGTGCCTGCCATGCGCTCCTCTTGGAAGAGCTTTTTCAAGTAATGGCTGGGCTTAGAGAAGCCAAAAGGCCCTGAGGTGGGGGACCTTAGCCCCTGGGCTTGGCCCCTCAGCCCCCAGGAGAGTCACTAGAGGTGAAGGACCAGCTGCCTGTCTCCTGGCCAGCTTCTGCTGTTACCTCCTCTGGAAGGGCCTCCCCTTCCTCTCTAGAAACTAAATCGGCTGACACCTTTACCCCACATCCTGCTGTTTCCGGATGCCAGGAATGCCCTGGCCAGGGGCATGCTTGTCCTGACCACTTGTCCCCAAGAGGCTAGGGCCAGGCATTTCTTGGGAGCGCTGAGGGAGGAAATGAGGTGTGAAAACATACCAGTGTTGAGAGATTGCAAGGAACTGGTCATCTATTTTAGAGGTGAAAGGGGGCTGCAGGGTCAGGAGACCCACTCCCTATGTGCTCTGTGTTCTTGGGTTGATCCCTGGGCCTCTCAGAGCTTTAGATTATCAATGTGGGAAGAAACCTCAGCTTTGCGGGCCTCCGTCTTGGATGAGGTAATGAGTGGGAAAGCGCTTGGTGAGTAGCAAGGGCTGGAGTGTGAGAGCGGGTTGTTATTATTGGGGCTGGGGAGGGGCCCACACAGAAGGTCTCTCCTATTCTTGAGGAGCTCCAGATGTGGGGTTTCTCAGTCACTCACTGCAGGGTCTTGTGTGTGCTTGCCAGGAATTACTTCCTGCTGTTAAACTTTCTAGCCCTCTTGGTGGACTTTTGACCATATCCTTTCCCCTTCCCTCAGAGGCAGCCCAAGTGAGGGGAGCCCAGTGGGCATAGTTAGCTAGGACCCCTTTCCCAGACACACAGAAGAGCCTGCAGGAGAAGGGCTTGGGAAGGAGGGTGGGATCTGAGGTGAGCAGACCCATTTACCCTGGGGATACCATCCTCACACCTGCCGGCTGGACCCCGCTAGGCCACACTCAGAATATGTACCTTTCTGGCACGTAGGGGTGGGATACAGCCCAGAGGGCAAACCCTGATCTGGCCTCTCCTGCCAGCAGCTGTGGCCTCTGGGAAGTGAGAACTGATGGCTCTGTCTTCTCCTTGTTGAGATCCAGAGTTAGGGGTCGCTGGGCCCCTCTGCAGGCTTTCTTCTCTCGGTTCTCAGTTCTGTCACCAAGCCCTGAACACTTCCCTGTGCCCCAGCCCCTGATTTAAACCCTCCAGTCTTCAGAGGCCCTGCTCTCTGAATTTTAAGAAATACCACCTTGCTGCCCATTCTGCTATCTGAGCCCGTGGGAGGAATGCTCACCCCCTTGTTGCACCCTCTCAAAGGCCAGGCCAGCCTCCCTTGAAGTGAGGGAGCCGGAAGGGGATGAGCAAGACCCCGTTTCCCTCCAGCCTCTCCAAGCTGCTAGGAGACGCTTGCACTCCCAGCCCCCAACCGCCTAGCAGACTCTCTGTGTGAAGGTTTAAGGCTCTGTAAACATCCTCCCTCAGCCTTGTCCCTGGGGTCAGAAGCTGTGGGAATGGGGAAAGTGGAGGTGGGGGCAGCTCTTGAGGTCCTTAGACTCCTAACTCCAGACCCCTCCCTCCAGCAACATCCCCCTCTGACCATCTGAGAAAGAACATTGCCTGGGTTGGAGGGTTGGAAATAATCCCAGCAAAGTGTACCCAGAACCCTGGGGCATCCCTGCTAGGTCAGCCCTTAGATTTTACAGCTCCATTTTACTTAAGAGAAAACTGAGGCTCTGGAGATCAAAGTCACATAATAAATTAGTGGCAGGTGCAGAGGTCCAGACCCCAACACTCTTGACTCTCATCGGGGACTGTTTCCTTTTCCCTGTGGCCACTTGGCTAGGATGGAGTTGGAGCTGAAATCTCTGATGGCAGATGTGGCACCAGCTATGGCACCAGCTATGGCTGGGCACTGTGCTGAGCACACTTTCCAAATCACTCTCACTGTGTGCTTCAACATCCTGGATAGGTGGGCACTGTTAGCCTCCTCATTTGACAGGTGAGGAGATGGAGACTTAGGAGAGCTCACTCAGTTAAAGTGGAAGGGCCTGGGCCCAGAGCCGGTTCTGACGTGGAGCCATCATTCTCTATACCTCAGTCTTAGTCAGCACCCCAACCCCAGGTGCCTCAAGAGCAGCACACCTGTCATCCATCTGTCTGTCCCCAACCCACAGGCAGTAGGGGTGAGCAGTGATTGCGATTTGTAGAATTGAGTGTTAAGTGCCAGACTCACCCAGTGTAGCCTTGCTTTTGTTGTACATGCATCTTCCTGCTGCATAACGCTCACCGCAAGGCTGACTCACATGCACAAATGCACATGCAGCATACATGCAGCGGAAAGGAAGCAAGTGCACAGCTGCCCCTAGCTTTCCCCTGACTTCACAGACACATAGACGGAGTCACCCACCCGGGCCTGTGGCTCCAGCCTAGACCCCTAGGACAGAACAGAGCTGGCTCTGTTCTTTGATTTTTTTTTTTTTTTTTTAGACAGAATCTCACTCTGTGCCCTTGATAGAGTGCTGTGACATCATAGCTCACAGCAGCTTCAAACTCGTGGGCTTGAGCAATTCTCTTGCCTCAGCCTTCCGAGTAGCTGGGACTATAGGCATATGCCCCAACACCCAGCTAGTTTTTCTATATTTAGTAGAGATGGGGGTCTTACTCTTGCTCAGGCTGGTCTTGAACTCCTGAGCTCAAGGGATCCTCTTGCCTCAGCCTCCCAGAGTGCTAGGATTACAGGTGTGAGACACTTGGACATTCCTTGATTTTTTTGCCTTCCCCCATCCTCAACCTCAGGGCTGCCCTTATGGTCCTGTGTGTATTTGTGCATCCACCTACAAGGCCAGCCTTAGAGCTAAAGCCAGGGCTATGGCTTCCTAGAACTTTGGCAGTCTTTGCTCCTCCTGGAAGGCCCACTGAGGTCCTTCCATCCAAACTTTTGGTGTACTCCTGGGCACACCAAGGCACAGAAGGGGGTAGATACTCATCCAAAGTCACACCTCATGAATCAGTGGTAGAACTATGCCAGGAACCAAAGCCTTTGCCTACCAGATCAGGACTTTAGATAACAATTTTCTTAGCCCTAGCCAAAAGGGAAGACTGATGCCCTAAGAACTTTGCCTTGTGATTGGGAAAGTCTTTAAGAGTGACCCACATTTTTTGTGCTGCTGTTTTCCAGCCTGTCTTTTGTTTGATCTTTGTAGGGAGTGGGGAGAGACCATCCTATTCCTAAACTGCCTCCCTCCTCTCCATTTTGCTCCCCTTCACGTTTCTTTGCTCCCTTCTTCCCTCGTTTTCCTTTGGGGTCCTGCAGCAGGTTGGAGCTCTCCTTGTCTGCCTACCCCTCCCCAGACCCAAAGTACATTCATTCTTACCATTGAAGAACCCCTGCTGGATATCTAACTTCAATCCCTATTGCTGCAGAAGCCTATATCCTCTGAGTGTTGGAGCCAGGAGAGTTTCAAGAGGTGATTATTCTTGGGCTGATGGCAGCACTTTGAGTGGGTAATTAATTTAAGGTTCTCGGAGGCAGTCAAAGAAACTGAAACTGCCTGGGAGCGGAGAGAGAAGACGGATCTACAGAACTGGCCAAGGCCCTGCCCTTCCCAAGAGGAAGCCATGCAGGGAACTTCCCCAGACATAGAGCAGCCCACTTGAGGTCCCCCTACCTCCCCTGCACTGATCTTTGGGCAAGTCCTTGGGTTAGGAGGCCCAGCAGGGAATTCTAAATGTCTACTCTGGGGACAGCCCGTGGTGTGGGAGCTGAGAGGCTGGGGGTGGGGGAATAGTGGAGGCTTGAATGTAGAGGTTCTGAGTCTGACACACTTGGGTTCATTTCTGGTCCTACCCTTAGCAGTCATGTGACCTTGGGAAAATTATTTAACCTCTCTGAGCTTTGTTTTTCTCATCTGAAAGATGGGAATAATAATAATAATAATAATAATACCACCTCTAGGGTTGTTAGGGCTAAATGAGAAAAATCATCAAACACTGTGCTGGGCACAACTGTTAGCCATGATCCTCCTTTCCATTCTTGGTATGGTTGTGGTCGTCATCATTCTGTTTCTCTGGGGAGAGGTTTGACAGGTATCTGTAGTCAGTGTGGTGAGTATGTCTGGGTGTGCCTGGGGGAAAGTACTGTGTCCGCCTGTATTCCGGGTGTGAGTGGCTCTCCATGGGAGCCTGAGGTCATGTCTTTTGACTCTGTGGAGCGTCTGCTGTATGCCATGCCCACCTGATCTCTGACGTACCTCCTCCCATGTAACCCTCTCAGCCATAATAGCACCACCATCTTCAGGTCATGTGTGAGGAAAGTGAGGCTGGCTGAGGGAATATTCCTCACTCATTCAGGGTCACACAGATAGTGAATGGAGGCATGGGGACACAGGGGTGCTCATTGATTTGTTTCTTCCTTCATTTGACATATGTAGTTAAGGAGCATTAACTCCATACCAAGCCAAGAGAAGCAGAGGGAGATAGACCATGCCCTGCCCGGGGGTGGGGGGGGGTGGGGGGGTCTAGTGGGGACACCCACTGTGAGGAAGCTGCAGAGCCTGCAAGGCCACCAGCCTCTACTGCCTCCTCTCACAGGGCTCAGAGAGAGGTCTGCATGTGGCTGGGAGTGCATGTGGGGAGAAAGTGGATGCCAGAGTATCCCTGAGAGGCTGAGGTCTGGACCTCATTATCTATCACTGGCAGCTAGCCTGGCCCCAGGGAGATGGCAGTGCAGCCATGGCTCTCAGGGGCAGCCCAGACTCCTGGGAGAAGAGGGCACACTCCCACCCTCTTCTGAGCACATCTCAGAATGAGAGGAGAGGGTCCCAAAGGAGACCTAGGGATCTTAGTCCTCACTAGGAAGGTACCTACACCCACTCAGTTCCAGTCCCTGGGCCTCAGTATCTGCTTCTGTAAAATGGGCCTAATGGGAAAGTAGATCACTTGGGGCTATCTGGCACAGAGCAGTGCTGGCTGGATGAGAGGAGCTGCCGTCTTAGGACCTTGAATTTTGTAGAGTTGGGAGTGGGGAGTTTGTCTCCAGTACCTTGTCCTGTGGCCTCTCAGAGGACAGGGAAGCACTTTTTGGGCACCCAGGAAGCAGCCTGCCTCCAACAAGGGCTCTGAGAGGCTGTGGGGATGGATGCCGATCAGACTGCTGGGACCCTCCGTGATACCTCCTCAGTACTGCAGGCTCTCTGGGCAACTCTATCCCTCTGTAGGATCTCCGTGCCCTGGGGGTTGGCACCTGGGGAGGGGTGAGGACCAGGAGGGCAGCCTCAGGCAGCAGACTAATTGGGCTGGGAATCCGTGGGTGGTGCCTAAGGGAGAGAGGCAAAGGGAGCAGGGAAACTCAGCGATTCCTTCCCTCTTTTTTCCCTCCTGGAGATTTGGAGAACAGCAGGTAGAGCAGGGTCTCTGGCCTAGGGGCAGGAGGGAAATCTTGGGGCACACTCTCCTGAGACTCCTCAGATACCGAGGCCTGGCAGATGGGGCAGGGAGAAAAGTTGCAGGAGATAAATGGAGCGTGGTCCCACCAAAGCAGAAGGGATGGAGGTCAGACAGTGGGAAGGACTGCCTGATATCCAGGAGGTGGAGTGATATTCCCTGCGGTACTCTTCCCAGACCCCCGTCTAGCTGGGCTGGACAATATTTGCTCTAATGGATGGAGGGTAGATACCAGCTCCCTCTGAGCCCAACTTTGGGGGTGGAGAGGGATCAGATCAGGTACCCACGGGCTTTTTTGGGAGGTGGTGGGGGCGGGGGGGTCACAGGCTCCACTCTTCTTTCCTTGCTGCAACTCTCTGGAGCCTCAGCCCTGTCCAGGTCACTGTCTTTGGGTTTATTTTTTGCTGGGTTTGTCTGTCCCCTGGGAGGGGAGTGGTAGGGAGAGAAGGAGGAAGGGAAGGAACAGCTCTGTCAGCATAATCCCCAGGCTCCTCTGCTCCTGCCCATCCTGGCCCAGCTGCCACCCTCTGCTGGAGGGACCAGTCCCGGGCATAGTGGGGACCCAGACCCATGGAACTTCCTCCCTGGGGGCAGTGTTGCAGGTCAGGAATAGGCCTTTCTGCCATGATCCTTTCCTTATACTTCCCTGCTACAGAACTTCAGAGTCAGAAGGCCTCAGAGCAAGAACAGATCCGCAGGCTTCACTTCACAGATGGGGAAACTGAGGCCAAGAGAAGAGACCTGATTGCCCAAGGACACAGCTCACATGGGTGCCTTCTCCACCTTCTCCCCTTATACTGAAGGAACAGGAGGATACTGCTTCCCCACCACTCCTGTTCTGTGAGGAGAAGGAGCAGCTTCTGAATTCATTCACCCATCTCATTTTTTCCTAACCTCAGGGGGGATTGGTGGCAGAGACTGAAGAGGGGAGGAAAGTGTGACCCATGGCCCAGCAGAAGGAGGGAGGTGCACCCTTGGGGTACAAGGAGGCCGAGGAGAGTATCAGTCCTCCTTCATGCTTTCTATACTTAAAAAATATATACTGGATGGGCCCGGCACCCATAGCACAGTGGTTATGGCACCAGCCACATAAACCAAGGCTGGCAGGTTTGAACAAGGCCTGGGCCAGGTAAAACAACAAGGACAAGTGCAACAAAAATAGCCAGGCATGGGGCAGCACCTGTGGCTCAGTGGGTATGGTGCCAGCCTCATATACCAAGGGTATATGGCAGGTTCAAATCCAGCCCTGGCTACCCTGCAACAAACAGTCGCTGGGCACTGTGGCTGGCACCTGTAGTCCCAGCTACTTGGGAGGCTGAGGCAAGAGAATTGCCTAAGCCCAGGAGTTGGAGGTTGCTGTGAGCTGTGACTCCATGGCACTCTACCAAGGGTGAAAAGTGAGACTCTGTCTCTAAAAAAAAAAAAAGATTAAAAAAAAGCCGGGAATTGTGGCAGGCACCTGTAGTCCCAGCTACTTGGGAGGCTGAGGCAAGAGAATTGCTTAAGTCCAAGAGTTTGAGGATGCTGTGAGCTGTGATGTCACAGCACTCTATAGAGGGTGACATAGTGAGACTCTGTCTCAAAAAAAAAAAGTATACACACACACACACATACACACACACACACACATGTACATATACTGGCTAGAAACAGTGGTTCATACCCATAATCCCAGTATTTTGGGAGACCGAGTTGGGAAGATCGTTTGAGCCCAGGAGTTGAAGACCAGCCTGGGCAACATAGCAAGATCCCATGTCTCAAAAAAAAAAAAAATAGAGTGGGCATGGTGGCACATGCCTGTAGTTCTAGCATGGGAGGCTGAAGCAGAAGGATCACTTGAGCCCAGGAGTTCAAGCCTGCAATGAGCTATGCTTGTACCACTGCACTCTAGCCTGAGTGACAGCTGGAGACCCTATCTCCCAAAAAAAAAAAAAAAAAAAAAAAAAGCCCTGTTTTCTAGATAGGGGGATTAAGGCGTAAATTAGGTACATAATTTGCTCAACTCTCAATAAAGATGATAGGTGGTAGAGGCAGGACTGAAATGCAGAATGTGGCTCTCTGGGAGTCATACACGTAGCCTGCACTCAGCCACTGCAGCTGGCTGCCTTCCCCAAGAGGCCCTTCCTTCCTGAACACACCTTCCCTTAGCTTTCCTCATACCCATCTCTCTGGCTCTTCCCTCCTGGTTCTGTTAGCAGCTCCGCCTCCTCTTTTTGCTTCTTGAATGTTAGTACTTTGTCCTGGGGGCCTCTTCTCTATGCATAGTTTTGGGCAGTGGTCTCATGAAGTCCTGTGACATCAAGGGTTACCTCCAGATGACAGCCATCCCCTCTGCAATTTCATCCCTGAGCCTCTTGCCTCTAATCCTCATCCCCTGGATTTCTCAAAAGTCAGCACCTCTCTCCAAACCTGCCCTCCTCCCTTGGTCCACCTGACAATGACCCCTCACCTCCAGTGCTCAAGTCAGAAATCCCTTTCCCACATGTACTCTTTGCTCTTCCCCTAAGAAATGACTTAGTGTCCCAAAGTGCCATTTAATGCCCATGTGTCACCTCTCCCACCTACCCCATCATCTGGCTCACTGCCATCATCCTTCAGTCGCAGTGTGAGCACTACCTCTTCTTGGAGATACTTCCTGCTCCCCCTCATCCCAGGGTAGCTCTGCTCCCCTAGCCCCATTGGTTCTTTGCTTTTCTGTACTGGGTTATGAAATCTGGGCAGGTGGGGGTTGGGCACCGTGCTTGGCCCGTGGTTGGAAATTAGTGAATGTTTCCTGAGCGAAGAATGAAGGTGGCATTGAGGCTGAGTTGTAAGGATGAGAAGGGTTTTGCCAACTAGAGAGAAGTGGAGAAAGGACCTTTTGGTCCTCTGTGTGGGGACACTGAGCTGAAAGCTCCTATGATTTTTATTCTGAGTGCACTCTAGGTGGAGGAAGAGCTAGAGCAAAGGCTGCAAGGTGCGACTCTGTTCCCCTAATCCTTGTGTCCTGAGATCTGCAGAATCTAGAGTGTCTTGGGCTCTGAGGACCTTGCCTGTCAGGCTGTGGAGGTAGGCCTTACATCATGAGGGGCCATAAGCAGTGACAGCACAGGGCAGGGACACTGGATGGAAATCAGGACTTGGCTCGGCGCCTGTGGCTCAAGAGGCTAAGGCGCCAGCCACATACACCTAAGGTGGCAGGTTCGAATCCCCAGCCTGGGCCTGCCAAACAACAATGACGGCTGCAACCAAAAAATGGCCAGGCGTTGTGGCGGGCGCCTGTAGTCCCAGCTACTTGGGAGGCTGAGGCAGGAGACTCGCTTGAGCCCAGGAGTTGGAGGTTGCTGTGAGCGTGATGCCATAGCACTCTACCCAGGGGGATAGCTTGAGGCTCCGTCTCAAAAAAAAAAAAAAAAAAGAAAAGAAATCAGGACTTGATTGATCTCTTCCTGGACAGGTGCTCTGCAAACACTAGGCCATCTAGTTCTCCCAGTACATGCTATGTGGCATTGGTTTTGTTCCCATTTTACAGACAAGAAACTGAGACTCAGAGAAGGAAAACAAGGCACAGCTGTGGTGGAGTCAGGGCTTGAACCTATGTCTGTGTAACTGTCAAGTCCCACCTCCAAATGGTTCTCCAACTTGTCAGCAAACCCATGGCAGTTTTTAGTGGCCTAAGGCAAAAGCTAGAAAAATAAGGACAATGTGGTGACTCTTTCATAAAGCTAAATTTATTCCATTTAAAGGACTGTCTTTTAGTATGAGATTATGTCCCTTTTATGAAATGATGGGCTGGGAATTTTTTAAAAATGTCCTTACTTGGCAAAATAAAAAGTTGACAACCTTACACAGTCCCCAAAGTGTTTTTGGAAATTTTACCAGTGTGTAAAATCCTTGAGACTGGGCACCATCCTGACTCCTTCCTCCTGAGCTGTGGAGCCAGAGAAGGAGGAATTGGGAGGGGATGGGGAAGCCTCAGGCCTTGCCCTCCCAGGAGCAGAGCATGGTGGGGGAGAACCAGCCCAGGGCTCTTTTCAAAGCTTGGGTTTGGGGGGAAGGAGCAGCCAGAATCAGTCTCATCCCTCAGTTAAAGGCACATAGGACCAGGAGTTGGCAGGCTGGGATTTGCCACCTGCCCCTGCTTCCTGGAAGCTATGTGATGCCAGGCAGGTGACTCAACCTCTCTGAAGCACCCACTTCCTTCCACATAGAATAAAGTTACCATCTCTACCTGTGCACCTCACAGGGCCAACTCCTATATCAGGTGCTTGGTATCCTGCAAAGCGCTGTGAAGAGCAGAGGGGTTGTGGTGGGTTTAATATTTTTATCTTCCCATAACAAGCTCCCACTCATTAAGGGTCCTGAGCCCCTTATCTCCCCTCACCTGTACTGGTCTGAGCCTTGAAGACAGACACTGGGGATGAAGGGTGGCACACAGACTCTGTAAGAGCAGGTTAGCTGGACTAGCAATTCCTTTCCTCAGGAGCCGCTAGCAGACAGCTCATAAATGCACCCAGCGTGGAGGCAAATAATATACTTACCGGAGCTAGGCTAGAGTTCGAAGTGCAGAGTTTGTCGAGTAATAAGATTCATAGTCTAATCTCTACCGGATATTGTGCTAAATACTTTCCACATATTGCTTCATTTAATCCTTCCAAGAGCCCTACGAGGTGGGTCCCATCATTATACCCATTTCGTAGGAGAGGACACTGTAGCTTAAAGGTTAAGCATGTACCCTTGTCACACAGCCAGTGAGTGGTGAATGCCAGAAAGATGGGAATTTTCTGGCTTCAGTTCAGACAACCGAGTGTGGGGAGTGTGTAAGGACTCTGTGATGTGAGAGGGCAGAGCGACTTGCGGGGCTGCAGTGGAGGGGCCGGGGTGGGGGTGGGAAGGCAACTTCCAGCAGTCACCTCCCTCTCTGAGTCTCAGCCTCCTCCTCAGCTCTGGATCTCAATAATAATAAAGATAATACTAGCATGTCCTTATTGAGCATTTATACAGATGCTGCTCTGAGGACTTGCCATGCCTTCTCTCACTTTTTCCTCTTAACAACCCTATGAGGTAGGTGCTACTGTTATGGCCATTTTTCGATGAGGAGAATGAGGTACAAAGTGTTTAAATAACTTGCTTGGGTGTCAGCAGCAGGCCCAGGATTCAAACCCTAGAACTCCAGCTCTAGAGGCTGTGAGCTTATCCCCCTAACTCACCCTGAGCCTGTCTGCCAGCTGCTAGGGGAGTGACATGAGGAGGAGTTAAACTTCCAAGTCCAAGGTCCTGCCCCTATTCCAATTCTACATTCGGGACTCATTCCTTCTCTCTAGCTCTTTAATTTGGGAACCCTTCATGGGAAGTCCCTTGGGTCCAAGCCTTAGGCCAGATGCTGGGGATGGAGCAGTGAATCAGACTCTCCCTTACTCCCTGGGGGAGGTAGGCTGTGAGGCTGGCAGTTACCAGCAGGGTGTTAAGTGCCATGTCTAGGCAGCATGCAGTCCTGTGGGAGCCTAGCACAGAGGGCCAACCCCAGCCCCGAACTGGGTACGGCTGGGAAGGCTTCCCAGAGGAAGAAGTTTATGTTGAGATCTGAAAGACGAGTAGGAGTCAGACAGGCAAGGAAGAGAAAGGAACAGTGTTTCAGGCAGAAGGACTCACATGGGCAATGATCCAGAGGTGAGACTGAACAGGGTATTTGCAAAGAACAATAAGAAATCAGAGGCTCTGCGCCCATAGCACAGTGGTTACTGCACCAGCCACATGCACTGAGGCTGGCGGGTTCAAGCCCACCCCAGACCAGCTAAACAACAATGGCAACTGCAACAAAAAATAGCCAGGTGTTACCAGGGGCGCCAATCACTTGAGCCCAAGAGTTGGAGGTTGCTGTGAGCTGTGATGCCACGGTACTCTACTGAGGGTGACTTGGTGAGACACTGTCTCAAAAAAAAAAAAAAGTCATTAGAGTGAGAGCCAAGAAGAGGCAAAAGTTATACAGAGAAGAGGCTGGGACTTGAGCTGGGCCTGGCTTGACAGTCAGGGTGCCCAACTGAGGAGGAACAACTTCCTGAGACGAAGATGGGAAGGAACTGAAGTCAGTAGTAAACATGGGCAGATTTGTATTTTAGAAACTCTTCTCTGGGACTGGTGAGGAAGATGGTAGGAGGGAAGGACTCCAGCAGGGAGCCTTGGCCTCCTTTTTCCTCTGTCTTCCCCTAGGAACTAGCCCCCCAAGTGCCTCATCCAGAGCTGTCCAGTAACCCTGCCCAGGGCCCAACCTGGCCCGGAGCCCTAGGACTTTGCCTGTAGGGAAAGTTCAACAGCTTATGCAAACCCTGCCCTGAGGAGAGGTGTGTGTGGCTGAACTGGAGTGCCTTGGAATTGGAGCAGGTGGGTGCAGGCCCTGAGGCTGTCTGGAGAAGTAGCCTGGGGATATGTGCTTGGGGTCCATGGGGCCCCTAGAACAGTAACCTTAGAAAGGCCCCAGGAATTTGGCCCACATGATGGAAGGATGCTGTGGAGGAGGGGCAGATCTCGGACACTCAGCCTACCCCACCTATGAAGTCCCTTCTTTTTATTTATTTATTTATTTTTGAGACAGAGTCTCAAGCTGTCACCCTGTGTAGAGTGCTGTGGCATCACAGCTCACAGCAACCTCCAACTCCTAGGCTTAAGTGATTCTCTTGCCTCAGCCTCCCAAGTAGCTGGGACTATAGATGCCTGCCACAATGCCCAGCTATTTTTTGGTTGTAGTTGTTGTTGTTTGGCAGGCCCGGGCTGGATTCAAACCCGCCAGCTCTGGTATATGTGGCTGGCGCCTTAGCCACTTGAACTATGGGTGCCAAGCCATCTGATATCCCTTCTTTACTTGCAGCTCAACAGAGTGTGGAAATGACTGGTCTCAGCCCCCTCTTTCTTCTGATGAGGAAACTGAGGCTCAGAACAAGACAGGGGCTAAACTCTGATTGGCAGTGAAGCCCATTCCAGAACCCAGGCTCAGTCTAAGCATCTTAGTTGTCCCCAACAATGATAAACAACAGTGAACTGAAAACCATTCTGGAGAGCTTCATGGAGACTGGTCTGGGCTCTGGTCACATCCCAGAGCCTAGGACCAGAATACTACTTTATGCTGGGGAGGAGGTCCCATCTCCTACTTGATGGTCCATGGACCACTTTAAGGCTTGCCTGGCCCATGGCAGGGTTTAGTCATTGTTACCTGAATGAATCCTATTGAGTTCCCATAACCACCTTGGAGGAAGACATTACACTGTTTGATACTGCTCAGAAGGGTGAAGTGAATTGCCCAAGATCATTTAGCTGAGATGGGGCTGAAGCCTAGGCATCTGGGTGCCTATCTAGGACCCCTGATGGGCACAGTCCCAATTTTGAGCCTGTGGTCCTAGTGAAAATCAGCCGGTGTCCCAATCAAGACCCACCAGTCAATTGGGCAGTTGTGTGTGTGTGTGTGTGTGTGTGTGTGCATGCACGTTAGGCTGGGCTGGCCTGCTGGCTGGGACTTAGCTCACAGCAACCTCTGTGACCCTGTCTTTGGACCTGGCTGTAGCTGCTGCCTCATGGGGAAGGGGACCTTTCCACTTGCCCTCCTGTTGGCCTGGCTGGCTGTGGAGAGGAGCCAGCTGTGGTATGACCATGAGGGCACCTGCCAGCCCCTTCCTTGATGGGGTCTGGCCATCTAATGCCCTTCACATGACAGGCATGGGGGGTGTACTGGGGTGGGAAGAGGGATTAGCACTCTCCTAATCCATGGGCTGCATCCCTCCCTGTGTCTTGGCCAGGGCCGTGGGAGAGGTTTGTCCCTGCCCCAGGCCCAGTGGCCCAGCTCAGATCCCTGGCTCACACCCAACTCCTCTGCTTGGGGCCTTTGCCTATCCTGCTCATGCTCCCCACCCTTCTACTATGTGAACAGAGTTAGAATTTAGGGGGGCAAATTCTGGGGCATTTGGGGCCACTGGAAGTGTAGCATTGTATAGCATTTGGGGCTGAAGAATGAGGACAATGTCAGGGAGGCTTCGGGCCCATCTTGGTGCACAGCTAGGGGAAGATCATAGGGGTGCAGAGCTGGAGTGTTTGGGGCTGATCTTGGGCCACCCCTTCCTGGAGAAATTTGGCTACAAGTCAGGGAGGCAAATGTGTGGGCCATGCCCCCCCTCGCTGAGCAGTAAACATGGCCGTCACCCAGGAGACTGGCCCAAACATCCCGGCCCCCCATGGTTATTTATACCAGGACTCCTTCTCCTTCTCTGGCCTGATCTGCCCTATGTAGCCACTCTTCTGAGCTGGGTGAACTGAGTAGAGGGTCCAGCCCCCTCTCAAGGCAAGAGGTCCCAGCAGCAGGACTGCTCACACCAAGGACCACTACCTCCCAATGGTCTATCCCATTGGAGACCTTTGATCTTATCAATCAGAAATGAGCTCTCAGGCTTTGGGTAGTTCATGGAGGCAAAAGACCTAGGAGAGAGGCAGGAGACCTGGGATCATGCCCTGGACTTGATCTGACATGTAGCATGAGTGTGGTAACTGGCACCCCTGTAACCTTAGCTTCTACCTGTGTTCAGTAGGAAGAAGGATTTAGATGAGAATTTTTCAAACTGTTTCAAGCAGTAGATGTGGTTCTTTGAATGAAATGACGCAGAAGCACAACATGTAAAACACATCAAAACAGGGCTGCTCTAAGTGGAGTTGAGGGTAAGGGCCCAGAATTCTGCCTATTCAGCCTATATGGCCCCACATACCACCAACCTGGAGGTTGCATGTGGCTTTCCTTGTTCTAGAACACAATGCAGCTAACCTTGAAATTCTCTGCCAAATACTTAAAGTTTACTTCTAGCACCTACATGGGCCCTTCCCTAGGTTCACCCTCCTAAGGGCTGCCGGAGGTCCTAGGCCCAAGGGAAGCTGTTTGCAGTAAGTGTGGCCAGAGCCTAGAAGAGCTGCCTGAAGCACAAGAGGAGTGGACCCAGGGCCCCTCCTGGACAGGGGTAGGCCCAGTGTGGGAAGAGAGTCTGAGGACGGTAGGATAGCAGGGGGTGGCTCTCCCCTCCCTGCGAAATTCAAATGTAGGACTCAAGCTTGGAGTCTAAGAATTTACATTCAAACCTGGCCTTCCAGATTGTTAAGAAGGTATATGTGTCAGGAAGGATAGAACGCATTTTATTTAACAGCTTGTTAACTTGACTTAAACTTTTAAATATTTACCCTGATAGTATGTGGATCTCCATTTATACTCTTTCCCCAGACCTGCCAGTGTTAGATCAGTCTTCCTTCTCCCACCCACCTCTGCAGCAATCCCAAGGCAACCTTACCCAGAATTCTCAGGCTTCATAGAGCAGTGCAAACTCATTGGAGCTCTAGGCCCAGGTCGTCAGGTTCATTCCCTGAACATCTGAGTTGGAGTATTTACTTGGGCCAGTCTGGGGGTGTGGTGGAGTCAGACTGGCCCTGCTTTAGAGGGGTGGACCTCATGAAGGGGTGAGCGGGTAGAGAGAGGTAGGAATAGCTTCAGCACACAGACTCTATCAAAGATGGTCTCGAGGGGGCCAGAAGGAGCCCAGAATCCCAACCAGAGGGTTAGGGAGCTCTTCTCCTCAAAGCAGACCAGGGAATCTTGGGGTAGAAAGGGGCCATCCCAAGGAGAAGAGAGAACACACTTGGTGGACATAAACAGGGTTTGGGTAACTAGAGTGTGGCTTGTTGCTTAGGGTATGTGCAGCCTCAAACACTAGTCTAAGGAACTTGGGTTTTAGACTCTAGTAAGAAGCCATTGTAGGGGGTGGCACCTGTGGCTCAGTGGGTAAGGCGCTGGCCCCGGGTTCCAACTTGGACCCAGCCAAACTGCAACAACAACAGCAAAAATAAAATAAAATAAATAAAAGAAGCCATTGTAGGATTGTAAGTGGGGGAGGGACTGAGGAAGGGATGCTCAGACTGCTAGGCAAATGGACTGGGGGTGGGGATGAGGGACTGGAATTGTGTGGTCAGTGAAGAGGCTGGTTGGTGGAAGGGTGAATGGGGCTGAGTCTTGGGCTGGTCAGGAGTGGGGAGCAGGGGACAAGGAAGAAAGAGGTGATCTTTTTTTTTTTTTTCTTAGAGACAGAGTCTCACTTTGTCGCCCTCAGTAGAGTGTCATGGCATCACAGCTCACAGCAACCTCCAGTTCTTGGGCTTAGGTGATTCTCTTGCCTCAGCCTCCCAAGTAGCTGGGGCTATAGGCGCCCAGCACAACACCCAGCTATTTTTTTGTTGTTGCTGCAGTTTGGCTGGGTCCAGGTCTGAACCTGCCACCCTGGGTATATGGGGCCGGCGCCCTACTCACTGAGGCACAGGTGCCATCCATGAAAGAGGTGATCTTAACTCTGCCTTGTGGAACCACCTCTCTGATCCCCTTTTGTTGTCAGTTCTTGCCTCCTTTTTCCACTGTTCACTGGCCTAAGTCTCCAGGCTGTGGAGAGGGGCATTTCACCCCAAACCTCCCTTCCCAAAGCAGACTACTTCACACAGGTGGCCAGGTGGGAGGCCAGAGTTGTGAAAGAGGCTTTTCCCAGTTTACTGGACTTGCTCATTCATTCATTTACTCATTCACTCACTCAACGAATATTTACTGAGAACTTACAAATGCACCAAGCCCCATACTAGGTGTTGGAGAGAAAGTGGTGAACAAGATAAAGTCCTTGGACGGTGCCTGTGGCTCAGTGAGTAGGGCACCGGCCCCATATACTGAGGGTGGCAGGTTCGTACTGGCCCCGGCCAAACTGCAACAAAAAAATAGCCGGGCGTTGTGGTGGGCACCTGTAGTCCCAGCTACTTGGGAGGCTGAGGCAAGAGAATTGCCTAAGCCCAAGAGCTGGAGGTTGCTGTGAGCTGTGACTCCACAGCAGGGGTCTTCAAATTTTTTAAACAGGGGGCCAGTTCACTGTCCCTCAGACAGTTGGAGGGCCGGACTGTGGGCCCTGGGATGAGTTGGCTGCTAAGCAGGACAGGCAGCTGGTGGGCCATAGTTTGAGGACTCTTGCTCCATGGCATTCTACCCAGGGCATCATAGTGAGACTCTGTCTCTAAGAGAAAAAAAAAAAAAGATAAAGTCATTGTATCCATGGAGCTGCATTATGAGGCATAGGAGGACTAGAAACTGTAACTGTCCTTGGTGTCCACCCTCTGGCTCTCTGTGCTTGTGTTCCTGGGTGCCTAGGATGCTGACTCCAGGGACCACCCATCTCTGGGCTTTGGGGTCAGGAGCTGGGCTCAAGCCTAGTTAACTCTTCCCACTCATTTCTGACTTTGAACACCCTGCAAGGACCTCTTGGCTTGGTTTCTTTGTCAAGTGGGGTTTTGGGGAGTTTCTAAGGATGAGGGAAGGGAAATCCTCACCTCCATTATCCTCAATTGGTGAATAATGCCTTGGCTATCATGGGAGGTGGAGGTGAGAGACTCAATATTATCATCATTATAAACACGAGATAATAGTTGCTACTTATTGTGTTCCCTGTGGGCCAGCCTCATGTATCTTCTCAATTTATTCTTCACAAGCAGTTCTGTATGGGCAGTATATCTTTTCCCCCCATTTTCCAGATCAGGAAACTGAGTCTCAGTGAGATAAAATGACTTGCTTGAGTTCACACGTGAAACTACCCGACTCTGTGAGCCCTTTAGGACTGTACTATGAAGGTACTGTCTGGCACCTGCCCTACCTGGGCACTCAGCCTTGAGAGTGAAAACCCAGCCCTTGCCCCCCTCCTACACTCCCCCACCCCGCAACGTCCCCTGGGGGGTTGGCACCATCCCGAGCCTGGGCACTGGGTCCTACGACCAAGGGCCAAGACTTGACTCAGGGGCCTTGGCATCTCTGGGTCCTGGGGCGCTCAGTCCCTACACCTTGCATTAGTGGGTGGGCGAGGACCCGGCGGTGGGGGTGTCATGTCCCCCCTCTTCGTCCCTGTCCTCGGGACGCGGCGGCACCTTCACACTTTCCGCTTGGCCCGCTGCTCGCCTTTCAGGCCGCTGCGTTTTCAATTGTTAATTTGGAAACGGAAAAAGAAGCCGGCTAAGCGGGGGGAGGCTGCCGGGAGGTAACCGGAGCCGCAGCGCCGCCCCCACCCCTCCCTCACTCAGAGGCGGGTGTTGGAGAAGCCCCGCCCCTTACAGGGCTGGCCCGGGTCACTCCCACTTCCAGATCCCGCCCCTTTGACTATGCCACTCCCACGCTAAGAGGCGGTCTGGCGGCCGTGACCCCAGGGCGCGGAACTCGGCGCTGGCGCCTCTGCCAAATAGTAAGAGGCCCCTAAAGGGGAAAAGGGCAGAGGGCCGTGCTGGGGAAGGAGTTCTTCAGGAGTCCTCCCTCCAGAAACTCCTCCCTCTCTCTCGAGGAGCCCTGCCTGGTGTCAGCCTCCTGTGTCCTGAGGTGAACCCAATCCTTTCGGCAACCTCTGTCTGCAGGGTTCATTAGGGTGAAACCCCTGCCTCCAGACTGCACAGGCAGACGAAGAAACTAAGTCCCAAACAGGGAAATGTGCTTGCTGGAGATTATGCAGCCAAGGCAGAGCGGAGCTGTATACAAGTCCTGTTCCTTTGACTGTGATGCATTTGGGACTTTTTTCCTAAGTTAGAAGAGGAGGGGGCATCAGGACCAGAGATATAATTTGTCCCTTTCCTTGATCTTCAGCACTGTTTGTAATAAGTTACTGGAAGTTGTGCTTTGGTCTACTGTGCCTCCTCCTTGCTATCATTATTCAATTATGCGAGAGTTTTGAAGGTAGAAGGAGGTCCCTCTAAACTTTCTTTGCAAATGGAAAGTAAAAGACCCTCTTCTGGGAACTCCAGAACATTGAAATCCCTGAAGACTGGCAGCTTCAAGTGCTGTCCAGGGCCTCATTTCCCACTTCAGAAGCTGGAATCACGTGCCCCAGATGGATCAGTAAAAAAATAAGACCCTCGGAGACCCCCATGCAATCCCTTCTTCCTGCTAAGGATAAGCTGAGACTCAGTTTCCCAATTCTTGAGCTGACTGGTGGCAGAGGCAGGACGAGAACACATGGATCCAGGATTTTAGCTCTCTCCATGTCCCTGTGCTTCCCTCTTTGCTGCCCCCAATCCTAACACCTCTCTCAGAGCCACCAAGCAGGTTCCGGGCTTTTAGAGAACTCCCAGCTCAGCTGGCACTGCAGGCTGGCAGCCTTTCCCTTTACAGGATGTGGATGTCCTCCCAATATCCCTGCAGGAGAAAGGGGCAAAGAGCCATGCCAGAAAAGAGTTCCTCAGGAGCCCTCCCTTCAGAACTGCCTCCTTCTACCTAGCTGTGGAATAGGCCCAGAGAAGCTGATCTGGTCTAAGGTCACACCGCAAGCCTTTCCCAGCTTGCAGCGCCCACTGGATTCAGTCTGGCTGGTCCTGGATGTGGAGTTCCAGGACCTAGTGTGGTTCTACTAGGAGCAATCCTCTCAGGGCAGCTGCAACCAGCTGCCTCAGGTGTGGCCTGTGAGTTTGCATGCTGCTTTGCTTGTTGGTAGTGAAGTAATTGAAATCCCTCTTTCTCATAGTGTCTCCAAACCACTCACTGGGTGGGGTCCTCAATGGCTGAGTCTAGAACTCGCAGGCTGGGCTCAGTTGTGGCACTTGAGCTCTGCAGAGGGCCCTGCCCTCCCCAAAGCTCCTGTTCCACCCTGTCAGCTTTTGTTGGTACTCTTTCTGTGCTGGGTGTACTGAGAAGCAAGTGGCAGGGATTAAGCTCTTTCCCCTGTTTTAGAATCTTTCCTCTCTTCCCCTCCCCCACCACAGTGCAGGTCTGCTGAATCAGAGGACAGAAGGCTTCTTGGAGGTGACCCTAACCCTTACCAGGCTCAAGTAGCTGGGGAACTGGACAATCCTTGAACCCAGTGCCACCTGATTACATATAGCAAGGAAGGGCAGGGGCAGGGATGAGGGAAGTTTTGAGGAGGAGTGAGAGAACGTGCCTGGATCCTTCCACAGAAAGAGGAGAAATGAAAAGACCATTATCTGCAGAACCAGAAAATCTGGGGGCCAGGCCCAGCTGTGTGTTTGATCTCCTATATAATCACAGGTTGGCCAGGCCCCTCCAGGACTCAGTTTCTCCATTGATTAGTAAGAGAATTCGTTGATTTCCAAGGAATTTTTCAATGCCAAAATACAGCCAGTATCGGATCATGTCTTGTCACCTCCACTTCCCCTCGTACAAGCCACTGTCATCTCTCGCTAGGATTATACCATTAGCTTCCCAGCTTAGGGTGGGGCAAATGTCATTGCTCCCCCCTCCCCCACTACAGTCTGTTCTCCAATCAGCAGTCTGCCTGATTTTTTGCAAACAAAAGTCCAATACAGGTCACTCCTCATCTTACTTGGGTTAAAGGCCAAGATCCTGACCATGACCAGTAGTGGGTCCACGTCCCACCTCCACTGCCTCTCTGCCCTCACCTTCTACCACCCTCTCCTTGCCCACTCCACTCTGGAACCACCTCTTTCTTAATGGTTCTGGAACACACCAGGCACTCTTCTGGCTTGGGTCTTTTGCACTTGCCTTTCCCCCTGTTCAGAATTCCCTTCTCCCCGATGATGTGGCTCATTCCTTCCTTGATGCCTTCTCAAAGCTGCTTTCCCTGACCACTCCCCATACCTTGTCCTCTTGTCCCCTTGTCCCCCTTTTCCACTTAATTTTTCTCCATTATCATCTGACAACTTGAATCTTTTTTTTTTTTGCAGTTTGCCTGGGGCTGGGTTTGAACCCACCACCTCTGGCATATGGGGCCGGCGCCCTACTCCTTTGAGCCACAGGCACCACGCTAACAACTTGAATCTTTACTTGGTTATTTATTATCCATTCTCCCCTCCCAGAATGTAAACCCAAAGAAAGCAAGGATGTCTGTCTTCGTGCCTGGCTCATAGTGCTCAGTGAATACCAACTGAATGAATGAGGGAGTGCTGTGTAGCTCTGGGCCATGCAGATCCCAGGGGCTGCTGCCCACCCTGATTCCTTCATAATCTCCCCCGTGGCAGAGAGTGTTGAGCCTCAAAGCCAGGCTGGGGCAGCAGGGTGTACTTGGGATTGGGTGGTGCCAGTGAGAGGTTACCCTCATCTCAGGCAACTTTACCCAGCACTCATTGTGGGTTAGGCACAGGGAATTCAGGGTGCAAAGTTTAGGACACCTATCCTCAAACAGCTGTCAGGTGTTGAGGTACATGTCATAATGGAGGTGAACATAAAGGTGGGATGGGGTTAAGGGAACATGAGGTTGGCGCTCCCACCTAACTTTGCCTCCCACCACTTTAGAGAAGGGCAGACACAACATGGGGAGGGGTAAAAGCCCTGTGTGCTACTGTGGGAGACAGAGCTATAATGTGGTGCCAGGTGCTAGATTGGACAGTGGGTGGGGAATAGCAAGGTGTCTGGTTGGATGGTGCCTTCTCTGCAATCATAGTAAGGAGCTTGCACCTGAGCCAGCAAGTCAGTCACTTTTTAGAAAAGCAGCGAAGCTCTTCATTCAAGTGAAATCTTATGCCAAATCCAGCATGTGAAACTCAGCCACTCCAATCCACAGGGAACTGGCTCAGTGGAATGGAGAGAAGGTTTCCATTGGCCATCTTGTTTCAGTTTCTCAAATCCTGGTTGCCCCTACTCCACCCTTTAGTTCCCCTGTTCTTCCCTGGCCTTGTGCTTCAGAGCCCCACAACCTCCTGCTTGAGAAGTCAGTGCTGTGTGGCCAGCCCTTAACAAGTAAATACCCCCCCACCAATCCACCCTTGATGTGTTATTCAGACCACTTACCTGGGGCAGCAGGTGGTCTGGCTGTGGCTGAAGGAAGCAGAGAGAACAAGTTGAAAGTTTGGGGGCTGGTCCAGAAGGGAGAAAATGAAGCTATTACTCATTAAATACCTTGTCTAAAAGACACCACCTTCTATGTCCTAGTGGGACAGAGACCACTCAAGCTAGCTCAAGAAAAATTGGCATGTTGGGGTGGAAAACAGCTATGGTAAGGAAAGAGAAGAACTCTTTAGAGGCTTCCATGATAAGAAGCACATGCAGGATTTGTGGACTGGAGAGTAGGAGATAAGATTCTAGGGTGTGCGTTCTCATTGCTACAAACTTTTCTCTGTGGTTCTTTGGTCCATTCCTGAGAAGGATAGTCTGATTGGTTCAGCCCAATCTGTGGGTGGAACCTTCTTGGGTCAGTCTCCAGCTCTAGATGCATCAGCCGTAGCCAGGAGAACCTCATGGAGGCCCCCAGCCCAGTCCAGGGGTCTGGACACTGCACGAGGGCCTGGCTCGGGGCTAAGTGGCACTGAAATCTAGCCTGTCCTCAGGAGTGGGGCCGTCCAGAGAAAGGACGCTTGTTTCTAAAGGGTCTGTCTAAAGAGGTCAGGTTAGTGTAACTCATCAGGCTAAAGGGAATGCCTTTTTCTAATTGGTCCTCCAGAGAGGGCATTTTTTTACCTAGTTTGTACTACATGCTGGCAGCTGCTATCCCTCCAGGGACAGCCTCAGAAAAACTAGAACTGAGCTGAAAGCCAAAGCTCTCCTTTCCACCCCACTGCTGTAGAGTCATAAGGCTACAGAGACTTTAGCCATCACTGAGAGTCTCCCCACTTTCATGTTGTGGACAGGGAAACTGAGGCTGCTCCAAGACATCATCCCCAGCCCCGAGCCCCAGCACAGGCCTCTGGCCCAGAGAAGCAGCAGCAGAGGTGGCAGCCGTGGTGTGGGGCCCTGGGTCACATGCTCTGGCTCCCTTTGCCATATTTAGAATCGCTAGATCAGGGAAACTTCTCCCAGCCCTTGAGGATTCTTGGAAAGAACCTTGCTCTGAGGCCTGGCTTACTGCCCCTCCCCTTCGTCCCCCTGTGAGAGAAAGTAAGTTCCCGCTCTCCCTGAGCCCTCCAGGCTGCCCTGCACCCCTTGTCAGGAAGTGCCGGTCAAGTCTAGCTGAAGCCCCTTCTTCAGTATCAGCTCTGTGCAGGGCTTTAAAGGTGGTGAGGGCCATGGCTTCTGCCCTCCAGGAACCTAGGCTTAATGGAGACAGATGGGTTTTGGGGTCCTCCAGCTGAGGAAAGTCAGAGCTCTGCCTTTGAAGTCTTAGTCTGGGGAGCAAGAAGGGAGTTACACACTTCCCAGGCCAGATGCAGAAATCAGGTAGCTACAGGTGGCTGGGAAGGCCCCTGACTTAGCAGGTATGGGAACACTAGAGAGAGGGATGGAAGGAAGGAGGTCCCGGAGGAAGGAAGGGGGCAAAGCCTGGATCTGCGTTTAGCTTGGCCTTGGTGGTGGGGAGGTCCCCTGTTCCTACACAGTCTGCTTCCTTACTAGATAATCATGCTTTAAAAGTAACAACAACAACTAAACAATCCCCCAAAATGCACATATTGAGTACCTGTGAGTGTCCAGGTCCATACACTAATCCTTGCTGTTGGGGATCACGGCCCTGTGCTCCCATGGACTCTTCTTCAGGGCCTGGTCAGCTCCTTCTCCCAGCCTCTGTGTCCCCCACCCCACCCTGCTACCCATCTCTTGCCTCTTCTTCACAGAGCCCCTGGAAGATGGGAGCTGTCTCAGCCTCCTTCCCTCCTGCAGCTGCCTCTCCCTCCTGGTCACCTATCTGTTGTACTGGAGACTGGAGGGGTTCTCTGCACAGCACTGGCTCTCCCTGGCTCTCCATCCAGCTTCCCAGCTTCCCTAGGGATTTCCGCCCACTGATCCCTCCTTCTCTCTCCCGCATATCTTCAGCTTCTCCTTCTCTGCTCCTCTGGCTCCTTCCACTCTGGTTGTCTCATCTTAAAAAAAAAAAAAAGAAAAAAAAAAAAGGTTCCCTGTGCCCTTACCTTCACCAGCTCCTGATCTCTGCCTTTCTTCTTAGCAGTCTTAAAATAGTCACATCTATACTCACTGTCTCCACTCCCTCTCTGCCCCTGTCTCTTTCTCACTTCATCCGGGCCTGCTCTGGTCCTCCCTGCCCTCTGAGGCTGTCCGTGTCAAGGTACCTGTTGATCAACATGTCACCAAATCAGAGGACACTTTTCAGGCCTTATCTCACTTGACCTCTTGGCAGCATTTGACATAGTTGTCCCTTCCCTCCTTCAAACACTTTCTTTGCTTGGCCTCTGACACCTCTCTCTTCTGCTTTCCCTCCCATCCCTCCAGTTTGGGTAGAGAGATTCCTCCCCACTCTGCACCGCTGAGGCTCTATTGCATCTCCTCCTGACTTTGTCACATGCTCTCTGGAGCTGTCTCAACTGCTCGCATGACCTCAGTCACCACTTCTGCCTCAATGTCCCCCAAGTCTGCCTTTCCAGCCCAGGTCTTTCTCTTCATACTCACCGAGTGTCTTACCATGTCCAAAAGGGAATCATCATCCCATATACCTACTCTTCTAGTGGTGTTCCCCTCTCCCGTGAGGTCACTCACGGCACCTTCACCCATCTGGTGCGCAAACCAGAAAGAAAGGAGTCATTCTCTCCTGTTGTCCCCATTTCCACCTAGTATTCTTCAGTCCAGCCATGTCCCAGGCCACCATCCTCTCCCATCTGAGTTATTGTGGAGCCTTCTGCTTGGGTTCTCACCTCCTTTACTCCATGCTCCACACTGTCCCTGAATGGTGGGCCTGAAACGCTAATCACACCACATTATTCCTTCTCTTAAAACTTCAAAGATGCCCCCTTGCCTTTAGGATAATGCCTGAGAGTGCCACTCAAGGCCCTGGACCTTGCCCTCTCTGGTTTCTTCACTGTCTATTTCTCTTTAGGTCCCCACCAGCGGGGACTACTGGCGGTCCTGGCCTGCCTGCACACTGCCACATCCTATTGCCGGCTCGTCCTGCTTCCTCTGCCTCAGTCACCCCCATCCTCATCTAGTCACCTCTTTCAAGAAGTCTTCACAGGGGTGGTGCCTATGGCCCAGCGGGTAGGGCGCCGGCCCCATATACCGAGGGTGGCAGGTTCACAATCCAGCCCCAGCCAGCTAAAATGGCAATGACAATTGCAACAAAAGATAGCCGAGAGTTGTAGCGGGCACCTGTACAGCCAGCTATTCAGGAGGCTGAGGCAGGAGAATCGCTTAAGCCCAGGAGTTGGAGGTTGCTGTGAGCTGTGACACCATAGCACTCTACCCAGGGGGACAAAGTGAGACTATGTCTCAAAAAAAAAAGAAGTCTTCACAGATTTATCTGCTTTGACCGTGCCGACACCTTCTCAGGTCTCTCTCCAATCCCCTAGTACACTGCCATTGCATCACCCATCCCGTCACCACTGTGTCATGTTCTGTGTTGTTCATTTCTTGAGACCTGGATTATTCATTTCTGGCTTTCTGATAAACCTGGCTTAGTGTAGATGACAATGTTTCGGAAGTAAATGTGACAGTATGCTATCACAAGGTTAGGTGATAGCCCCTTTCTGCTATGAGATTCCCCCACCATCCTCCCCTCCATCATATCCCCATCTCTCCAGCTTCCTAGCATCTGTCTTTCCGAGACATCTCCAGGGAATCTGAAGCTAAGCTGATGACCAGCTCTCTCTCTTCCACCCCACTGCTGCAGAGTCACAGGCTTAATCATCGAGTTGTCTCCCACCATTGCACTGCAGATAGGGAAACTGAGGCCCAGAGTTGGTTTGGCTGGTGGCCCAAGTGCTCTTGGGTTCAGGTCCTGATCTTATGACTTTGTACAGGTTAGCATACCTTTCTTTCTGTTTTTCTTTTAAATAATAGCTTTCTCAAAGGGCTGAGTGTGGTGGCTCATGGTTATAATCCTAGCACTCTGGGAGCCCAAGGTGGAAGGATTATAGAGCTCAGGAGTTCCAGACCAGCCTGAGGAAGAAAGAGCAAGAGCCCATCTCTACTAAAAACAGAAAAACTAGCCACATGTTATGGTGGGTACCTGTAGTCCCAGCTACTCAGGAGGTTGAGGCAAGAGGATCACCCAGGAGTTGGAGGTTGCTGTGAGTTAAGCACTCTACCCAGGGCAACAGATTGAGACTCTGTTTTTGTTTTTTTTAAGAAAAGCTTTACTGAGATATAATTCATATACCATAAAATTCCTCTTTTTAAAGTGTACAACTCAGTGATTTTTAGTATGTTCACAGAGTTCTGCAGCCATCATAGTATACCCCTCTGAGCCTCTGTTTCCTTATCTGTAAGCTTTGGGTGGTTATGGTACTACTGCCAGAAGGGTGTTGTGAGAAATGATTAAGAACAGGCATGCAGAGGGCTTGGCACAGCGCCTGGCCAGTAGGAAACCCTTGGCCAGCAGGAGCAATTATGGTTATTACTTCAGGTCACAGTACCAGACCCACCTCCCCATCAAGGGTTTCCCCCAGCCCCAGCCCTGTGCAGTTAATATGCAAATGAGGAGAAGGCAATGGCTGTAGTTGTTTAAAAAGCCCTGAGCTGCCTGATAATTGACTCAGCCACAGCCACAGCCATTTCCATCTGGTCCCAGAAGAGCAGCATTAGCATTGCCAGGGAACTTCGTAGAAATTCCTAAATTCTTACTCAGTGAATTGGGAGTGGGGCCCAGAAATTAATATTTTAATGAGCCTACTAGGGGATTCTGATGCTCACTATAGTTTGTGAGCCAGGAAATCTAAGCAAACCATTCACTTATTATTATTTTTTTTTTTTTAGAGAGAGTCTCAATTTGTCAGCCTCAGTAAAATGCCATGGTATCGGCAACCTCTCAAACTCTTTTCTTTCTTTCTTTTTTTTTTATTAAATCATAGCTGTGTACATTAATGCAATCATGGGGTACAATGTGCTGGTTTTATATACCAACCTCTCACAGTTCAAGTGATCCTGTTCCCTCAATCTCCCAAGTAGCTGGGACTACAGGTGCCCACCACAACACCCAGCTTGTTTTTGGAGACAGAGTCTCACTCTCACTCAGGCTGATCTTGAACTCCTGAGCTCAGGGGATCCACTGCCTTAACCTCCCAGAGCGCTAGGATTACAGGTGTGAGCCACTGCGCCCAGCCCATTAACTTTTTTTTTTTAACCGTTCACTTTTTCATTCCTAATCTTCTTGAGCCCTCCTGAATGAGTGGAATGGTCATGGAATTGGTTAGGTGATGTGGAGAGGAAAGGCTGTATAAGCCTCCCTGGGCCCCGTTTCTACATCTAGAAGATGAGGATAAGTATTCAGGTGCCTGGAACACAAGATGTTCTTGGCCAGACCAAGTGCATTCCTGCACGTGTACTGAGCATCTAGAGTAAAGAAACTCCCAGCCAGTGGATTAAGGCAGAGGGAGGTGAAGTTCAGGAGCTTTTAAATCAGCATCTGCTGAATGCAGCTGGCCACGGTCAGAGGCGTGCCTTCTTAGGAAAAAACAAAGAGCTGATCAGACAGGTCAGGCATGGGGGAGCTTTGGGAGGCTCTTCAGTGGGTTCAAACTGGGGCTTTGGTGACATGGTATTTTGATGTTCATTTAATGTGGATTCCTGCTGTTCATTTACTCAATAGTTCAATGGTGTTGTGAAATCAATCATTCATCAATCAGCAGGGTCAGGGGCAAGAGAGATGAGGCCATTATTTCAGGGATGGGACAGCTGGGAAAGCCTCTCCCAAGAAACAGCATTTGAGCAGATCTCGGGGAATGGGGAGCAACAGGCAGAGGAGACAGCAGTGCAGTGTGAATCCTGGGACAGGATACATCCTTTATGTTTCAAGACTAGCAAGAAGGCTGGAGTGAGCCAGTGGATTGGTGGAAAAGGTCATGTTTAAGAAATGGAGTGAGGCTCCAGATCTAGCAAGACTCTTTAAGTGTGAAGGCAAGAGTGGCAGCGGGGCGGGCTGGATGGTGGTGGCTTGATCAGAATGGTGAGACCTGGCCTGCCCAGGGCTAGATTCTGAAGGAAGAGCTAATAGGATTTGCTGCATGATGTGCCATGGAGGGTGAGTAATAGGAGGCATCAAAGAGAACTCAGAAACTTGGCCTGAGCCTCTGGAGGAACTGAGGTACCATTGCTGATACGGGGAGGCTGCAAGTGAGGAAGATTTGAGGGCAGATTGAGAGTCTGTTTTTGGACGTGCTCAGTTTGAAAGGCCCCCAGATATCCAAGAAGAGACATTGAGTGGGTAGCTTGAAGGCCTGACACAGGAGCTGGGCTCCCAAGACAGACTGCCACACCTCGCTCCTGCCAACAGGCAGAGGCAAGTATAGCAAAGGGGTGGGGCAGCATTCAAAGTGGGCTTTTCCTGTTTGTACTTCTAAGGAAATATATCTTAAAATGATATAAGTATGTTACTGCCCATGCAATCCATGCATATTCTTTAAAAATTAGGAAATACGGATAAGTAAAAAGCAAAACAAAAACCACATCACTTAATTTTGCCATCAGAGATAAGCCTTGCTGACTTTTGGTATGTATATAAAAATATCTGGATTTTAAACTTTGGGATTCTACTGCCCATAAGGGTTTGTAATCTGCTTTTTTCACTGGATGTATTGTGAAGTGGAAATTTTTAGATGTGTAACTATTGACAGGGTAAGAAAACTGTTGAGGAAAAAGAGTTGAAGAAGCCCTAGTGTGACCCACTGCTATCTGAGGTTCTGGTTAGCTGAGAGAGGGGATCAAGGGTTTCTGTCCAGGGCCAGGGTAAGGGCCCGTGACAGTTTGGCTGCAGCCCTTCCCTGAGGAGGAGGCTAGAGGAGGTGATCTCAGGAAGGGGCCCTTCCAGTTCCAAATTCAGTTTTAGCTGTAGTCCCTATCCTGGTGCAGCCTTGTCTGTGGTTAGTTACTGAACACCAGGAGCTGGTGCTCTTCCCTCTTGCTCCCTCAGCCTCCCATCAGTGCTGACTCAGCTCTTGGCTGGAGGTGCTGAAGGAGGCTTCCTTCTCACTCATTCATTCTAAACACTCTACCAACATCTGCCATCTACCTTCTCAGCCCAGGGGCATTCACTAGGATGCAGCCCCAGATCCCACCCTCAGCTAAGATTGGGAGCCCCTGTGCAAGGAGGTGTAAATGGGTAAAGGGCAGGGCCATGCTCTTTACATGTCATCTTCCCATTAGCCCCCATTTTGCAGATAAGGAGACTGGCTTGGAGGAGGCGGGTGACTTTCCCAGGGCCACACACACAAGCAGAACTGGGTTTCAAACCCGTATCTCTCTAACCTTGAGCTCACACCCTTTAGGCCACCATGAAACACTAACACAAAGCCATGTAGAAAGGCAGGGGTGAGGGTGAGGGGTGGTCAGGTGGTTTGTGTGGCTCACACCTATAATCCTAGCACTCTGGGAGGCTAGGTGCATAGATTGCCTGAACTCAGGAGTTTGAGACCAGCCTGAGTAGGAGCGAGACCCTGTCTCTAAAAAATAGCCAGGTGTTGTGGGAGGTGCCTATAGTCCCAGCTTATTTGAGAAGCTGAGGCAAGAAGATCACTTGAACCCAATAGTTTGAGGTTGCTGTGAGCTATGACACCATGGCACTGTACTGACTCTGTCTCAAAAAAACAAAACAAGGCTTGGTGCCCATAGGCTGTAGGGTTGGAACCCAGCACAGGCCAGCTAAGCAACAATGACAACTATAACAAAAAAATAGCCAGGCATTGTGGCAGGCACCTATAGTCCCAGCTACTTGGGAGGCTGAGTCAAGAGAATCATTTAAACCTAGGAGTTGGAGGTTGCTGTGAGCTGTGATGCCATGCACTCTATGGAGGGTAACATAGTGAGACTCTGTGTCTCAAAACAAAAAAACTGAAAAAAACCAAAAAAACTAAAATAACCCAAAGTCATGTAGAAAGTGACTTGGGCCACACACAGGGAAGCAAGTTATGGGAGCGGGAAGGTTTGGAGAGAGAACGATGGGGTAGGGGCATCACAGTGCTCCACAGAGCAGGTCACATTTGTGATTGAGTAGGGGTGAAGGGTGAGCAGTCTCATAGGCTCAGATGGTGAGATGTGAAGGCAGCACACACGGTGCCAGCACCGGTGCAGAGGTGGGGAGATTCTGGGGACTTTGGGGAAGGCCAGTGAGCCAGTCTACAAGGGATGTATTCCAGAGAGGCCTGTTCCCTCTGTAGTCTCTTCCAGCGCACATACATAGTCGGCACACCCTATTGCAGAGAGGGGCCTTCCTGAGTGGGGCCCTTCCCCTTCACTGTGTTTGTGGACCATACCCTCTCATCCACCCTCCCTCACATATTCACATACTGCTAGGGCCCTGGCTTCTCACGTCCTTTGTCCTCTTCCAATCGGCTGGGAAATCAGGAACCCTGACTCTAGTCTCGGCCATGGCCTGGACATGTGAAACCTCAGGTGAATTCCTCTCTCTCTCTGGGCCTGTTTCCTCATATGTACAACTGGGGATGGGGCAGTATTGGATGAGCTGGGCTCTAAAGTTCCTTCTATTTCTAAACATCTGGTTTTTGGCCACTCTGTAGCTTTGTGTTGCCCGAAGGGGACTTCCTGGCCTTGATGGTCCAGCTCCACACTGCCTGGTTCCCCTCCCTATGCCCTCTCTCACCTGCATCCCTCCCTCCCTACCTGCCCTCCTGGGTCCTCTATCCTTAAATAATGGTAGCTGTCTCATTATTTAATTTCTTAAGAGCCCATCAAGCCAGGGGAAGTGTCCCTATTCTTCAGATAAGGCCATGTTTCTGCCACTTTGGAGTGCATGGGGAAGAGAGGGGTCCCTCCTTCAGCTGCTGCCATCCCCTAAGCCTCTGGGATGCTTCTTTCAAGACTGAGCTAGGGGTTGAGGCCACCACTTGTGGGTGGCTGAGCCTGGAGGAAACCCAAGCCTGTCTGTTCCCACTGGAATAGACATACTCGCCTCTTACAGTTGAATGACTACCTCTCTGAGGTGCAGCCTGTCATCAGGGGCAGTGAAGAAGGTTGTGGGGTGTCTGTGAGCTTAGCAGCCTGGAGTTTGGGGACTGTGGCCTTTGGTAGCCAGCACCAAGCCATAACTCCACGGAATTCTGATCCCAATCTTCACATACTTCTCAAATAATGCTTCCCTTCTCCCCTACTCAGCAGCCCCCTGCCAGAGGCTCCTTGGCTGTCCTGTCCCTCCTGCAATTTAACCCTCTCTCTTGCATGCTACAATTGCAGATTTTTGCTGGTCTTCAGCTGCCTGGTGCTGTCTGTGCTGTCCACTATCCAGGAGCACCAGGAACTTGCCAACGAGTGTCTCCTCATCTTGGTGAGTGCTGGGAGGCCAGGTATAAAGGAGTCTGTGCGAGGTAGTACCTCTGGGCTGAGATGGAGAGGCTTCTCATACCATAGCTCCGAGAGCAGCTTGCTGTGCTAGGTTCCCTGAGCTGGTGGCTGCCCCTTTCTGGGCATTGTCCCCACTTTATAGAGGTGTTGGGCTATAATAAGCTATATGTGAGGGGTTATGACGGGCCCAGAATAGGTGAATAGGCTCCATCCCTTTTCAGAACAAAAACTCCTAATGCCACATGTGGTGGGTCTTACTTTAGATTAGAATTTTATTTTGCTTTTTGCCTAAACAAAAAGCATTAAACAAAAGTCCTTCATAGGGGGACAGATGACAGATACCACCCCTTAAATCACCTAGTCAGGGTTAGGGAGTCCGAGATGGCTGGGGGTAGGGAGGGAAGGTTGAACAGCAGAAAAATTTAGATAGGTCATATGGGTAAGAAGGAGAGGACAGACTTGGGCTTTTGGTCTCCTTGGGCAACCTGCTTTAGGAAGTCCTTCTCAAGCCCATCCAGGTGGAACCTCCAGGAAGAGGGGTCTGAGGAGCTTCTGGCCTCCCTCCCCAGGGACTCCTGGCTGGGTCCGCACTGTGACCTGGGGCCGGTTCTGGAGAGTGGGGACCAGAACTCAGGCCCCTGGTCCCACAGGAATTCGTGATGATTGTGGTGTTTGGCCTGGAGTACATTATCCGAGTCTGGTCTGCCGGATGCTGCTGCCGCTACCGAGGATGGCAGGGGCGTTTCCGCTTTGCCAGAAAACCCTTCTGTGTCATCGGTAATAAGGCCTGCCCTGGCTGCCCTGACCCCTGACTCCTCATCCTAAGTACCAGGGTTGACACTTGACCCCATTTCTGACCTTGGCTACTGACACAGATTCAATGGATCCTACGTATCCCCGGTCCCCCTTGGCCCCAGAAGTCCCGGACCCGGGTGGGCTGGCTCCCTGGCTCCACAGCCTGTGACCTCAGCACTCCCATCCCTGCAGACTTCATCGTGTTCGTGGCCTCGGTGGCCGTCATTGCTGCAGGCACACAGGGCAACATCTTCGCCACATCTGCGTTACGCAGCATGCGCTTCCTGCAGATCCTGCGCATGGTGCGCATGGATCGCCGCGGCGGCACCTGGAAACTGCTGGGCTCGGTGGTTTACGCGCACAGCAAGGTGAGGCCTGCTGGCCGCGTAGACGCCCGAGGGCCTGGCTGGGGCGGAGCAGAGAGGGCAGGGCCCAAGTGCAGTCTGAAGGTTGGGGTGAGGTGAGGTGGGGTGTGAAGAGGAGAGCTCAGGAACAGGACCGGGACCAGGCCGGAGGCGGCTATCTCTACCCGGGCGGGGAGGGGGTGTGGTCAGGGCGGGACCATAACAGGAGGCGGGGCTTAGGCATCAGGACCCGACCAGGAGGCGGGGCCTGTTTCTCCGGGTTTGGACGACTATCTGACTACTAGCACAACCAAGCGGGGAGTTGCGGAGGGACTGGAGCACCCAGAGAGAAATCTGAAAAAGGGCGCTGAGGGGGAAGGGAAAGGTGGGTCTAGGGTGGAAGACTGAGCCAGGAACCTGGAGTGGAGGGTCAAGGGCAGACCTGGGGGGTCCTGGCGTTTTTGTGAAGGCAGGTAGGGTCTTCTTGAAGGGAGGAGCTGAGGAAGAAGAGCGTCAGAGTCACAGCTAGGGCACTCCGGGGAACTCCGAGGGGCGTGTATTTTATCCTGTCCTAGCCTGGGAGCCTTCCATCTCTCCCGCGGGCACTGCATCCCTCACTTCCTCACGCCCCTCTTGCACGCCCTGCAGGAGCTGATCACCGCCTGGTACATCGGGTTCCTGGTGCTTATCTTCGCCTCCTTCCTGGTCTACCTGGCTGAGAAGGATGCCAACTCCGACTTCTCCTCCTACGCCGACTCGCTCTGGTGGGGGACGGTGCGTGGGGGTCTGTGTGCAGGGCTACTCTTCTGCCTGGGACCCTGCCTGGGAAGTTCCCAAGGTCTGCCCATTGTGACTTCTGACTCAGGGTTGAGCAAGACTGTCCTTGCCCTCTGGCTAGAGCTAGGACCCCCAAAACCAGCCCCTATGGGGGCCCCCAACCTGCTCCAGTGGACCTGATTGTGCTCCCACTTAGTTCCTTGTGACCTTACCCCTTTCCGCTGTCCAACGCTTTAGAGCAGGAATTCATCTGCTAACCAGCCCCTGTAGCCCCTATGGATGATCACCAGGCCCCTTTCCTCATGATCAGGCTCCCATCAGCCTGTGCCCACCAAAAGTTCTTATATATGGCCCCCATGACCAGTCCTGTGGGTGACTTCTTTGTGTCCCCAGATTACGCTGACAACCATCGGCTATGGTGACAAGACGCCGCACACATGGCTGGGCAGGGTCCTGGCTGCCGGCTTCGCCTTACTGGGCATCTCTTTCTTTGCCCTGCCCGCCGTGAGTTGCCCTCTGCCTGGTGGGGGTGGGGCTAGGAGCAGGACCTGCTCAGCCCCTCAGATTTGCCTGAGTAGCTTGGGGCACCTCAGTGGGCAAGGAGGGGGACACCCTTGCAGCCTTTTGTTGCCTGCAACCACCATATTCCCCCAACCATCTCTATCCCCCAGGGCATCCTGGGCTCTGGCTTCGCTCTGAAGGTCCAGGAGCAGCACCGGCAGAAGCACTTTGAGAAGCGGAGGATGCCAGCAGCCAACCTCATCCAGGTACAAAATGCCCAGGATTCCCTATGAGGAGGTAGTGTGACTGTATTGGTGTGTCAACCCTGTATGCTGATCCATGTGTCCCAGATTGAAGCTCGGAGAGGGGGTGTGACTTTTCTGGGATCACATGCCAAGTCATAGACAAGAACTGGGATGCTAACTGAGATTGTCAGAAACTGTCCTCTGAACCAAATGCCCAGTTCCAGTCTAGCCACAGTTGTCCCACTGCCCAACTCTACAGGAGCTAGGATAAGAGGTCCTGGGCCCCCAGAGGGGAGCTGGCTCTGCCACTGGTCAGCTGTGCATCTCTTAGTAAGCCTGCTTCATCTCTAGCATGGTCATTTATTCATTCTACAAGCACTCAGAAATGAAAAGAAGATGGTCCAAGCTGGGCTTTTAGTAAACTCAACATTTAGTGGCTTGGAGGGCAAAGGTGAGCTGGCCAAGAAGAGAGAAGGAGCAGCCAGAGGGGTGAGTGGAGAGCTAGGAGGTGTTATGGGGTGTTCTGACCAGTTGTGGCCTGAGGCCAGGGCTCTGATTTTTTTGTGACCCTGGAACTAAGCCTTGTCTTCTTCTTAGAGGTGTATACAAAAGAACTCCTTGTAGCAAATGGCTCAGGGAATACTGGCAGAGCACACCCTGCCTGCTTCCCAGCACGCTACCCTCTGGCTTCCAAACCTTAGCCTGACTAAGCTCCTCCTTATCTCTTCTCCCCAGGGTGGAACCCTCCTCCCCATTCCGCTATCTCCACTCACCAGCCTAGTTTTTTCTTCTAGTGTCCCTTGGGGCACAATGGCCACTGTCCCCATGGGAGCTGGCCTTTCAAGGGGCGTTGTAGGGGCAGGCAGCTGGCACCATTCGTGCCGAGAGACAGCTGGTATTGTGGTGCCCATAATTAATGAGACAGCTCTGGCAGCTGCTCCCCAGCCCATGCCAGGGGCCTAGGCAAGCAGGAAGTAAAAATATTCCTGTCTTGGGAGGACGCCTGGCTGGTGAGGTCAGTGGTGGCAGCCCCTTAAGGACAAGAGGCATTCAAAGAAGAGAGGCATCCCAGGCCCAGTTCTGCTTTGTCCTGCCTGGCAGCTTCCACTGCCTTCCTGCCCTCGCCCTCCCACTCACTGCCCTTCCCTGGCTCTTCTCCTTAGCTGGAAGGAAAAGGGCAGTTTTTCCTCTTGTCAAGTATCCCTCCTGCTTGAGGTGTTGGTGATTCTCGTTCCTGCCCTATTTAGTCCTTAGTATTCCTGTGGGCAGTGACAGTAGCTGGGAGAGATGGAGAGGAGTTATTAGTAATAATGATGTACTTGGTCAACATTCATTCCCCAGACGTTTGCACAACACCACATGAACCATACACTGAATTTGCATTGAGGATACAGCAGTGACTAGGTACAGTCTAGGGGAAGAAATAGACAGTAATAAAATACACAGTGAATAGATATTTATCAAATGTGATATGGAAGAAAGCAGGAGTGTTTAACAGGAAGACCTGTTATTAACTGAGCTTGGCACTTGATACACCATTGTCCAGTAAATCCTCACAACATCCTAATTAGGTAAGTAATATTAAATCCATCTTATAGGTGAAGAAATGGAAGTTGCTTTTTTTTTTTTTGAGACAGAGTCTCACTATGTTGCCCTTAGTAGAGTGCTGTTATATCACAGCTCACAGCAACCTCAAACTTTTGGACTTAAGTGATTCTCTTGCCTCAGCCTCCCAAGTGGCTGGGACTACAAGCACTTACCACAACGCCCAGCTATTTTTTTTGTTGCAGTTGTTTAGCTGGCCCGGGTCAGTTCAAACCCGCCACCCTCAGTGTATGTGGCTGGTGCTGTAACCACTGTGCTATGAGCACCGAGCCAGAAATGGAGGTTTTAAAGATTTACTTAATCTGACCATACTAGTAAGGGGCAGAACTGTGATTGGAAACCCACATATTCCTGACAAAAAAACTCCAGCTCTTAACCCCTGTGCTCTGAGTCCTCTGGCTTTGATGTTGATCCTCTTTGTCACCTTGGGGAAGTCATTTCTCTCTATGCCTTAATTTCTTGTCTGGCCCTGCCAGTGGCTATGGAATTAGAACTGGCCTGCGCTCTGAGTAACCCTCAGCTGGACCAAGAATTGGGTTCTCTCAGGGGCAGAAGGCTGGTGGGGGCTAAAAGGTATCACTGATACCCCATTCCCCCATGTTCCCCATACCACCAGGCTGCTTGGCGCTTGTACTCCACCGATATGAGCCGGGCCTACCTGACAGCCACCTGGTACTACTATGACAGTATCCTCCCATCTTTCAGGTAGGTCTTGGTGGGGCATGGGAGGGGTGGGGGCTGGCAGTAATGTCCCTTGAGGACAGGTGGCTGAAACTCAGCCCTAGAGAACCGGGGTTGGGGAGAGTAATGATTCCCTAAGGGAACATCTTGGGCTGGCTCTGCAGACCCTACATAACTCAGAGCCTAGAGTGTCCTCTCTCCCTCTGCTATGCCCAGGGAAGGGGTGGACTCTGGACATAGGGCATTGGTGAAGACCTGCCCCACAGCTGAGCCCCAGCTTCTGAAGTGCCAACAGTCCCCATGCTCACCTATAGGTGATGCTACCCGGGACAGTGGTCCAGCCAGCTCATCAGCCCTCAGTTGTGAGTGGGGGACAGTGTTAGCTTTTATTGGCCTGGCACATTGTAGCTGGTTGGAGAAAGTGTGAAAAAGGCAAGTGTTCTAGACTTAGGTGTATGTACCCACCCAACCCCCTGTGTGAATATATACTCACTGTTACTGTGCCAGGCAGCGGCCTCAAGGCCCAGAGTGGGTCTGCCCCACTGGCCTAGGCTGGGCTAAAACTGAATGGGGGTGGCTCCATGCAAGGGATTTTTATTTATTTATTTATTTATTTTGAGACAGAGCCTCAAGCTTTCACCCTGGGTAGAGTGTCGTGGTGTCACAGCTCGCAGCAACCTCCAAATCCTGGGCTTAAGCAATTCTCTTGCTTCAGCCTCCCAAGTAGCTGGGACTACAGGTGCCTGCCACAACGCCTGGCTGATTTTTGGTTGTAGTTGTCATTGTTGTTTGGTAGGCCCAGGCTGGATTCGAACCCTCCAGCTCTGGTGTATGTGGCTGGTGCCTTAGCTGCTTGAGCTGCAGGCGCCCCGAGCCCATGCAGGGCATTATTAATAGCATCCCCAGGGTGCGTGTGGCCAAGAGGCTGGCCAGGCCTTCAGGCAGGAATGAAGACCACGGAACCTGGCTTAGTCCTGCAGACAGGCGGGTAGCAAGTGCGTGCCTGGGCCAGGATGCTGTGCTCAGTGCTTCTGTGGGTGCCTTTTTTTGCCTCATTAGTTCTCCAAGAGCAGCTGTTGCATGATCCCACTCACCCCTGCACCTGGCTCCTGCTCCTCATCTCCTCCCAGCCCCAGAGGCTTCCCAGGGGAGGAGCAGGAGGGAAGGGGCTGGGTAGGGGGCACCCAGTATCACACTAGCCCCCTACTCATCTCTTCTCCTGGCAGAGGCAAGCTTCTACCTCAGAGATGGGTGGTGCCTAGATTAGAAGCAGCTTTTTTTTCCAGGAGTAGCCTTCAGGACTTAAGGCCAGCACTGGGAAATGGGTAGGGGCTGCTTTGTTAAAAATATAATGTGTGTGAGGCGTTGGGGGTGGGAAGGTAGTTGGGTCCTCTGGTAGGAGTAACACACTAGTGTGGAGATTCTGGGGCCATTGGGCCTCCTGCTCCCTAGACCTTAGTTATCCCATCCATACAATGGGAAGGCAGGCCGGGGAGAGGGGAGATACCTTCCTTGGTTTATGGCAAGGAAGAAACTACCCAAATCCAGTCTCCAAGAACCCAGTGGCAGGAATGAATTCCATAGAGGAAGGAAACTTAGCTGGTGACCTTTTCAAATCTCCCTCTTCAGTCTCAATCTCCCCCTAAAATCCAGAGTCAGATCTAGATGGTGGGATTTCAAAGCTGCCACTGGCCATACCTCCATGTCCAGGCTTGATAAGCAGAGCAAGCTGGATTTGTGCTCCTGCTTGCCACCTTATACAGGTGTCTTTAACTTGTGCCAGCCTTCCCAACCATGCCTGGCATTCCTGAGGACTTCCCAGGAGCTGAGTGTAGAAAGGGAGGGAGGCAGGTCAGTCTCTCCCATCCTGCCCTGGCCTGGGGCGCTGGTGAGCACCTCCAGAGAGGCAGGATCTGAGCTCAGGAGCTCAGTGCCCGCTGGGTGAGAGGGTGGTGCCAGGACGCTGCCTGCCGCTGACAGCGCCCTCTCCTGCAGAGAGCTGGCCCTCTTGTTTGAGCACGTGCAACGGGCCCGCAATGGGGGCCTACGGCCCCTGGAGGTGCGGCGGGCGCCAGTACCCGATGGAGCGCCCTCCCGTTACCCGCCCGTTGCCACCTGCCACCGGCCGGGCAGCGCCTCCTTCTGCCCTGGGGAAAGGTAGGGGCCCCCTGGGGCTGCCACCTCCTCTTGCTACTCCTTCTCTTCTTCCATTCTGTGTCTCATCTTCTCTCAGACCTGCTCCAGCTGCTACATGGGTGTCTGGGCCTGTTTGGGGGACTCCTAGGCCCTATCATGAGGCCTGGGTAGTTGTCGTCAGAGGGTCAGACAGGTACAAAGGGCTTCTTTGCAGAGGCCAGGCTGGACTCACCTTTTTGTCACCTGGGACTCCATGGGTCTGAGTGGGAGAGATGTCCACACCACCCTTCCCATCACCTCCTCTGTTCACGCCATTGTCCTCTTTCTTTCTCTGTTTCCACGTCCCCTCACTCTTCATCCCTGCACCCCCATCCCTCCTGGGAAGCTGGAGAGAGGAGGAGGCCGCTGGCCACAGGTGCTTACGGCTCAGGTAATCGTGGGCACATCCTGGGGTATGAGGGCAGGGAACCCCCCTCCCCAGCATGTTGCTTGGGAGGGGCTGGACATTGAACTTGCCACTCAGAAACGAGAAGCCAGCTGGACAGAGAGCTCTGTGACTAAGACTGCTGCAGGACCTGTGCGAACTCAACCAGTGACTAATGCTTTTGTCTTGTGCAAACCTTGTCCACAGCTTTGCTGAGCCCAGGGGGGCCTCCTGGGATTCTCTTTTCATCCTTTCTGTGGTCTTTTTGGTGCTCCCAACATTCTTGTCCCTTTGACCTGTCTTTCCTGGAACTTTTGCATCGTGAAAGAAGAACAAAGAAAAAATATGTTTCCTACACACAAATGTTCACAAAAACAGGAATCTCAGGCATATCTGGATAAGGGAAGCCCATCAACCTACAGCATGGTCACGTGGCTACTCTTGTGGAAGTTTAGCTTTAAGGTCAAGGGTTCAGTCCACCACTTTCCTCCCTGGTCTCTTAGCCATCTCTTTATCTCATCTTCACATATCATCCTGGAACCAGCCAGGTGGATGTCTGGACCTCCAGCCTCAGTGTGATTCTGAGTCCCAGGCCCAGAAGAAGGGCTGGGAGATGAGAGGGAGGAGGTGTGATGGAGCTTGCCTCTGCTACCTGATGTTATGTGTCCTTTAAAGAAGTCTCCATGTCAATCTGAACTGCTGTGTCCTGGCAGAAAATTAGTGATGTTCAGGCTGATGGGGAGCTTTGGGTTGTCTGCACATCTGGACTGGAAAGGTCTGGGGAGGAATTCTGGCACAGAGGATGCAGGGAGCAGCATCCTTCCCTGTTCTCCAGTGAGAGTGCTTACGGGGCAAGGGTGGACAGGAAGTGGGGAGAGAGGGAGAGGCTGGGGCTTGAGGGAGGAGACATATGACCGGCCAGGTCAGGCTGGGAGCTCCCTGGGAGAGAAGTTCATGGTGGGGCCCCACTCCGATTCTCTGTCACTGTCTGAAGGTTCTCATTATTAACCACATCCTTACCAAAACATGGGGTATAGGCAGAAAATGAGAAGTTTGGCCATCCCAGCAACTCTGCCCAGGACCTGAGCCAGGGCTCTCGGTAGCTTTTTGTTCACTCTGGTCTCGCCTTGCCTGAATTAGAAGGCACTGGAAATGGAGGCTAGCCTGGAGCCAGCACCTGTACTGCCCTCCCCCCCACCCCCGTTTCTCAGGGTGCCTGGACACCCCCGCTCACCAAGCCCCAGGGACAGAGTACTGCTAAAGGCTTGGCCAGCACTAACTCCCAACGTGGTTTCTGTCTACCCTGGAGGACCTATGTATCTGTGACTCTTGGTAGTTGTGATGGAGTGTCCCTTCTTTCCAAAAATCCCACTGGGCTGAGCTATCACTTTTAGACCCATCACCATGCTCAGGCAAAATGGCCGTATCCTAAAATATGGCTATCTTGGCCCTATGGGGTAGGTGCCCTAGGCAGGACGCCCAACCCAACCACACACATATATACACCTGCTTGGTCTCACCGCTAGTGGTGCTGGAGATGGACCCAGGTCAAGCATTTTCACAGGAAGTGGAGCTAATGGAACAGGACTTCCTGCGGGGTGGCATTGCTAGGGCAGTGCCTCCCTTCATTAGGGTTTTGCAATGAGTTTCTCAAAGCATGGTCTCCTGACCGCCTGCATCAGCATCCCTTGGGGCATTTGTTCAACATGCAGATACCTGGACCTCTCTCTCTCCAGTCCACAGGATCAGAATCTCTGAAGGAAGGGCACAGGCCTCTGCATATTTAACACGCTCCCAGGACATCCTAATGCAAAACATAAGAACCTTTTCTTCCTGGGGATGGGGCTGGAGGATGATTTAGGTGGGGGCTTTCTCTCTCCCACCAGCTACAGGAGGCCAGCCCCATCCTGGCAGCTCCCCATGCTCTGTCCTCTCTCCCGTTCCCACTAACCTCTGTTCGTGTCTTGTTCTCAACTTTCCAGCCAGATGTTTAGTAATAAACGGAGTTTCTTTCGGATCCACGCCAGCTGGAGACCGAGGTACCCCCTCGCCTGCTCCTCCAGTCCCCACTCCTCCTTGCCCCACCCAGATTGGCGGCTGGAGAGGGGGACAGGATGGGCCAAGGACAAGGTGCATGTGCCTGCCGCCTGCCGTCTGCCTCGGAGGGGTCTGATGAGCCCCTCACCTTTCTGGGGATGCCTCTGCCAGGGCTGGGGAATGGGCCCAGGGTGCTAGGAGGGGTACTTGCAGGCACTGTGGGGATGCGTGCTGGCTCTGCCGCTGACCCACTGTGTGATCATGGCCAAATTGCTTCCCCTTCTTGGACCTCAGTTTCCCATCTTTGGAATGGGCAGGTTGAACTAGAGGCTCTCTGAGGGTCCTTCCCACTCTGACTTTTCCCAGGCTTTGGATTTAGCTTTCTGTCTCCGTGCTGGCCACCTAGGGACCTGGCAGATGCCTGGAGGAGCTGGGATTGGCTCCTCATTTGCTAACTCCAGAGCCCCAGCTCTTTTAGCTGTATCTCTAGTATATTCCTTGGTACCTGCTCCGTACACTAGGGATACAGGGATGAATGAAACATGGTCCCTGGAGAGCCACAAAGAGTAATTGCAGTTTGGTGCCTTAAGTGTAGCAAAAGGAGGAAACAGAAAGGGTGTGGAGCCTGGGTGAGGCCCACAACCCAGAGGAAGCCCCCAAAGGAGTGGTGTCAGGGAGGGCACACCAGGCTGTGGAGAGCACACCATGGGAAAAATCGGCAGCCTAGTGTGAGCTGAGCTGAGAGGCAGAGCTGGGTTTTGAAGAACCCAAACGCACAGCATGAGCTTCTTCCTGTTGGCACGCCTGGCAGGCTGGGATCTTGGGGTCCTGGTTTCTCAAAGGTGCCTCTGGAGCCCTGTGGGTTGGTGGACCTAGACCCAGGAGATGAGCGAGAGCTCCTGGCTGTCCACATGTGCTTCTGCTGAATGACAGGCAGTCTTACAAATGTGGGTTCTGGACCACAGTCTAGCCACCACCTGACCCCTCTGTGCCTCAGTTTCCTCAGATGTAAAATGCAGGTGATAACAGGATCTGCTTCCATGAAAACTGTGTCTAGCTCCTAAAAATGTTGGCCTCCTTTGATTTGGTAGGTCGGGCAGATAAGATCTGACTTTCTTTAGAAAGTAGCTTGGAAACAAGGGCTGTAGGCAGTGGAGACATAGCACAGGGTTCAGCTGAGGTGGTCTCTGGGTCAGACCTGCCCCTTTGTGCACCTCCTTTGGCTGTGGAGGACATGATTGGCAGGAAGGCATGGCTAGGGCTGGCGGTGAAGCTGTATCCACAGTCCCTGAAAAGCCAGGTGGTGTGCAGCATCAGGAGTGGTAGGCTGCCTTTGTTTCCCAAAAGCTTGGCCTATGGCCAGCAGATGATGAGTCCCTAAAGAATTTCCTTGTGGAAGTGAGTACAGGGGTTGGGTTGGGCAGGGCAGCCAGAGCCTGCCCTCTCCCACAGGACAGCCACAGCCAAGCACACCACATCCCTCTTCCAGGCACCAACAGAGCCTTAGACCAGAGTTTCTTAATCTCTGCACAATTGCCATTTGGGGTTAGATAATTCTTTGTGGTTAGAGGTTATCAAATATGTAATGGATATTTAGCAGTATCCCTGGGCTCTATGTACTAGATGCCAGGAGCACCCCTCCATGTGACAACTACAGATGTCTCAGGCATTGTCAAATGACCCCTAATGGGGGAGAATCACCCCCAGTGGAGACCCACTGCTCTAGACTCTATCCTGATTGCTTGTCCCAGAAAAAGAACAGTTCCTGAAGTCAGGGATCTCCAGTCCTTTCTCCATCCCGTAGGAGCCCTGTGACCTTGGGCAAGACCCTTCACCTCTTGCTACATTTATAAAATAGGTATGGTAAAGATGGCTCCAGCCCACCACATGCAGTGGCTGAGAGAAGTGACAGAGCCTAGGCAGCCAGGCAGGACCCTGTGTGCCAGGTTTCTTTCCATTTTCTTTGCATTTTAGGCCCAGAAAGGCTGATGTGAGCCATTTTCTGGGCCCTGCCCAAGAAGCTAGAATTCAGGGCTACTCCAGGGAAAACAGTGCGGCCTTGCATTACATAGGAGCCCATGGTCTCTGGCTGGAAAATTACAGAACTTCACAAACCAGGCCAGAACCTCCCTCAACCATCACAGAATCAGAGCAGGAAAGGGACCTTTCAAGGCCTCTAGTGCAAGCCCCCAAACCCCTTTCTCCAGAAGGCCTGCTGAGTGTAGGCTCAGCCTTGCTTGTATACTTCTTGCGAGGGGGAAGTCATCCCCTTCCCCAGAATGTGATTGGAGCATTATGTGCTGGGTACAGCGATGCAGAGTTCCAAGCCCTTGGCTGAAGAGTCAGGGCCTTCTCCACTCTCCTCTCTTCCTCTCCCTGTTGGAGGAGTGGAAGACAGAGGGAGGGGTTGCACGGGCTGGGTGAGGGGAGGGTGCTTGCTGGCATGAGGAGAGCCCAGAGGAATGGCTCTGCAGAGGAAAGTTTGGGAGAGCCAAACTCAAACTTTGGAATCTTTGGGGTGTATTGATGGGATTCTGGACCAGCAAAGAGCATGCTGGATTTCGAAAGCCATCCCGGTACTTCCCTTCTAATACCCTCAGGGCCCCCATCCTTGACCTATAAACCTCTCCCATCTGGGCAGAGACCCCCACCCCAAGGATGGCCCTATGTTCTGGCCACCTTCCTGAAGGTGCCCCTGGTTTCGAGATCTCCTTTACCCCAGAACCTTGGTTCTCTAACCCATGCCTTAGGCATGGGGACCCCAGCTTCCCCCTAGCACCGAAACCAGAACTTCTTTTCTGCTTGATCCTTGATCTGGAAGTCCCTAAGAATAGGTGACACAGTGTCCTCCCCTACCCCCTGCCCCACTTCAGGCCTCCTCTGAGGCTGGCTGGGGCTCTCCTAAGGCAGGGCTGATGGGGACCCCCCTCAGTCCCAGCACCTGTCTTCTGGGGGTCCTCCAGCGGCAAACCACAGCAGGGGAGCCAGCAGTGACACCACAGGGAATGGGATGGGAGGATGTTTGCATAGGTCCTACCCAAACAGTGATAACATGGTCCTTGAACCTCTTGGATACAGAGTTACTCTACCAGGTATTGGTTAACTGGGGCCTGTCCTGGGAAACCTGAGGCCTCTCCTCACCTGTCTTCCTCTAGGGTTCAGGGATGTGGTGGAGGGTTGGGCATGGGAAGGAAAGTCCAAGAGTGTGCAGACATGTACATGTGTATTCACATGCACACAGACATGTATAGTGCTATTGAACTTGGAGTTCAGTAGGCAGTACAGGGGGTAGATCTTCAAGCGGGAGGGAATCCCAGACAGGCAGGACATCAGTCCAAGTGGGCAAAGCTCAGGCAGGGGAAACCACAGAAGAGCAGGTTATCAAATATAGACCCTCCTTGGGAGTGCAGGCCTGTCCTGAGCATACTTGTGGGCCCAACAGACAGAACCATGAAGGCAAGGCCCTCAGTAAACCATTGCACCGCATAGCTCTGGGGCTCTGCTGCACGCAAGACTTTGTGAGGCGGAGACCATATTTGGCAGTACACTGCCTGTACAGCTGTACCAGGTCCTGAAGCCCTAACCTGACCAGTGTGGGGTCAGGTAGCTGCAGCAGTGGGGAATGGAGGAAATTATAAATTGACACATGTATATACATGCCAACATATATATGCACACTCATGCTTGTGTGCCTACACTGTTACGTGCTTGCAACACCCACACACCCACACATACACCTTCAACTCCACACAGCCTGCTCCTGTGCACAGTGAGGACTGGAGCCCGACCTCAGGCCAGGCGAGCTGCTCCACCCCTCAGCAGCCTGTCTGTGCCCAAAGAAGTTACCACTTCCACCCTCTGCCTACCCACCTGAGCCAGGCCCAATGCCCCTGTCCTCCTGTCTGTCTCTCTGACTTCCTCTTGGGTTTCTCTTACTCCGTCCACTCTGACGTCTGTCTCCTGTGCACTCCTATCTGTCTGGGCACTGAGGGGTGGGAGGGAGGGGTGGGGAGGGGATCTGCTCCAAATGACACTGAATCAACTTCTTGTAGGAGTCAGGGCTCCCCTCACAACACCCTTCTCCTATCCCAGTAAGTCTCCCTTGGTGGGGAAATCAAGACCCAGTAGCCACCCCTAGGTCCTAAGTCAGCTTTGTCTCCACTCACTGCCTGCCCCCAGCTCCAGCTAACTTGCCTTTCTCCCTAACCTGCCCTCCCCGCCAGCAGTCGGATGGGCATCAAAGACCGCATTCGCATGGGCAGCTCCCAGCGGCGGACAGGTCCTTCGAAGCAGCACCTGGCACCTCCGCCAATGCCCACTTCCCCAAGCAGTGAGCAGGTGGGTGAGGCCACCAGCCCCACCAAAGTACAGAAGAGCTGGAGCTTCAATGACCGCACTCGCTTCCGGGCCTCTCTGAGACTCAAACCCCGAACTTCTACTGAGGGTGAGCCCCTGGGGGCCCAGGGCCCAGGACCTGCTGAGAATGGCAGGGTGGGGGGGCAAACTGGGCTGGGGGCAGGAAGATGTGGCTTTAGTCTTAGCTCTGAAAATGATTGATCATCTTTGGGCCTCAGACTGAGAATCAAATGGAGGGTAGCATTTGGTTGTGGGTTTTGAGCAGAAGATTTGGGGCCAGGCTGCCTGGATTTGAATCCTGGCTCTGTCACTTATCTTGGACAAGTGACCTAATCTCTCTGGGCCTCATTCTTCTCATCTATGAAATGGGACCAATAATAGTATTTACTTCACAGGATTATTGTGAAGCTTAAATGAGACAATCCATGGAAGGTGAACAGAAGACTTTTGAGAATATAGGAAGTGCTCAGTCTAAGCTGGCTGATGACAGATGAGCTTTGGAGGGAGAAGGAAGCCCCACTTGCTAAGCCCTGACTGTGTACTCCCCACACTGGATTATCTCATTTGCTTCTCCCAGTGAACAGAACCCCAGAAGTAGGTTCTGTTTTCATTTCCACTTTGCAGACATGGACACTGAGATCCCCCAGCTCATGAGTGGCAGAGCAGTTGTCCTCAAGCAGGTCTGTCCAACTCCAAGTCCATGTGCTCTCCCACTCCTCTTCACCCAGTCTGGTCTGTGGACATGAAGCTGTGGGCCTGGTGGGGTCACTTTTGTGAGTTCTAGCTCTGCTCGAGACTTGCATTGTGATTTAAGCAAGATCCTCCCTCCCCTCCCCAGTGCTCTGTGCCTCAGTGTCCTCTTCTAGAAAATAACTCCTGGGGTGTTTTGACAAAGCCCTGGTAGACCTCTCCTACCTTTGACATACTTTGGGCCTCAGGGTGGGGGAAAGGTGGAGGTGAGTGGACAAAGATGGAAGATGAGGACAGGATGCCCCTTTACCCTAGGAGGGAGGGGACCTAGCCATACTGTCAGTGCCTGTACTGTGTTATCCCTCAAGAGGCTGCTGGCTGAGAACTCAGAGTTTACAGAACCCCAGAAACCATCATTGGGAGGTGCTCGCCCACAGAAGCCTGGGCATAGCTGTTGTCTGGGCCTCCCTTCCCTGTGCTGTCTGATTTCCTGCTGCTTGTTCCTGTGGGGTAAAGGTAGCATCACTCTCTGTGCGGCACCAGCCTGAGGGAAGCCATTCCTCTCATCCAGGGCAGAAGGACTCATTTTAAGGCCTTTCCCAGTTGCACATCTGGGCATGGGAGCCAGCCCCTTGAGCTGCAGGATAAGACTGTGGGTGGTTATCTGCAGAGGCATCAAACACCTTTGGGGCTCACTGTTCTGCACGGTTGGACCGGCAGGGCTTCCTCCTGGGCTTTGTGCAACATATGTATTGGCTATCTGATTTGCCAGATCAGATGTGCCCTAAAGTAGCTTCTGCTCGCTTTGCCACCAGATAGATGTTTGCTCTGACTGGCCACAGGGGCAGATAGACACTTAACAGATTGGAATTTTCTGTCCTGGGTAAGGCAGTAAGGGGCAGCAACCAGAGATGCAAGAGCCTGGTCTGTCCCCAGGAAGATTCTGGGCTCTTTCCGGACCTCTTGTGTTCCTATTGATACCTCTGATGGTGGTTTGTGTCTGTTGGTGGGGATGGGGGGCAGGGTTTGAGAGTGGACCACTGGGGCCACCCCTGTCTTTGCAGAGGGCCCCTCAGAGGAAGTAGTGGAGGAGAAGAGCTACCAGTGTGAGCTCACAGTGGACGATGTCATGCCTGCTGTGAAGACGGTCATCCGCTCTGTCAGGTGAGACTGAGGCCTGGGATGAACACCCCATCCGTCTGCCACTATTGCTGTTCTCCATCTGGGCCTGCCCTTGTGGCCATGCCTGGCCTGCTCCCAGCGTGCCAGCTGCTGCCCGCCTAGAGTGCAGGTGGGGTGGGGAGGTGGCATCTGGCTCCCAGCAGGGTTTACTCCGACTCATCATGTCTAGAGGGCTTGGCTCTGGCGGGATGGCAGGAACAGCTGCCCATCACAGTCCCTCTCCTCACATGCCCAGTGTCCTCCTGGTCAACCCTTTCTTTGCCTCCCCGCTTCCTCTCCTCTCTCCAGCTCTTGCCTGTGTCAGGCTCTCTTCTTCCTCTCTCACTAGCTGTGTGTCAGCATCTGCCTGTCTCTCCCAGTGGCCTCTGTCTTGTGCCCTTTCCCCCTGCATCTCTGTCTCAGTCTCTTCCTTTTTTTGTCTCTGTGTTTCAAATTCTCTCTCCTTGAGTATCTTGGCCTCAATTGTTCCCCCCAGGACTTCTAGAACAGTGCTTTTCAAACTACTAGTTGAGATTAAAATCAATTTAGTGAGCCCTGACCAGTGTTTAAAAAAAGAAAAAAAATATATATATATATATATCTCAGAGTTCATCTTTCATATGAAGGGTAAGTAATGTTTATGAAGCTTATACTTCATTTATCTGTGTGTGTGTCTATGTACTAGTTTGTGATATGAAATATATTTTTAACATAGGTCTTGGTCCAAAAAGTTTAAAAGCCCTTACCTTAATGCCTTAATAGCTATTTTCTTGCCTTCACAATTAAGAAGGGACCAAAGTCACCCTTGGCCATGCCTAGGATGACTCTGGCCTCCATGCTTCTTGATGTGGAGTCCTGGCTTAGTCTCTGTCTCCAGCCTACAGCTCTAGCCCTTGACCCCCGGCCTTCTGGACTCACCTCCTTTCTTCTCTGGCTGATGCACCTGCCATAAGCCTCTTCCCTTTGTGTTCCTCTTAACATCGGAGTCAGCTGGGTGCCCACTTTACTCTTCCTGAAGTCTGACGACTCTTCTCACCCTATTTTCATACATCCTGCTCTCCCCTCCATGTGACTAGCATCTGGAACATGGTGCCAGAGCTGCCACATGACCTAGGTCAACGCTCCTTGGCCATCTCACAGACCCCTCATACCCAGCATGCCCCAAACCTGCCCTTCCTCCTGGGTTTCCATTTCAAGCAGCAGTACCACTACCCACCCTGTTGCCTAAGCCATGGGAGTCATCCTAGACTCAGATTAGGAAGCCTTTTAGTTCCACCTCCTGAATTGCTCCAAGCTGTCCCCTATGTCCACCCAACTGCCCTTCTTCCAGCTTAGGTTGTCCCCTGGAGGGCATTCTCTGCATAGACTGGCAGAGCAGTCATGCCAGAACAGAGTAAACAACACCCGTACATACATCCAGGGATCCAGGGCTCATCAAAGTCCATCCTCAAGGCTAATCTCCTGTCTTCTCATTTGTGCCTCTTGACCCTTGATTGACCCTTTTCCATCATGTCCCTGTTGCTGCTACTTGGAGATAAGGAGGTTGGGGGACCTGCAGAGGCTGTATGTGTTGACCAAAGCAGGAGATGCTCTGGTGCTGGACAAAGATGGAAGCAAAGGGGCTGCAAAGGAATCCCATGCGGGAACAGGCTCCTCCTTCTGAGACCCTCTCCCTCAATAGGATTCTGAAGTTCCTGGTGGCCAAAAGGAAATTCAAGGAGACACTGCGACCTTATGACGTGAAGGACGTCATTGAGCAGTACTCAGCAGGACACCTGGACATGCTGGGTCGGATCAAAAGCCTGCAGACTCGGTGGGTGTGTGGGTCCCAACGGTGGAGTAGAGTGGGGCAGAGAGGTCTGTGGACCCAAGCCCCAAACGCTCCTTAGGGCCTGCTGCCAGAGTGGGGGTTTCTGGCCTGAGACAGGTCCCTGGCTTTCTGTGCGCTGAGGTCAGATTCTGTGCAGGTCACTGGGCTGGAGGCTGAACAACCACTTGCCAGCCAGCCGCAGGGCCTCCGTGGGAGCCTTCTGTGGGAGTCCGATTGACTTGCACATCTCAGTGGCTTTGTTTAGGATGATTGTTTCCTGGACCTCAAATAATCCTCTTAAAATAATTACTGACCTCCCTTCTCCCAAGGGCATAAGCAAACTGTGCCCACTGCCCACTTTTTGCATCTGGAATCCTCCCACATCTCTTCTATAGGCCCAGCATTAAGGAATAATCCTCACACCTTGCGCTTCTCCTCTTCTGGTCTGCATTTTCACTTCCATTTATTATTCACTCAAGAAATAGCCTCTGAGCATTTACTGCTTGCCTGATAGCAAAGATATGGTAGAAAGCAAAACAGAATCAGACCCTCAATGGAGATTGCATTCTATTAGAAAGAGAACAGATGATCAATAAGAAAAACTAGAATAATTCAGGTGATAATAAATACTAGGGAGAAAAATAAGGGTTAAGATATTGAGGTTTGTGATTTTAAATAGATGAGAAGATGACATTTGAGACAAAATGGAAGAAGAGGGGACAACCAGACCTGTGGCTGCCTAGGTGAAGGGTTTCTAAAGGGAGTGGCAAATGCAAAGAACTTGAGATGGGTGTTTATACAGGATGAGCTGTAAGTACTGGAGGGCTTTGTGCCAAGGGCTGCGAAGTTACCTTTTAGAAGGCTCACCCTGGGTGCTGTGCTGAGAGTAGACTGTAAGGGAGCAAGTGAAGCAGGTAGACTGGCTTAGTGCCTGTGGCTCAAGTGGCTAAGGTGCTAGCCACATACACCTGAGCTGGTGGGTT